>NC_134244.1:80353439-80660733 GCF_965152275.1 Natator depressus
CTCGTTTAAATATGAAAACAACAGCCTGACACCTGCTATGTGCAAGCTCCTTTTCCTCCCAGAGCCTGCCAAAAATTAACAACAGCCCCCAAATATAATTGGAAACAGCTTCACTGCTCTGCAGGGGGCATAGCTGTTGCACTGTAGATGCTTGAAAAAGCCAATTTAATTTCTAGATTGCCTGGACAGCATGTAGATTCTGATTATTTTGAAAATCCATCTTGTGGGAATCAGTGAATTGTCATGAATAGTTTCAGGGCATCATTTTCTAGGAACTAAAATGTGTGGGAGGACAAGACTCACTGGCCAAGATTCTCAAATTTAGGAGCCTAAAGGCTAGGCTTCTAAGTCCATATTTAGCCACCTAAATAAATGGCCTGATTTTCAAAAGTGCTGAGCAGATGCAGTGCAATTTTTGCCCTGAATCAATTACTGACAGATACGCCATGCACAAATTTTCGTAGGCCCATGCAACCTTGTGGCAGAGTCAACGCACCACTGACATGCCCCCTTGTGGCTGGGTGTGGCATAACAGCTTTTTCCTCTCTAGCACCCCCTCCTGACAGTTGCTTCGGTGCCATGGTGGCCTGTCTCTTCTTGTGACGTGGACCTCGGGCCAGGTTATGCTTTAGCTCCCCCTCTTTCAGGATAACAAAGTCCAATAAAACAAGAGTCCTGTGTTGTTACATCAGGTCTTCTACACTGGGTTCCAGTCCACAGACCCTGTAATGAGCAGCTATGGTCTGCACCAACACAATCCCTGCTGCTGCCTCCCTGGACTTCTTCTTGCCAACAGCAACTTTCACCTCAGGGCTCCAGTGAGCGAATCCCCTGAAGTGTCCCGCTCCCCAGGCTTCTGCCTGTGCGTCCTGCCCCTACTCGGCAGCTCCAGGAGTTTCCCTTGCTCTTGGGCTCGGCCTCTTCCTGCTTCTTATAGATCAGTGGTCCCCAAACTGTGGTGTGCGCCCCCCCAGTAGGGTTGCCAACTTTCTAATTGCAGAAAACTGAACATCCTTGCCCTGCCCCTCCCCGTGGCCCCGCCCTGCCCCTTCTCTGAGGCCCCACCCTCATTCACCTCATCCCACCCCTCCATTGCTTGCTCTCTCCCACCCTCATTCACTTTCACTGGGCTGGGATGAGGGTTGGGGTGTGGGAGGGGGTGAGGGCTCCCGCTGGAGGTGCGGGCTCTGGGATGGGGTCAGGGATGAGGGATTTGGGGTACAGGAGGGGGCTCTGGGCTGTGCCTAAGGGGTTCAGAGTGTGGGAAGGGGCTACAGGCTGGGATAGGGGGTTGGGGTGCGGGAGGGGGTGTGGGCTCCGGGAGGGAGTTTGGGTGCAGGAGGGGGTTTTGAGCTGGGACGGGGGGGGGAGCCCAGGAGGGGGTTTGGGCTCCAGGTGGCGCTGACCTCAGGTGGCCCCGGCATTTCCCAGGAATGGAGGTGCAGAGCCAGCGCTTGGGGCAGCGCCTGTGGGTGGGGACAGTTTGCAGAGCCCCCCCGGCTGCCCCTCCACCTAGAAGCTGGAGGGACATGCCGGCCGCTTCCCAGGACCCACACAGAGCCAGGCATGCAGTCTGTCATAGCCCCGCTGCAGCCAACTGGATTTTTAGTGGCCCGGTCAGCTGTGCTGACTGGAGCCGCCAGGATCCCTTTTTGACTGGGTGTTCTAGTTGAAAACTGGACACCTGGCAACCTTATCCCCTAGAGGGTGCAGATAAACATTTGGGCGTGGCCCCAGTCCCACCCCCAACCTCAGTCCCCGGCTGTGGCTCCGCTCCCAGCCCCAGCCCCGCCCCCAGCTTCAGCCCCAGCCTCGGCCCCCCTTACCCCTGTTCCTCCCCCCACCATCACAGCCATGGCCCCACTCCCAGCCCTGGCTCCCAGGGGAGGGGGCACAGAGGGGTAAGGGGAAGCAACATGAAAAGTTTAGGGACCACTGTTATAGACCCTACTCAGGCCGACCCTGCTCTCTGCAGCCTCTGCCACAGCTTCCCCACAAATGTCAGTCCAAACAGCCCTTAGGCCCTGTCATAAATAGAAAGGGAAGGGTAAACCCCTTTAAAATCCCTCCTGGCCAGAGGAAATCTCCTCTCACCTGTAAAGGGTTAAGAAGCTAAAGGTAACCTCGCTGGCACCTGACCAAAATGACCAATGAGGAGACAAGATACTTTCAAAAGCTGGTAGGAGGGAAAGAAACAAAGGGTTTGTGTGTCTGTCTACATTTTGTCTTTGCCGGGGATAGACCAGGAATGAAGCCTTAGAACTTTTAGTAAGTAATCTAGCTAGGTATGTGTTAGATTATGATTTCTTTAAATGGCTGAGAAAAGAATTGTGCTGAATAGAATAACTATTTCTGTCTGTGTATCTTTTTTGTAACTTAAGGTTTTTGCCTAGAGGGGTTCTCTATGTTTTGAATCTAATTACCCTGTAAGGTATTTACCATCCTGATTTTACAGGGGGGATTTCTTATTTCTAATTCTATTTTTATTAAAAGTCTTCTTGTAAGAAAACTGAATGCTTTTTCATTGTTCTCAGATCCAGGGGTTTGGGTCTGTGGTCACCTATGCAAATTGGTGAGGCTTTTTACCAAACCTTGTCCAGGAAGTAGGGTGCAAGGTTTTTGGGAAGTATTTTGGGGGGAAAGACGTGTCCAAACAGCTCTTCCCCAGTAACCAGTATTTGTTTGGTGGTGGTAGCGGCCAATCCAAGGACAAAAGGGTGGAATATTTTGTACCTTGGGGAAGTTTTGACCTAAGCTGGTAAAGATAAGCTTAGGAGGTTTTTCATGCAGGTCCCCACATCTGTACCCTAGAGTTCAGAGTGGGGGAGGAACCTTGACATGGTGGCAGAGTGGTGGGATTAACCTGAAATCATTTTGAGATCCAGTTGAGAATTTTTTGAACTAGAAATACAGATTTTAAAAAAGGAGATTTTTTTCTCTTTCCTTTGTAAAGGAAGTCCAGAAGCAGCTGAAACTGAAAGCAGCTTGTTTTTTTCTCTGCTTTGTGGCCAAGCAGAGACAAAAGGGGATTATCTTTGTGAATTGCAGGTTTTCTTTGCCTGGAGGCAGGGTACTTAACTCCTGCAGGGAAATTCACAGTCTTCCAACCCAGAGTTTTTTTTTCCCTAAAAGTAAATAGAAGGGGGGGTGTTCTACCCATTTGCCTGGAGACAAAAGTGGCAGGGTTTTTTTTTTTTGGATTTTGAGTTTTTACAAGGAGCACAAGTTTAAAAAGGAAACTTGTTTTTTCTTTGGGCTGGGTAAACAGGTTTCCAAGTAGTTGGAAGTTTTTTGCTTTGATTTGGGCCCAGAGCAGAGACAAGGGAATTGTCTTTTTCTGTAGGCTGACAATCACTATCAGAGAATAGGTATTCTATTCCAGCACAGCAAAATTTTACAGCCAAGTTTTGTTTGTTTATTTCTAAACTTTGGGTGTAAAGTTAGTTAAAAACAGAGAGGTTAGAATGACCAAATCCGCGGCTCGACTACAGCTGGAATTAGCCAGATTTCAGGCTGAGGAAAGACAAAGGGAACATGAAAGACAGATAGAACTCATGCGGCTGAAGAAGGAGGAGAAGGAACAAGAAAGGGAGGCAGCGAAAGAGGCAGCAAAAGAGGCAGAACAACACCAAGCGGCTGCTCACAGGAGAGCTATGGAAGCAAGGGACAAAGAACTGGAGGAGAAGGAAAAAGAGAGGAAGTATGTGGAGGAGATAGGGAAGATAAAGGCTCAGCAGAATATCCCAACAAACCCTAGCAATCCTTCTCCAAGTACCACTTCCCATCCCAGAAAGTTCCCCACCTACAAGGCAGGCGATGATACTGAGGCCTTCCTAGAAAACTTCGAAAGGGCCTGCCTTGGGTACAACATCTCTACTGACCAATACATGGTAGAGCTGAGGCCACAGCTCAGTGGACCCTTAGCTGAGGTAGCAGCTGAAATGCCTAAAGAACACATGAACAAGTATGAACTGTTTAAATCCAAGGCAAGAGTCAGAATGGGGATAACACCCGAGCAGTCTCGTCGGAGGTTCAGAGCCCTAAGGTGGAAACCAGACGTGTCATTTACCCGACATGCCTACCACATTGTGAAACATTGGGATGCCTGGATATCAGGAGCAAGTGGTGAGTCTCCAGTAAATTTGCCCTTCCTAATGCAAATGGAACAATTCTTAGAGGGTGTTCCTGAAGAAATAGAAAGGTACATTCTAGATGGGAAGCCCAAAACTGTAATCGAGGCAGGAGAGATTGGAGCCAGATGGGTGGAGGTGGCAGAGAAGAAAAAAACTGGTCGCAGTTGGAGCGGAGACCAGAAGGGACAACCCCAGGCCACACCCTATTACCGGGGGCCGCCCAAAGCCCCACCTACCTCCCAAAGAACCCTCCAGACCCCTTATCGTCCCACCACCCCGTTCTCCAGCAACCCTCCTCGCCCCAGTGACCCGTCAGCTGGACGATGTTTTAAATGTAACGAGCTGGGACATGTAAAGGCCAACTGCCCCAAGAACCCCAACAGATTACAGTTCATTGCACCGGAATCACACCAGAGGTCCACAGGCCCAGATACCTCCCAGATACCCTTGGAGCGGAGGGAAACTGTGAGTGTGGGCGGGAAGAAGGTCACCGCGTGGAGGGACACCGGAGCACAAGTGTCAGCTATCTATGCTTCCTTAGTGGACCCCAAGTTAATCAACCCAGAGATCCAAGTGACAATTCAACCCTTCAAGTCCAACTCTTTCGATTTGCCTACAGCCAAGTTGCCTGTCCAGTACAAGGGCTGGTCAGGAACGTGGACTTTTGCAGTCTATGATGATTATCCCATCCCCATGCTGTTGGGGGAAGACTTGGCCAATCATGTGAAGCAGGCCAAGAGGGTGGGAACGGTCACCCGCAGCCAGGCTAAACAAGCCGTGAGGCCTAGCTCTGTTCCGGAAACTTCTATCAGGACCCGGTCAGAGGTGATGGACCCGGACCCCAGACCAATGTCTGCAACAGCAGTAGTGGATCCAGTCCCAGAGACCCAGACGGAACCAGTCCCAGAACCGGAACCAGCCGAACAACCAACACCAGACCCATTGCCAGCACTGAATCCAGTACTTGCAACCTCAACACCAGAGGGCCCCACCGACCCTGAACTGGTAGCAGCCGATAACCCTACACAAGAGGCTCAGCTGGAGCCTGAATCCCAACATAGTGCACCAGCGGAGAGCGGTTCACAGTCAACAGAAACAGCTCCATCCCCTATATCACTTCCAGAGGGACCAAGCCTAGGTCCACAATCCAATGAGGAACTGATGTCTCCAGCATCAAGGGAACAGTTCCAGACCGAACAGGAAGCAGATGAAAGCCTCCAGAGAGCTTGGACGGCGGCACGGAGCAACCCACCGCCTCTCAGCTCTTCTAATCGATCCAGGTTTGTTGTAGAAAGAGGACTTTTATACAAGGAAACTCTTTCTGGTGGACACCAGGAAGACTGGCATCCTCAGAGACAGTTGGTAGTTCCAACTAAATACCGGGCCAAGCTCTTGAGCTTAGCCCATGATCACCCTAGTGGCCATGCTGGGGTGAACAGGACCAAAGACTGTTTGGGGGGGGTCATTCCACTGGGAGGGAATGGGCAAGGATGTTTCTACCTATGTCCAGTCTTGTGAGGTGTGCCAAAGAGTGGGAAAGCCCCAAGACCAGGTCAAAGCCCCTCTCCAGCCACTCCCCATCATTGAAGTTCCATTTCAGCGAGTAGCTGTGGATATTCTGGGTCCTTTTCCGAAAAAGACACCCAGAGGAAAGCAGTACATACTGACTTTCATGGATTTTGCCACCCGATGGCCGGAAGCAGTAGCTCTAAGCAACACCAGGGCTAACAGTGTGTGCCAGGCACTAGCAGACATTTTTGCCAGGGTAGGTTGGCCCTCCGACAACCTCACAGATGCAGGGACTAATTTCCTGGCAGGAACTATGAAAAACCTTTGGGAAGCTCATGGGGTAAATCACTTGGTTGCCACTCCTTACCACCATCAAACAAATGGCATGGTGGAGAAGTTTAATGGAACTTTGGGGGCCATGATACGTAAATTCGTAAATGAGCACTCCAATGATTGGGACCTAGTGTTGCAGCAGTTGCTCTTTGCCTACAGAGCTGTACCACACCCCAGTTTAGGGTTTTCCCCATTTGAACTTGTATATGGCTGTGAGGTTAAGGGGCCATTGCAGTTGGTGAAGCAGCAATGGGAGGGATTTACACCTTCTCCAGGAACTAACATTCTGGACTTTGTAACCAACCTACAAAACACCCTCCGAACCTCTTTAGCCCTTGCTAAAGAAAACTTACAGGATGCTCAAAAAGAGCAAAAAGCCTGGTATGATAAACATGCCAGAGAGCGTTCCTTCAAAGTAGGGGACCAGGTCATGGTCTTAAAGGCGCTCCAGGCCCATACAATGGAAGCATCGTGGGAAGGGCCATTCACGGTCCAGGAGCGCCTGGGAGCTGTTAATTATCTCATAGCATTCCCCACCTCCAACCGAAAGCCTAAGGTGTACCATATTAATTCTCTAAAGCCCTTTTATTCCAGAGAATTAAAGGTTTGTCAGTTTACAGCCCAGGGAGGAGACGACGCTGAGTGGCCTGAAGGTGTCTACTACGAAGGGAAATGTGCTGGTGGTGTGGAAGAGGTGAACCTCTCCATGACCCTTGGGCGTATGCAGCGACAGCAGATCCAGGAGCTGTGCACTAGCTACGCGCCAACGTTCTCAGCCACCCCAGGACTGACTGAACGGGCATATCACTCCATTGACACAGGTAATGCTCGCCCAATTAGAGTCCAACCTTACAGAGTGTCTCCTCAAGCTAAAACTGCTATAGAACGGGAGATCCGGGATATGTTACAGATGGGTGTAATCCGCCCCTCTGAAAGTGCATGGGCATCTCCAGTGGTTCTAGTTCCCAAACCAGATGGGGAAATACGTTTTTGCGTGGACTACCGTAAGCTAAATGCTGTAACTCGCCCAGACAACTATCCAATGCCACGCACAGATGAACTATTAGAGAAACTGGGACGGGCCCAGTTCATCTCTACCTTGGACTTAACCAAGGGGTACTGGCAGGTACCGCTAGATGAATCTGCCAAGGAAAGGTCAGCCTTCACCACACATCTCGGGCTGTATGAATTTAATGTACTCCCTTTCGGGCTGCGAAATGCACCCGCCACCTTCCAAAGACTTGTAGATGGTCTCCTAGCGGGATTAGGAGAATATGCAGTCGCCTACCTTGACGATGTGGCCATATTTTCGGATTCCTGGGCAGACCACCTGGAACATCTACAAAAAGTCCTTGAGCGCATAAGGGAGGCAGGAATAACTGTTAAGGCTAAGAAGTGTCAAATAGGCCTAAACAGAGTGACTTACCTTGGACACCAGGTGGGTCAAGGAACTATCAGCCCCCTACAGGCCAAAGTGGATGCTATCCAAAAGTGGCCTGTCCCAAAGTCAAAGAAACAGGTTCAATCCTTCTTAGGCTTGGCCGGTTATTACAGACGATTTGTACCGCACTACAGCCAAATCGCCGCCCCACTGACAGACCTAACCAAAAAGAAACAGCCAAATGCTGTTCAGTGGACCGAAAAGTGTCAGAAGGCCTTTAACAAGCTAAAAGCGACCCTCATGTCTGACCCTGTACTAAGGGCCCCAGACTTTGACAAACCGTTCCTAGTAACCACAGATGCGTCCGAGCGTGGTGTGGGAGCAGTTTTAATGCAGAAAGGACCTGATCAAGAATTCCACCCTGTAGTGTTCCTCAGCAAAAAACTGTCTGAGAGGGAAAGCAACTGGTCAATCACTGAAAAAGAATGTTACGCCATTGTCTACGCTCTGGAAAAGCTACGCCCATATGTTTGGGGACGGCGTTTCCACCTGCAAACCGACCATGCTGCACTGAAGTGGCTTCACACCGTCAAAGAAAATAACAAAAAACTTCTTCGGTGGAGTTTAGCTCTCCAAGATTTTGATTTCGACATCCAACACATCTCAGGAGCTTCTAACAAAGTGGCTGATGCACTCTCACGTGAAAGTTTCCCAGACTCAACTGGTTAAAATCGTCCTTGAGATGTGGAAAATATTGTTAGTCTTTATGTACTTGGTAGCATATTTAGAGATGCATGTGTCTTATTAACTCTGTTTTCCTAGAGCTCCAGGAAGAAATCCCAGCCAGTGTTTCACCCTAGCTGAGATTTGGGGGGCGTGTCATAAATAGAAAGGGAAGGGTAAACCCCTTTAAAATCCCTCCTGGCCAGAGGAAATCTCCTCTCACCTGTAAAGGGTTAAGAAGCTAAAGGTAACCTCGCTGGCACCTGACCAAAATGACCAATGAGGAGACAAGATACTTTCAAAAGCTGGTAGGAGGGAAAGAAACAAAGGGTTTGTGTGTCTGTCTACATTTTGTCTTTGCCGGGGATAGACCAGGAATGAAGCCTTAGAACTTTTAGTAAGTAATCTAGCTAGGTATGTGTTAGATTATGATTTCTTTAAATGGCTGAGAAAAGAATTGTGCTGAATAGAATAACTATTTCTGTCTGTGTATCTTTTTTGTAACTTAAGGTTTTTGCCTAGAGGGGTTCTCTATGTTTTGAATCTAATTACCCTGTAAGGTATTTACCATCCTGATTTTACAGGGGGGATTTCTTATTTCTAATTCTATTTTTATTAAAAGTCTTCTTGTAAGAAAACTGAATGCTTTTTCATTGTTCTCAGATCCAGGGGTTTGGGTCTGTGGTCACCTATGCAAATTGGTGAGGCTTTTTACCAAACCTTGTCCAGGAAGTAGGGTGCAAGGTTTTTGGGAAGTATTTTGGGGGGAAAGACGTGTCCAAACAGCTCTTCCCCAGTAACCAGTATTTGTTTGGTGGTGGTAGCGGCCAATCCAAGGACAAAAGGGTGGAATATTTTGTACCTTGGGGAAGTTTTGACCTAAGCTGGTAAAGATAAGCTTAGGAGGTTTTTCATGCAGGTCCCCACATCTGTACCCTAGAGTTCAGAGTGGGGGAGGAACCTTGACAGGCCCATGGGTCTCTCTCTGCCTTTAGCCCAAAAGAGAAAACTCCCAGCCACCTCCCACCTGGGTCTCCTCACTGGCTTCTCTTCCCGCTGCCCTGTGTTCTTTCCTTTATAGAGACCCAGCTCCTCCCCAGCTTTGCTTTAAGCATCATTTATCACTACCACCCCTCCAGGTGCCACACAGCAGCCTAACTGGGCTCAGATTCCGATCAGTCCATGGTTAACCAGTATGGGTTATATACACCCCATCACAGACTTACAAATGTAAACACACCACCAAGCAACCTTCAGCCAAGCAGCAAATTAACAGATGATTGAGCTGAATTACAGACAGTTAAAAACAAAGCATTAGTGCTTTCCAGCAGTAATAGCTGTCCCCTGTCAATGCCCCCCATCTCCCACACGAAAAAACCTTCATTGTCTAGTCTAAATTCAAGCAAGTACTTGGTTGAAATTTTGAGTCATGTCCCAAGGGCCAACAAAACTGGGCACTTTTGAACCACAGAAAGTAAGTTCCGCAGCCTCCCGTTCAAGAGCTGAAATGTAGGGCTAGGTCAACACACTGGGCATGGAGTGAGGCTGTCCCATTTGCCAGCCAGCTCCCAGACCATACAGGGATTTACTGATTAAATGTCCACACCTTGATTTACACCTAGAAGCAGAGTGGAAGTCAATGCAGTGCAGTGCATGGAACGCAGGAGTAAAATAATGTATAATTTCTTAGAAGACTAAAAACTTGCCCACACAATAAGAAAAGAGCTTGTAAGACAACTTGTGACAGTGCCTGACTGCTGCCATAAAGAGCGCAACATAAATCTTAAAGCCCCTTTCATTTTCTTCTTTGAAAACAAAGAGCTCTATGGAGTAGCCAAACTACTTCCCCCACCACTGGGTATTACAGAAGTACTTCAGGAAACACTGATCCATTTCTCATGGAGTTATCCATTGAATAGACATGATTTATATTCAGCCTATGCATAGTTGAGTTTAAAAAAAAGAAAAAACTCAAGGAACTGCTGAGTGGAAATAAACTGACTCCCTTGTATTTCTTAGTATAACAAATATGTTTTTTTTAAAAAAAACACCTCAAATTACAGCAAGATGCTTTAAAGGTTCAGCAAAATATAATATGGGTATTCACAGCTCTTGTGAATTTGCAATATGGGTTTAAAAACAAAATAAACTGGCACATTTGCGTGGAGAAATATGCATTCATCTCTTTAATCCTCCATCCCTGAAAGCTTAAACTAAGAGAGAAGGGGGAGGCCTTGAAGTAATGAACATATGAAAAAGCCCTGAGAACAATAGCTAGTCTACAGTTGACTCCAAAGCTGTTATTGAACTAGAGGTTCCATTACTTGAAGAGCACAGTGTGAACAGCGGGTACATTTTTTGACAACAACAACACATTCCAATAATGCAAGAGAGTCAGGCTGCCACCTACAAATCTCTGCAAGTTCATAGTTTAAGGATTATTGCTTCAGTATCACAGTATCATAGGGCACAGCTGGATAATGTTAAAGATGGCACCTCACTGGGATAAAATATTGGTGAGTTCAGAATGGGCAGATGCTTGTAGCATCACTTCAGTGTTTCCCTTTTTATCTTCAGTTCTTCCTGCCTGATCTCTTCCTCCCATTGAAGCTACAGAAACAATCCCCATGGGATAGCAACATCAGGCCAATAATCAGCAGATACTTTAATACCTACAAAAGACTACATTTAAAGAATGTTAAGGTTGCAAAGTCAAGCATTCACATGTTAGGAAATGCCAAAATGAAGGGTGTCAGAGCAACCTTAACTCGGCCCTCTTGCGCATATGTCTTATGATGCAACCTGTAATTAGATGATCACCTTTTTTTTTTTATAGGGTTCCTGCCACATTTAGTGCCCAGGATGGACCTACTCTGGGGATGAAGCACGGTTGTGTTGAACTATGTGTGCTTAACTTTAGACATGGAAGTAGTCCCACTGATGACAAAGTACAACTAGAAGATGAAATAAGGGGACTACTCCCATGCTTAAAGTTAAGCATGTGCTTAAATGCTTTGTTGGACCAGGGCCATATCCTGTTGCTAATGAGAGAAGAATTTGTTCCACCCTATGGAGGATTACTTGCTGAATGTGTGGTCTAAGGCCATGTCTACACTACCAGTTATGTTGGCAAAACTTATGTTGCTCAGCGATGTGAAAAAAACACCCCCCTGAGCAGCATAAGTTTCATCGGCATAAGCACTTGTGCGTACAACGCTATGTCGGTGGCAGAGCTTCTCCCACCGACATACCTACTGCCACTCATTTAGGTAGTTGTGTTATGTCGATGGGAGAGGTCTCTCCCATCGGCACAGAGTGGCTACGCAAGCAATCTTACAGCAGCACAGCTGCATCGATACAGCTGTACCACTGTAAGTTCGCTAGTGTAGACATGGCCTAAGGCTGTTTCAATGAACATTCTATCAGGCAGCAGGAGAAAACGTGTTCTGTGCAGGTTAGAAAAGGGAAATGAAAAGTGTTGTGGGTAGATCTCTGCAAATAATAGATTTTTTAATTCGCTGGTTGTACCCCTAGCACTCCTCCCTGGAAAAAAAAAAACAGGGAAAAAATTGTTTTGGGTTCACAGAAAACAAATTTTTCACGAAAATTTTCAATAAACATAAAAGTCATAAAAAAATTCATTTCAGGTAAAATATGCTTCATTTTGTTTCTGAGTTTTTAAACATTTTAAATGTTTAAAAAATAAAATATAAGGAAATTTCAAAACAAAAAGTTGTTTTGAGTTGAAAAATGGGAATGTTTCATTTAAAAAAATGTCAGAGTGAAACATTTCCATTTTGTGGCCGGATTTTTTTATATATATATATTTGAACCAAAACAATTTGGCAAATTCATCACAAACTCATGAAATGTTCAGTCAACCTGAATTTGCAATTTATTTGGCAAAAAGACATTTCAGTCAAAAAAAATTCACACAACTCTGGTTGTGGGTACATTATGGGAGGTCAGAGACCCTTTAGAGGGGCCAAAGAAAGAAAAGGACATGGCTGGGGATACTGACAAATGCAGGTTATGGAATATACAATGGTGCAGAATGGATTATTAAAACAATTAACAGTCATGCAGGATGATTTGTTTGCAGGTGCTACAGTATCTTGGGAAGATGAAATAAGTGTCTATGAAGCCATGCTGGCTAAAAGAAACAAAACCTCCTAACAAGCAATCACTTGTCACTATAAATACAGCTGTATATTGCATGTCATTTATTTCAAATAAACCAAACCACATACTACTTTAGGCAGGGCTGTCCGGCCCATTCATTATTCAAGAAGTTTCTTTAACTCGTTTGAAGTGAAACAAACATGTGTCTCTGAATCACTGTCCCCAGAATTGAATCTGAGTGGCACTGGAGGTATAGGAGGGAGTGTGGTTTCTGTCTCTCTTTATTTTGCACGGCTGGCACAAAACTTGCCAGCTTCTCCTCTCCAGAGAGGTGTTTCCATTCTAGTCAGAGACTAATCAACAGAATTTTCCCTTAGGACAATATATGTGCTTGATAGGTACTAAGAACCTAATGCACCAGGGTTGCATTAGGGCTCAAATCAGAGCCAGTGGATTATGACTAGGCCAGGAGCTGCCACGGGAGCCCCATCTTCAGTAAGACTCATGCTTTACTTTTTAAAAATCCCCCCGATTTCTGACTTGTTTGCCTGGGAAGGATTAGAATTGGGGGAATAAACAAATGGGTGGATCTGATAGTAAGCAATTGAACAAACTTCATTGAGGGCTGCAGAATTGGGTTGCACGAGAGGCAAACAGAGAAGGAGCAAATGCTATGGAGACACGTTGGACCATCCTCGTAAAGTTGCAGCGAGCTCTTTCATTTTGGATTTTATTTTGAAATTAACCTGAGTGAGCCGAAATGGGAGTAATAAGGTGAGATTTAATGCAGCTGTTTCAATGCTTAAGGGCTGTTGTGATGACACCCAACATGCTGCTCTGGCTATTTACACTAACATGGACAAATAAAAACCACGTTCAGCACAAAATGACTCTGGTGCCTTCTTCTTACCTGTTTCTTTAGGCAGCTTTGGAGACAGAAGAAAGCTGTGCTGCCTATAACTGATGGCACTTGCATGAATCATCAGGGGAATCAGGTGACCCAGCAAGAGACAAGGCAGCAGAGCAGAAAGCTGCAGTGTCAGTGTTGGAAGAGTCCCTCCAAAGCCTCCCTTCTCCGGTTGCTATTATTCTATAATATGCTAAATCCCATCTTCTAAGACAAATCTGTATTAAAAATTCTTCCTGCCTTTGCTCTCAGCATCAAATGGTTCATAACACATTCAACACTTAATTATTTTTGCCGTCCAAAAATACAAGGCTAAAAAACCCCACTGTCGACAAGAAAAATAAAGAGAAATGGCCGGATCCTCAGCTGGTATGAATTGTTGCTGAAATCAATGGAATTATACTGATTTATGCCAGCTGATTATGTGGTCCAAGAAGTGTGGCCGAGGCATCTATGGGAATATTTGGATAACTGTGCATTTGTACAAACTGGGCACAAGCCTGTATTCAGTGGGGAATTTGGAACTGTAAGTTCAGGCCCATCAGCTGGTCTGTGTAATATGCATTTTAGGATATTTCGGAGACAGTATGCCTAGGGTGAAGGCCAGAGTCAGGAGACCCCAGCTCTAGTCCTGGCTCCACTACTGAACTACTGTGTGACCTTGGGCAAGTTACTTCCTGCCTTTCTCACTTTTTGTCTGTCTTGTCTACTTAGGCTGTGAGGACCTTTGGAGCTGGAACTATGCCTTGCTATGTGGTGTATAGCGCCCAGCACAATGGGGTTTTGAGCTCAGTTGAAACCTCCCAGTACTGGCGGGGTACAAATAACGAATAAGAAGAATAAACCCAGTGAGGGTATGTCTACACAGCAATGTAACCCCAGGCTTGAGTCCGAGCTCAGACCTAACCCTCCTTGCAGCCACACACCAACTGTGTTAACTGAGGGCTCAAACCTAGGGTCCCAGGACTCTGGGGGGCCCGAGCCCATGTTAAGCTGGGACTTAGGGTCTGAGCACTGTTGCTTTCCTGTGTGCATGTAGCCCCAGCTTGCCTCGGATCCCAGAAGTCCTCTGGATGTATCCCAGAGTTCCTTGGGGCAACTACCTTAGCCCTCTCTATGCCAACAGTCTGTGGTGTAGTCTATTGCTAATGGAAGCCACGCCTCCCCTTGCAAATAGCAGCAGCTCAGATTGTCTGCTGAACACCACTCTGCAAGCACACTACCAGACAGCCTGCAGGGTTTGTAATGGAGACCAATCAGAAGCATAGGTGACGAGTTATATGGACCCGTGGTGACCATGCTTCACCAATATTTAGGAACGTGGGCCCGGCTCCACCAATGTTTGGGCTTGCCGTGCTTTGGGGGGCCCTGCACTTCAGGGGGATGCCAGGTCCAGGGCGGCCTGGCGCTGGCAGCAGTGAGCAACCCGGCCCCAGCCCGCTCTTCTCCACCCTGCCCTGCCGGCTCCCAGTGTCACTCGGGGGAGGGGGTGGAAGCCAAAAAGAGGTGGGGCAGGGGCTTGGGTGAAGGGGTGGAATGGAGGCGAGGAGGGGGCAGAGCAGGGCTGGCTGGGGCCAGGTCGCTCGCTGCTGCTGGCGCCAGACCCCCCACTATCCCCCGAGGCCACCCTGGACCCCGCATCCACCTAAAGTGCAGGGACCCCCAAAGCGTGGGGTCCAGGGCGGTTGCCCCAGTATGTCCTATGGACAGGATGGCTCTGAATCCAGGGCGGCCTGGAGGGTTAGAGGGGGGCCTGGTGCCCGCAGCAGCGAGAAACCCAGCCCCAGCCTGCCCCTGCTTAACCCCCTCCACACCCCCGTTCCATCCCTTTCCCCAAGTCCCCACCCCATTCTTTCTGGCTTCTGCCCCCTCCCCTGAGCAACACCAGGAGCTGGCGGGTTGGGGTTGGGCAGAGAGGAGTGGAGCAGGGTGGGATGGGCTGCTCCAGACCTGCACAGAGCTCACCCCAGACCTGTGGCACAAGGACACCAGAATGAGAGCTGCCCTCTCGGTAGAGAAGCATGTGGCAATTGCTGTGTGGAAGCTGGCAAATCCAGATTACTACCGGCCGGTCATGAAACAATTTGGGGTGGGGAAGTCAACCACTGGTGCTGTGTTAGTGCAAGTGGAACTACAGGCCAGTCAGCCTCACCTTAGTGCCTGGAAAAATCATGGAGCAGGTCCTCGAGGAAACCATTTTGAAGCACTCGGAGGAGAGGAAGGTGATCAGAAACAGTCAACATGAATTCACCAAGGGCAAGCCATGCCTGACCAATCTGATAACCTTCTATGATGAGATAACTGGCTCTGTGAATACGGGGAAAGCAGTAGACGTGATATATCTTGACTTTAGCAAAGCTTTTGATACGGTCTCCCACAGCATTCTTGCCAGCAAGTTAAAAAAGCATGGATTGGATGAATGGACTATATGATGGATAGAAAGCTGACTAGATTGTCGGGCTCAACAGGTAGTGATCAGCAGCTCGATGTCTAGTTGGCAGCCTGTATTAAGTGGAATACCCCAGGGGTCGGTTTTGTTCAACATCTTTATTAATGATCTGGATGATGGGATGGATTACACCCGCAGCAAGTTGGCAGATGACACTAAACTGGGGGGAGAGGTAGATAAGCTGGAGGGTAGGGACAGGGTCCAGAGTGACCTAGACAAATTGGAGGATTGGGCCAAAAGAAGTCTGATGAGGTTCAACAAGAACAAGTGCAGAGTCCTGCACTTAGGAAGGAAGAATCCCATGCACTGCTACAGGCTGGGGAT
Source organism: Natator depressus (assembly GCF_965152275.1). Lineage (NCBI taxonomy): Eukaryota > Metazoa > Chordata > Testudines > Cheloniidae > Natator > Natator depressus. The sequence goes on from NC_134244.1 coordinate 80,369,321, forward strand.
TGACTGGCTAAGCAGCTGTTCTGCAGAAAAGGACCTGGGGATTACAGTGGATGAGAAGCTGGATATGAGTCAGCAGTGTGCCTTTGTTGCCAGGAAGGCTAATGGCATATTGGGCTGCATTAGTAGGAGCATTGCCAGCAGATTGAGGGAAGTGATTATTCCCCTCTATTCGGCACTGGTGAGGCCACATCTGGAGTATTGCGTCCAGTTTTGGTCCCCCCACTACAGAAGGGATGTGGACAAATTGGAGAGAGTTCAGCAGAAGGCAACGAAAATGATCAGGGGGCTGGGGCACATGACTTACGAGGAGAGGCTGAGGGAACTGGATTTGTTTAGTCTGCAGAAGAGAAGAGTGAGGGGGGATTTGATAGCAGCCTTCAACTACCTGAAAGGGGGTTCCAAAGAGGATGGAGCTCAGCTCTTCTCAGTAGTGGCAGATGACAGAACAAGGAGCAATGATCTCAAGTTGCAGTGGGGGAGGTCTAGGTTGGATATTAGGAAACACTATTTCACTAGGAGGGTGGTGAAGCACTGGAATGGGTTACCTTGGGAGGCGGTGGAATCTCCATCCATAGAGGTTTTTAAGGCCTGGCTTGACTAAGCCCTGGCTGGGATGATTTAGTTGGTGTTGGGCCTGCTTTGAGCAGGGGTTTGGACTAGATGACCTCCTGAGGTCTCTTCCAACCCTAATCTTCTATAATTCTATAATTCTAAGTATGCAGGGCACAAAATCACATCCTGCTACAAAAGACTATGGCTCTGGGAAATGTGCATGAAATAGTCCAGAAATTGGTTTCCCTAACAGTGGAGGGGTGATAGATGGCACGAATATTCCAGTTTTGGCACCAGACCACCTTGCAACAGAGTACATCAATAGGAAGGGGTACTACTCCATGGTGTTGCAGGCGCTCGTGGATCACCATGGGTGTTTCACTGACATCAATGTGGGACGGTCTGGGAAGGTGCATGTCACACACATCTTCAGGAACACCAGCCTGTACAGAAAGCTACAAGTGGGGACTTTCTTTCCTAAACAGAAGATTACAGTGGGGGGGTGTTGAAATGCCCATGGTGATCCTCGGGCACTCTGCGTACCTCTTACAACCATGGCTCACGAAACCTTACACAGGACACCTGGACAGTAGTAAGGAGCAGTTCAACAACAGACTCAGTAGGTGCCGGATGATAGTGGATTGTGCCTTTGGCAGATTAAAGGCGTGCTGGCGATGCCTTTATGGCAGGTTGGACCTCACTGAGGATAATATTCCTATGGTCATAGCTGCATGCTGTACATTGCATAATCTCTGTGAAGCTAAGGATGAAAGGTTTGCTCAGGGGTGGAGTGCTGAGGCAGACCGCTTGGCTCCTGATTTTGAGCAGCCAGATACTAGGGCTGTCAGAGGAGCCCAGAGGAGCTATTTGAATCAGGGAGGCTTTGAGGCAGCACTTTGACAATGGCCACCAGTAACATATATCTCTGTCTGAGTTGCTTCAATGTTACATTAAATGTAGTTTTCCTAGGGGGCCGTGGTGACATTTGGGGCCTTATATTCCTGCAATAAAGTGATTAAAATGCCTGTGCATGTATTGGCAGTGCCTACAATCTCACCTTGTAGAAATAAAAATAAAGATGATTTACCATTATAAAGGTTTGCTTTTATTGCATAAGAAACAGCACACACAAACACACAGACGCTTGGCAGGAAAGGAGGAACCAGGGAAGGGCAGACTTTCACAGCTGTGTGTAGGTCCAGCTATCATTGATAAAGTTGTCGAAGGTGGTGGAGTGAAGGGGAAACCGAGAAGTCCTGGAAAGTGGAAAGGAATGTGTGGGTGGAGTTTTTGGCGGGGGCATGGAAAAGAGTTCTGAATGTGCTGCAGTGGAGGTTGAGCACTGGTCTGCTCAGTCTGCAGTATTATTAAGGACTTCAGCATCTGCATTTGCCCCTCCATTACTTTAATCATCCACTCAGTAATGTCCTTAGCAAATGCGTGATTCTTTTTTCTGTCCTGCCATTTGGCTTCCCAGCACTCCCTTCGCTCCCTTTTTTCTGCATAGGAGCACTGCAGGACCTCCCGGAACATGTCTTCTTTGCTGCATCTTGGGCGCTCTCTTATGTGGCAGAGACGCTTGGTCGGGGTTCCTCAAAGCTACATCTGGTGAAGCACAGGGGACAATGAACAGAAGCAGGATTGTTAAATTCACGCACAGCATTGAAACATGTCTGTTAAATACACTTTTTGCAACATAGCCATCACTTTCTCACTGACCCTAGCCAGGCAAACATCTCTGCAAACACTCAAAGCATGGTGAGTGTTTGGGGGGGGGGCGGGGAGGAGCACACACTTTTTGCGAGGGTTGTGGTGCAGCATTCTAGGGAACAAATTCTAAAATTCTCCTCACTTTTCCACAGGCAGGGGTAATTCTAGCAGACATCTCACTGCTAAGGGTAAGCAGGGAAATGAGGGTACATCTACTCCATGCTTGTGGCTTCTGCCCTGCTCCCTATGCTGCTCACCTGTGTGCCACTTTGGTCCCTGCACAAGTGATTGCCAAATGGTGTGGGAAAGTTTCCTACAATGGGGGAAGGAACAAAGCTGCTCTGCCAAGGAACCTGCGGCAGAGCATTGTCGAGTACATCAACACCCCGTTCCACTGTACTGATTAGCTACACAGGGAAATGTCCAGCTCACAGAAACACAGCCAGCCTCCCACATTTCTAAACCCTAAACCCTCCTCCACACTACACAAGCCACAGCCACTTATCAGGAGTCTCATCTCCTGCTTCTTATTTGCTGGAGAGCAACTGCTGAGACTGGCTAGACCAGTGGCTCTCAAACTTTTTTACTGGTGACCCCTTTCACACAGCAAGCCTTTGATTGTGACCCCCCTTATAAATTAAAAACACTTTAAAATATATTTAACACCATTATAAATGCTGGAGGCAAAGCGGGGTTTGGGGTGGAGGTTGACAGCTCGTGCCCCCCATGTAATAACCTCATGATCCCCTGAGGCGTACTGACTCCCAGTTTGAGAACCCCTGGGCTAGACACCTCTGGAGTGGAGAACAGTTCCTGGCTGCCTGCCCCTCCGGGCAACCCCGCCGGGAGCTCCACATTGTCATCTAACTCCACCTCTTCATCAATAACTTCGTCCTCTGGTTTAGGTCCTCTTTCCACTGCCTCCGTGCCCTCTAAAGTATCCACATGGCTCTTGGTGATGGAGGTGGGGTCACCACCAAGAATAGCGTCCAGCTCCTTATAGAACCAGCAGGTCTTAGGTGAAGCACCTGAGCAACAGTCCGCCTCCCTCGTCTTATGGTTCACCTGCCTCAGCTCCTTTATCTTCGCTCTGCACTGCAGCATGGCCCGATCATAGCCCTTTTGCACAAGCCTTGAGAAATCTGCCCATAGGTATCCCAATTCCTACGGCTCAAGCGCAGCTGGGACTGCACAGCCTCCTCTCCCCATATACTGAGCAGATCCAACAGCTCTGCAGTGGTCTAACCAGGACAGCATTTGCTGTGATAATCCACCACGGTCACCTGGGAAGATGCAATGAGACCTCTCCATGCCAAGAAACAGGAAATGGAATTTCAGAAGTTCCCGGGGCTTCTAAGGGGGAGGGGCAGATGGTTGTTTACCTGGCTGCAGGACAGTGGAGTTCAAACTGCTGATCAGAGCGGTCAGGATGAGCATTGTGGGACACCTCCTGGAGGCCAACTAAAGCAATGAAATGAAGCATGGTGTCTACACTTCATAGAATATCATAGAATCATAGAATATCAGGGTTGGAAGGGACCCCAGAAGGTCATCTAGTCCAACCCCCTGCTTGAAGCAGGACCAATTCCCAGTTAAATCATCCCAGCCAGGGCTTTGTCAAGCCTGACCTTAAAAACCTCTAAGGAAGGAGATTCTACCACCTCCCTAGGTAACGCATTCCAGTGTTTCACCACCCTCTTAGTGAAAAAGTTTTTCCTAATATCCAATCTAAACCTCCCCCATTGCAACTTGAGACCATTACTCCTCGTTCTGTCATCTGCTACCATTGAGAACAGTCTAGAGCCATCCTCTTTGGAACCCCCTTTCAGGTAGTTGAAAGCAGCTATCAAATCCCCCCTCATTCTTCTCTTCTGCAGACTAAACAATCCCAGCTCCCTCAGCCTCTCTTCATAAGTCATGTGCTCTAGACCCCTAATCATTTTTGTTGCCCTTCGCTGGACTCTCTCCAATTTATCCACATCCTTCTTGTAGTGTGGGGCCCAAAACTGGACACAGTACTCCAGATGAGGCCTCACCAGTGTCGAATAGAGGGGAACGATTACGTCCCTCGATCTGCTCGCTATGCCCCTACTTATACATCCCAAAATGCCATTGGCCTTCTTGGCAACAAGGGCACACTGTTGACTCATATCCAGCTTCTCGTCCACTGTCACCCCTAGGTCCTTTTCCGCAGAACTGCTGCCTAGCCATTCGGTCCCTAGTCTGTAGCGGTGCATTGGATTCTTCCATCCTAAGTGCAGGACCCTGCACTTATCCTTATTGAACCTCATCAGATTTCTTTTGGCCCAATCCTCCAATTTGTCTAGGTCCTTCTGTATCCTATCCCTCCCCTCCAGCGTATCTACCACTCCTCCCAGTTTAGTATCATCTGCAAATTTGCTGAGAGTGCAATCCACACCATCCTCCAGATCATTTATGAAGATATTGAACAAAACCGGCCCCAGGACCGACCCCTGGGGCACTCCACTTGACACCGGCTGCCAACTAGACATGGAGCCATTGATCACTACCCGTTGAGCCCGACAATCTAGCCAGCTTTCTACCCACCTTATAGTGCATTCATCCAGCCCATACTTCCTTAACTTGCTGACAAGAATACTGTGGGAGACCGTGTCAAAAGCTTTTCTAAAGTCAAGAAACAATACATCCACTGCTTTCCCTTCATCCACAGAACCAGTAATCTCATCATAAAAGGCGATTAGATTAGTCAGGCATGACCTTCCCTTGGTGAATCCATGCTGACTGTTCCTGATCACTTTCCTCTCATGTAAGTGCTTCAGGATTGATTCTTTGAGGACCTGCTCCATGATTTTTCCAGGGACTGAGGTGAGGCTGACTGGCCTGTAGTTCCCAGGATCCTCCTTCTTCCCTTTTTTAAAGATTGGCACTACATTAGCCTTTTTCCAGTCATCCGGGACTTCCCCCGTTCGCCACGAGTTTTCAAAGATAATGGCCAAGGGCTCTGCAATCACAGCCGCCAATTCCTTCAGCACTCTCGGATGTAACTCGTCTGGCCCCATGGACTTGTGCACGTCCAGCTTTTCTAAATAGTCCCTAACCACCTCTATCTCCACAGAGGGCTGGCCATCTCTTCTCCATTCTGTGATGCCCAGCGCAGCAGTCTGGGAGCTGACCTTGTTAGTGAAAACAGAGGCAAAAAAAGCATTGAGTACATTAGCTTTTTCCACATCCTCTGTCACTAGGTTGCCTCCCTCATTCAGTAAGGGGCCCACACTTTCCTTGGCTTTCTTCTTGTTGCCAACATACCTGAAGAAACCCTTCTTGTTACTCTTGACATCTCTTGCTAGCTGCAGCTCCAGGTGCGATTTGGCCCTCCTGATATCTTTCCTACATGCCCGAGCAATATTTTTATACTCTTCCCTGGTCATTTGTCCAACCTTCCACTTCTCGTAAGCTTCTTTTTTATGTTTAAGATCCGCTAGGATTTCACCATTAAGCCAAGCTGGTCGCCTGCCATATTTACTATTCTTTCGACTCATCGGGATGGTTTGTCCCTGTAACCTCAACAGGGATTCCTTGAAATACAGCCAGCTCTCCTGGACTCCCTTCCCCTTCTTGCACTGTGTCGACAAAAATGTAAAGGAAAAATTCTTAAATCTCTTGTGAGAGTGGATGTATTTTGTTGCCAAAACCAGGCATTTTCCTGGACAAAAGTCGCCTCACTGTGCGTACGCACTCACTGTTTGGGTCTACAAATGGCAGTTTTGGCGACAAAACTTGGTAGTGTAGACAAGGCCTAGGAACTTACATGGGAATACACTGAAAAATCCACATTCCTGAGAGACATAACTATACCAACCTAACCCCCAGTGTAGGCAGCGCTAAGTCAACAGAAGAATTCTTCTGTCAACCAACTACCATGTCTCTGGGAGATGGATTACCTACACCATTGGGAGAACCCCTCCTGTTTGTGTAGGTACTGTCTACATTGAAGCACTACAGTGGTGCAAGCATCGCTGTAGCATTTTAAGTATAGAAGTACCCTCTGAGTACCTTTCCCAGATCTGATGAAGAGCTCTGTGTAGCTTGAAACCTGGTCTCTCTCACCTACAGAAGTTGGTCCAATAAAAGATATTACCTCACCCACCTTATCGCGACATCTCCAGCATCAGTGGGAAAAAAACATTTACCTTCCGGAGTGTTCTTCCAGAGCGGTTCCAAGCTGTTTGGGAACAGTCTGTTGAAAATATCACAGCAAAAGACACAGGGTATTATGAGTCCATTAAAATTTTATATAGAGAAATGCTTCCTTTCTTGATCCAGCTGTTATCATTCCTCTTGTTTGGAAAAGTAAACTGAAAGAGTCAGAGCCTCAGCGGGGGGAACAGGAACAAACAAATGAAATGTGGGGACCCACTGGTTTAGGAAAATGGGCTTGTTCTAAACACACTGTAGCATTCTGCTTAGGCCATGACTTCAGTATTCTCAGCCTGATCACATTTTACATTAAAGGTATTGGTAGTTTATAAAGGGTTAATAAATCATTAATAGATGTTTTAAGCATGTTGCACACATCATAGTACTATGTGTTATGGATGATTATAAGCAAATTAGTAGAAGGTGCTATATAAATAAGTAGAGCTGGAAGAATTTTGGGGGGGAAATAGTAAATTCACTGAAAAAAATGTATTTTTCAGGGCACAAAGACTATTCATACATTTGGGTTGAATTTGGCAAATAGTTTCATCTGAAAAAAATGGGAACTTTAAAAAAAAATCAAAACAGTCAATTTGAGCCACTTCAAAATGAAACACCAAGGGTTTATCTTCACGTATAGTGCTGAAGCATCACCTTTGTAGCACTTGAGTGAAGATGCTACCACACTGATGGAAGAGCTTCCTGTCAAGATAGCGCTGTCTACATGGGGGGCTAGGTCGGTAAAACGACATCGCTCAGGGTGTGGATTCGTCACATCCTGAGTGATGTTGTTACACTGATATAGGTCTGTAGTGTAGACCTGGCCTTAGTCTTTTCATTTTGAAACATTTCATTTCACCCATTGCTTAACAATAGGTTTCGTTTTGACAATTTTGAAATATTTTATTTTGACTTGATTTGTTTTGAAATGTAGCTAAATGGGAAAAAAGAGAGAGTGAAAAACACCTGAAAATGACCTGAAACTAACTAAAAACTGAAAAACTCTGTCACAAGCCACTAAACAGCAATTAATCATTTGTTTACCCTTTCTAAACTGTTGATAAAAGGTACCCTTCATATACAGTGGAGCCATAAGGGGTTCTCTGTTTTTCTCAATAAGAAAAGATAACAAAGAGAGACCCGCTTTATAGGACAGGTACATTTATAAACAGTTTAAAGTGGTAACCATGCCCCAAGGTGAGTTGTCAGCAATGGGGATCAAACTGTGGGTCTCTGGCTCTCAAAAGAGACCATAAGCTTCTAACGTTAGGGCTCAGGGAACCACTTTTGCTAGCACAGGTTATAGTAGACTCATGAACCTCTAGATGTGATCCAGCCACCAGTAGAAGGGGCCAAAATGCCACACAGAGTGGGTCTGGGCTACAGAACCAGCTGGAGGAGAGCTGATACTATCTGTTTTTAATTGTCAAATGATTCACAACTCAGCTGTGCGCCTCACAACCCTATGTGATCATGTGATTATTGTCTTCTCTCACCTCTCCCATCTTTTGTTACACTTGTTTCTTTCTTCTTGTTTCTACGTAGGCTGTAAGGTCCTCAGGCCAGGGATCACTTTTCCCTGTGTGTCGTACAGTATCTAGCGCAGAGGGGCCCTGATGCTGATTGGGGTTTTCAAATGATACTGTAAGGCAAAGAATAATTAATAATAGTAATTAAAAGAATCATCTGGAAAATGCTGTTAACTCTGACAAAATTTCAAATTTAAAAAGGGGGAGAGTTTGGGGAATTTCAATGAATTTTGGGAGGAGACTCCCCCCTCATTTTGCATCAAGCATAAAGCGGGCCAACATTTTTCAAAATTTCAAATTAAAAACAAATTAAGGGAAAAATGTCAAAAGTATTTCTTGAAATGTTCCCTCCTCCCCCTGGCAACTCTACTGGAGGAGGACAATGAAAGACGCTGCTATTTTCAGGCCACTGTCAGAGGCCAGACCAGCAGCAGGCCAGCTCCCTGACTGGCTTTGCTGCTAGGCAATCAATGAGTCCAGCTGCACTGCCTTGGAACTGACTGAGTGGCCACAGCCCCGGCTGGCTGCTGGTTTAGCAGCCCTGTTTAGAACCCAGCCTCCCACAGCAGATCAGCAGCTACCCAATATGTACCATGCCTGCAGCTGTGTTTGCCTTTGTTCTAGCCCTGCTCTTTTCCAGACCGTTCTGGCTTTGATCCCTGGCTTCACCTCTGGTTGACCCTCTGACATTTTGCTACTGATCCTCCACTTGTTTCTTGGACTCTGCCCATCCTGGATCTAGCTTTAACTGGGAGGCTGAACTCTTGTTTCAAACACTAATCTGATCATCCATGGCCCAGTTGGCTACAGTCACTCCTAGAAGCTCTAGCAAGATCTTCCTCCAAGCAATAACATTACAGCAGAAGCCAGCATAAATGCTAGATAGGATGGTCCTTTTAAAAATAAATACAGGAATTTGGTGATTGTTGTAAGCATTCTTGTTATCTTAGGGGTGCTCTGTGTTCATCCCCCTTATACAAACAGCACTGGCCCAGCAATTGCCTAGATTGAATCCCTTGTCTTGCTTGTTAGGGAACCTGGAATAGAATCCCAGTTCTAGTCTCTTTCTTTCCTGGTCCAAAAGTCCAGGAGTCCTGGAGCAAGGGCATGCTCAATGCCTGTGAGAGGAAGTTGTGCCTTACATTGCTCAATAGGGACCCCTCTGGCTGAATGAGGTGGCAAGCTCCAAAGGTGTTTGTTTGGCTGTGGAATGGATGGTGGATGCAACATGGGACTTCAAGGTGTGGTGTGATAATGCAGGGGGAGCATTAGGAAGCTACCATGGAAGGGTGTGATGGGCCAGGCTCAGAATAATGCAACTCATTCCCCCCCCTCCTCGTGTTGGAGTTGAGTTCAGGATCAGGGCATGTATGGCTGAAGTTTCCCTTCCTCCAGCTGATCAGGTGAGAATGCCAGTTACACCGCCTGCCAGCCCCCTTGACAGCACATAGAATCAGCCAAACTCTGAGCATCAGTCCATGTGGCCGTGAAGGGAAGAAGGGAGCTCCCTCAAACCGAGGCGAAGAGCAGTCCAGGCCCTCCTTGGTTCCCAGGAAACCCCAGCCAGGCTTTCTGTAACATTCCTGCAGCCAGTTTTTTTCCAACCAAAGAACATTTTGTCCAAATGAGCCATTTACATTTTGCCTACAAAAGGACCTGGGGCTATTTCCCCTCCCCTGCTTGGCTGCCTTTGGTTTGCAAAGCTTGTCAGGGCTAATTGCATTAGCTTTTTCACAGTGGGAGCTTTCCTCGGCATGTGTTTTCCATTCAGACCCCTGTGCAATTTCAGCAGGATTATTTCAGTGTGATTGTTCTTCTTTCCAAGACCCGTTGTTATGAAATGCATCCTTGCAGCTCTGCCAAAGCCCCGTCCAACTGGGAACCTGCTCCACTGGACATCAAACAATTTGGGCCCATTTGGTATTTGGGGCAGTTGACATCATCGTATTGAATCTGCAAAGGAGCTGGGAAAGAGCTTTTTCTTCTCTTCCCTCATCCGTGGCTTCAGCAATACCTCATTTCTTTCACAGTCCTCAACTGCCCCTCACACAGCCAAGATGGACAGGGAAGGACCTGCCTGTCATGTCAAGGAGCCGCCTGCTATCTATCAAGTCAAATGGGCCGTAGAAGACTGCTGCTGCTCCTGCCCCCTTCCACCGGCAAGAGGGGCTCAAGTAGCAGTGAAACCAGGGGAGTTCCCCATTAAGGGGGGGAGCAGGATTCTGTTGAAACCAGGGGAGTTCCCCATTAAGGGGGGGACCAGGATTCTGGGATCCCATGCAGAAGGTGTGGATCTTTTGCATTTCCTGGAGCAGAGCTCTGCTGGTGGCTCCCTGTCCACATCAGGGACGCTGGGGGTGGATTTGGTGGATCCCCCAGTAGGCAGGTCATTATCTCCTGCAGAGGGCAGGTGCTACCACTTGCAATTGTGGTATGCGGCCTGGGAGAATAATGTTGTGTTCCCCAGTTACTGGCAGCATGCACCAGGGAAGAGCTTTTTGTCCTCTGAGAAGAGGAAGCTGATAGGATGATGAAGGTTCCAAGTCCTGGCTGGGCTGGTGTAGCACATTTGCCAATGTTTACATAAAGCTATAGGCTGGTGGTGGGTAGGGATTGGGTAGCGTCCCTTTAAAGAGTTTGGGAGCCTTCTTGTGAATCTTCCTGTCTCCTGCCCAGGCAGCAGTAGCTAGGCCTTGTAACTATATGCAAACATACTAAACATGGTTATTTGGAACCCAGCAGTGTCTGGGGGGGTTCTTCATGTCCTTACTGTTGTGCAAAGAATACAGCTGGACAGGAAACGATTTTCCTGTCCCAGGAAAAATGTTGAGAGTTTTGGAACATCTTCCTGTTTTGGAACACCAGAGACCGCTAGAAGATTTTCACATAAACCCAAAGTGAGACAGAGAGCCCTGACACCCCAGAAATGGCCAATAGCCTGCTGGTTAGGGTATATGCCGGGAGTGTGGGGGCTGGGGTTTTGCCTGATTTGGACACAATATCCCTGAGTGAGTTCTCAGCAGCAGAGATGGAACCCTGGGACCTCTGGATCCCAAACCATGAACTGCCATTAGCCAGGCCTGTGAGCTCAAAGACAGCATAGACTCATAAATCTCTCTGTCCTAGCCATTAGTGGGACCATGTAAAGGTGGGTTGACTGCATCACAGGTTAAGCACCATATTGCCATGGGCTCTTAAGGTAGTATACATGGAATCCCACTCCTCCCAAATTCTCCAGGTTTTATAAAATGGCTACACAGTCATGATGAATGTTAACAACATTATTACTGGTGGCTAAGGTGGGGCTGCTAGGATCACCACAGCTAAACACAATTGCATGCTGCTGTTTGCTGTGGAATGACCCTTGGCAATGAGAAGGAGCCGGAGGTGATAGTATCTCTAGATACAGCATTGGTGAGACGATGCCTGGTGTACCAGGAAAGCAACAAGGTGTCCACCGGCCTCCTCGTTCTTTTTGTGGATACAGACTAAGACCGCTACCCCTCTGATACAGTGTACCAGGAGAGTACTGGTGTCCATACCTTAAAATGATGTTGCAAAGGGTTCAAGATGCGTGAAGCTTCAGAGAAAAGCCAAAAGAATTATTCAAAATATCTCTTATCGTGAGAGAGTCCATCTACTTACAGAGCTCAATCTATTTTGCTTGTTGAAGAGAGGGTTAAAAGATGACTTGATCGCCGTCAACAAGTCCCTACACTGGGAGAACATACCTGACACTAGAGAGCTCGGTGATCTAGCAAGGCAATGGCATTGTATGTAGAGCTGGGCAGAAAATGTTTTCATCCATCACACCAATGTTGCTGAGTGTTCAAAATAGTTTCCCATCTCAAACTGGGGTGTGTTACAGGGAGTGGTCCGCTCCTGTCTTCTCGCAACCAAACTATGTGAAGGCCTTCTTCAGGTCAAAAACCAGTGGCTTATTTACAAAGTTTGTTCTCATTGCCTTTACAGATTGTGCAGCAACTTTAACAGTATCCTGAGGCTCTACGGTACCTAAGCCCAGCCGGAGAGAGACCTCTCAGTGGCCTTGAAGCTAACAGCCGACAGCTCTTTCAAAATCTCTCTTCCCCATTTGCCCTTCCTTCCTGAGCCTTTGTACCTTCTGAGCTAGTGAGGTAATTATTTTTTAACTCTCTCCAGCCTATCCTCGATCAATCAGTTTGGCACAGTTTCCATATTCAAATGTGCAGAAGGAGGGGGAAAAAGCTAAGTGATGTTGCAGTGATCAGAGTGCTGGATCAGCTGCTGTTGCCCAGTACTCTGCCTCAGGATGAAAAGTCAAAAATATTCATGAGCTGAAAACTCCATTTTGAGGAGGGGAGAGTTTGTTTCCCATCAGTCAAAATATTATGTTTCAGTCATTTCAAAATATTTAATTTTGATTTTGATTCTTTTCACCCTCACCCCCAAGTCTAATTAGCTTAACATTCTAAATAAAAAGTTGTTTTCAACCAGAAAACCATTTTTTCTCATTTAAAATAAAAAATTCTCAACGTCGTTTCTCCTTGGGAAGTTTGTCATACCCACCTATTTCATAAACAATTTGGGTTTGGATGAATCAGCATTTTTGATGAAAAACAATTAATTGAAAAATTCCTGACCAGCTTTAGTTTCAAGTTGTGGTGGCTGGAATTTGAAAGTAGACAAGTTCAACTGGAAATAAGCTTCAAAGGTTTACTAATGAGGTGCTAACAAACTTTAATTCATAAATAATACATAAAAATTAATCATTGGAACAACTTCCAAGGGACATGGTGGATTCTCCATCACTTGAAGTCTTAAAATAGATTGGATGTCTTTCTAAATGATATGCTCTAGTCCAACCACAAGTTGTTGGGTAAGATGCAGGAATCACTGGGTGAAGTCCTCTGGCTTGTGTTACAAAGGAGGTCAGGTTAGATGATCATGATGGTCCCTTCTGTCCTTAATGTCTATGAAGGTGACAACAGTGAAGTTAACCTGATTCACTGATGGACCATGTACTTCCTGAACAATGGAGCAGAACAGGCAACAGACTCCTAAGCCTGAACTGCCCAACAGCACCCAGAAGTTACCCACAACCCTGGCTCAGTCTCCATCTCTGATCTGACACCAAACAGTCCCAAAGCTGTAGACGCTGCTGGGCTATTTCCAAAATTTTGCTTGGCATTGAGACCACAGTAGAACAATATTTGGGCTGTATTTTAGTGGTTCTGTCTCTGACACTGAGGGAGTTTGTTAGATGACCCCTCTTCTCTCTTCTTGGGAAGCCAAAACAAATAAAGGGGCTTCCTTGAGTGTCTGTCCTCCTCTTCCCCTTCGATAAAGCATTGGAGCTCTGTGTCTCAGCATGCGAGAGCAACAGCAAGACCTTTAGACTAGTATTGATTTTCCCCTGAAACTCGGCTCAGATGGTTTTCACTTTGCCATCCCCAGGAGAGATTGAGTGGGGCTGAGATTACATTACATAATTGTGTGTGAGTAAGGCAATCTCTTAGGAAGCACTCTACGAGCTGCATGCCGACTCTGACAAATCGACTCACTGCTCCCACAATAGAAGCTGGGGTCATGACCTCGGCAGCAGACCCCAGAGATCCTTTTCCCTGTCTCTTTGCTAAAGACTTTTACTGCTGCTCTAAAATTTCACTACATGTTTTTCCCCCTGCAGTGAATCTACAACAGCTCCCACTAGTGAGAATGACTTTACAGGGTGTTGAGGCCTGATTCTTATTCACTCAAGGGCCTTGTCTGTGGGTGTGCCTGCCCCATAGCACCCCCTGCTGGCCAAACTTGACAGTGCAGACAATCCCTGCCTCAATTTTCCCTCACCAGGGTTTTTGTCTCTCCTGGGGTTCACGTGGCTCAGTCCTCTGGCTATGTCACCCTCAGAGTTCAGTGCCTTTCTGAGGTAACAAAAGTCCAGACAAGAGTTCTTTCGCCCACTTGGGCCCTCTTCAGCCTGCCCTTTGGGCTCTCTTTCAGGCTCTCTGGCTCCAAAGTAGAGCTCTGACTCCCAGGCTCTTTCCCTGGAGTCCCCTCAGTCTCAAACTGGTTGTGGTTTTTTTGGCCCTTTTATGAAGCCCAGGTGATTATCAGGCTGTCACAAAACCCTCATTAGTGTGCCCCCCCCCTTAGGCTGGGAAGCAGCTCATCCTGGCATCAGCGGGAGATGATTGACTAGGGCTAGCTAGCCCCAGGCCTCCTGTCCCTTAAAGTGGCAGGCCATCGTGCCAGGCCCCATTATACTGCTCTGCAAACATAAAGGGTCATAAAGAGAGAGTGTAAAGGCCAGAGGCCCAGATCCTCAAATCAATGGAAATTAGGCACCTAAATACCTCTGAAGGTTTGGCCCTTAGTGTAAATGGGAATCAGGCCCCAAAATATTTTATAGTCATTTTAACCCACTGGAAGGCATAGAATCATAGAATCATAGAATATCAGGGTTGGAAGGGACCCCAGAAGGTCATCTAGTCCAACCCCCTGCTCGAAGCAGGACCAATTCCCAGTTAAATCATCCCAGCCAGGGCTTTGTCAAGCCTGACCTTAAAAACCTCTAAGGAAGGAGATTCTACCACCTCCCTAGGTAACGCATTCCAGTGTTTCACCACCCTCTTAGTGAAAAAGTTTTTCCTAATATCCAATCTAAACCTCCCCCATTGCAACTTGAGACCATTACTCCTCGTTCTGTCATCTGCTACCATTGAGAACAGTCTAGAGCCATCCTCTTTGGAACCCCCTTTCAGGTAGTTGAAAGCAGCTATCAAATCCCCCCTCATTCTTCTCTTCTGCAGACTAAACAATCCCAGCTCCCTCAGCCTCTCTTCATAAGTCATGTGCCAGCTTTCTACCCACCTTATAGTGCATTCATCCAGCCCATACTTCCTTAACTTGCTGACAAGAATACTGTGGGAGACCGTGTCAAAAGCTTTGCTAAAGTCAAGAAACAATACATCCACTGCTTTCCCTTCATCCACAGAACCAGTAATCTCATCATAAAAGGCGATTAGATTAGTCAGGCATGACCTTCCCTTGGTGAACCCATGCTGACTGTTCCTGATCACTTTCCTCTCATGTAAGTGCTTCAGGATTGATTCTTTGAGGACCTGCTCCATGATTTTTCCAGGGACTGAGGTGAGGCTGACTGGCCTGTAGTTCCCAGGATCCTCCTTCTTCCCTTTTTTAAAGATTGGCACTACATTAGCCTTTTTCCAGCCATCCGGGACTTCCCCCGTTCGCCACGAGTTTTCAAAGATAATGGCCAAGGGCTCTGCAATCACAGCCGCCAATTCCTTCAGCACTCTCGGATGCAACTCGTCCGGCCCCATGGACTTGTGCACGTCCAGCTTTTCTAAATAGTCCCTAACCACCTCTATCTCCACAGAGGGCTGACCATCTCTTCCCCATTCTGTGATGCCCAGCGCAGCAGTCTGGGAGCTGACCTTGTTAGTGAAAACAGAGGCAAAAAAAGCATTGAGTACATTAGCTTTTTCCACATCCTCTGTCACTAGGTTGCCTCCCTCATTCAGTAAGGGGCCCACACTTTCCTTGGCTTTCTTCTTGTTGCCAACATACCTGAAGAAACCCTTCTTGTTACTCTTGACATCTCTTGCTAGCTGCAGCTCCAGGTGCGATTTGGCCCTCCTGATATCTTTCCTACATGCCCGAGCAATATTTTTATACTCTTCCCTGGTCATATGTCCAACCTTCCACTTCTCGTAAGCTTCTTTTTTATGTTTAAGATCCGCTAGGATTTCACCATTAAGCCAAGCTGGTCGCCTGCCATATTTACTATTCTTTCGACTCATCGGGATGGTTTGTCCCTGTAACCTCAACAGGGATTCCTTGAAATACAGCCAGCTCTCCTGGACTCCCTTCCCCTTCATGTTAGTCCCCCAGGGGATCCTGGCCATCTGTTCCCTGAGGGAGTCGAATCTTTACACTGACTGGGAAGGTGGGGACATAGATTAGTGTATTTAATGTGTTTTTTTCCCTTCAACTCCCCACTGCCCCAAGGGCTCATAAAGCAATGCCCAAAATATTTGAAGCAGCTGAATCCAAGCCCATTCACCTATATCTGTTGTCAGCCCTTGGCATGGTGTTTTCACCACCCTTTGCTGCCCTACTGCTGAAGTGTGTGACCTGCAGATCAGTGATTCCTGGCCAATGAGGGTGTTTAGAGGGCATGACACCTCTACTGCAGGTCTGTCTCTACAGCAAGATCCCTAATAAGTTTTGGTACTGGCTGCAGAACTTTCTCATTGTCAGATTCAGCGAGTGCACCCCTATTCAGCACAGCGCTTAAAATGGGCTTAAGCATCGTGCTGAACTCAGCCCTACATTCTGAAATGGATGCACCCTATACAAATATATGTATTGTTTAGGGAAACTCTCCCTAGCTACTTTTTAAGGAGACCTGCCTTCAGAAATGGTGGTTAAATGACTTAAAACTCCATGGGTGAAGTGTGACCTTACTGTTGGCACACATGACGTGTTTCCAATTTACCTCAAAGAGGAACAGCAGATCTTGGGGCTCCTTGTTTCTTCTAGTTCTAGTACAGAACTGCAGAAAAGATACTTGTGAGTCTTTGCCTCCTCTCCCCATCCCAAGTCTAAAACTTTGCTAGTGCCAGCATACACTGTGATGCCAAAGAGAAAATAAACACCAGATTGATCCAAAATGGTGGGTAGAATGTCCCTAGTGGGTTGTCTCTTATCAGCACCCAGAAAAAGAGCTAACATTGCATCAGTATCGTTTTCAGGAGGAGCAACTGAATCTATCTGACCCTGACCTTGGGGGAATAGTAGGCATCCTTCAGTCTTGAGAGACCATGGGTATGTGCCTCTGAATGGTAAAGAATTTACACAGTTGGTTTTATGGCAGCTGTGGCTATGGCTGAAGAGACTCACTTCAGAGAGATAGTCTCTGCTGCATCTGTCACATTTAAAAGTGGTGTTTCAACCCTTTGGACTCTGCCTTCTGCAAGCTCTTTTCTCTTCTGCTAAGCTAGACTGCTCCCTCTGGTAACTCTGGAGACCTTTGTTAAGCTCTTGTTTCCAAAGTCTGCGGTCCTGAGTGTGATCATCCCAGTTATCCACATCCACATCCATTTCTTGGAGTTCTCGCTTGCACACATCCTTGAAACACAATTCTGGGCATCCTTTGTGTCTTTTTCCAGATGCAAATTCATCATAGAGGATGTCCTTTGGGATGTGCCCATCATTCATTCGGCACACGTGCTTTGGGTGAGTAGGGGTAAGCCAACAGTAGCAAAATAGGAATGCAACTTTGGAGCAACCCTAAAGAGAACACTATTACAGATCAGGATTTCAGGTATGGGAAATGTTATGATCACAGCATACACACAGAGACATTCAATAAAAACATAAATACTCTTGCTGGAAGGTTGCAATGTAACACAACTTTATTTCTTAGACTCCAGAACAATAATACACAAGAATCCAAATGCAGAGAGAGACAAAGCAGGCTGCTCCCTAAGGCACTGATGCGCAATTCACCCCCATTTACTCAGGCTGGCTGGCTGCAGACTGCTAGCTGCTCCCAGATGTTTCCCTACAGAGCCCCCTAGTCTGCAAGCAGGACAAGGAAAACCCCCTACTCTTAAAGTGATAGCTTGCAGATCCAACACAGTCCTCAGCACACCACAGAAAAAAATAATATCAGAGTTAATTAATTTGAAGACTCACAGGGTTTATAGGCTTAGGAGACTTGACAGAAGTAAAGAAAGGAAGAAGTGAAGCTGTGCAAGAGGAAAATTTGAAGATACGACTCTGAAAAACAGTGAGACGTATCCTGGCTGATGTTGCAAACAGCGGCTTTGAAAAAAGGATGCGTCTCAGAAACTTGCCTTTGCTGCACTAGGGCTGAGTGAATGAGACAAGTGGAATTCAAGCTGCAGCCAAGTCAGCAGTGCTCATATCTAGTGACCTGAAGAGCAGCATCAGGAGGGTTCTGCTGTCCTTTTGGACAAATGCAGCATCCCTGTGCTGTGACGTTGCATTAGAAGGTCACTACAAACTTTATCACCTGGGTTGCTGGCCAAGAGGAATTCTGCTTTCTCAGAGTCTCCCTCGGGCATGTGGAGAGCTGGAAAGGGATAGCTACATGGTGAAGCCACTAACTTGGGAGTCAGCTATGCTATGGCAAGAGCTGATCCTTGGAGCACAGGGAGCAGAATAAGAGGTTTGGTTTTGGCAGAATGAACCTGCATTTGTAGGTTTCCCCCACCAACACTTCTTGCTGCTCCAGAAGGGGGTGGACTTAAATAAGGCTAGAGAACATCACCTGGTGTAATTTGACATCATGCCATTGACTTCCATGGATCTGTGCTGATTTAGGACAGCTGAACCATATGTTTTTAGGGGAAAGCTCGCTAAGGTAGCCCTAGAGTTAAGCCCCAAAGAAAGAAAGGGGTTGCGACAGAAAGTCCTGCTAGGGATAGTCAGAGGAAATGCAGCTGCCAAAGCATATGCCAATATTGTTAATGCCTTTTTTGTCTGTATCTCAAGGAGAGTTTATTTTGGCAGCAGCAAAGTATATCTAAAAAGCATATCTCTGTTGTATAGATGGCATATTTCACTGGTGCTGGCCACAGCTTCTAGGATAAGAAGGTGTAGATTTTTTCTGAGGACTGACAACAGGGCCAGATCCTCAGCTGGTGCAAATCAACATAGCTCTATGGATTTCAATGGCACTTTGCCAGTTTACCCTAGCTGAGGATCTGGCCCTGGCCTGTTGTTTGTTTGTTTTTTAACATCTTTTTCAGGCCTCTCGTTTTTAATCAGGAAAATGGTGCGTTATTGGAAGCAAGAAGAATGTGCAGTGTTCTCTGATTGCGATTTGGCTCAAGAGCCAATCAGCAAATATGTAGACTCTTTGCGCTAAGCCTGCCCCTCTACAGCAAAATCCTGTGTTGTCTAGAGAATGAGATAGGAGATGCCAGACAAAAATATCTGCATGGTTTGAATGTCAACCAGGTCAAGCTGGGAAGCAGGAGATCTTTATTTCCGAATGATCTTTATGAACAGCCATTGTGCATATGTCTGCGCACGCACATCTGTCTGTATTCTTTTATCATTAAAAGGCTCTGCCAAGGATGGCTGATCTGAAAATCCTTACCAAGCAAGTTGGTCTAATGTTTGGAGTCCACACCATGCTGACCCTCTATTCAGCCTATCTGAAGCATTCTGGTATGTCAAGAGCTCGATTGCTGTGTGCGTCTTCATGCCAAGAATAGAGCAGCCGGGCTGAATGAAGGTTTTGTACTCAGCATGTGCACTTGAGCCAGATCCCCAGGTCTGACTGAGCTGGGCTAGGCCCAGCCATCAGAATGAGTCCCCAAGCCAGCCCCCAGTGTTAGTCGGGGCTGCTCTAAATTAAGAAGGGTAAGCCAGTTCTCTAGGAACTGTGCTGCCAGTGAGGTTCAGCAGAGGGCATGGCCTTATGTATCTAGATACTGAGGTTCTCTGGATGTCAACGACCTGCTGCTTCTTAGTGTATGAGCAATGAGCTTCATGTGGCATGTGACCAGAATTTGGTCTGCTGGTTGGATCATTAGCTTCCCCGGGCCGGGGACTGATGCGGAGCACAATGTGAATGCTGATCCATGCCCCCCGCCAACCTACTGATTGATCCAATATAGAATTTATATTCTAAGACTTAACAAACATATACCATACGTCACTCTGCTGTATCACTCTTATGCTAGCATAATTCACTTGTTGTGTTGTGTGGGTTGTGTCTCCCTTTGTGCCTGATCTGAAAAGGCTATGGGCCTGCTCCAGCCCTGACGGGAGCTCTAGCAATTCATGTTTTTATCTCTGGAGGTCACTGGTTCAGTACCTGGTGTGTTGGGCCAAGGTGACGGTTGTCACGTAAGTGGGCGCTCATCTGGGATTTGAACTGCTGTAGGCCTCAGATACACGGAATGAGCTTCCTCTGTCCAGAGGAAGTATGTAACCTACTGGTGAGTCTGTGGCACAGGCCCCCCTCTGTGCCTGATCCACAGAGGATATAGAAGTCTACTACAATCCAATCAACAGAGCCTGGCTCTTTAGCTCAATCTGTAGCGCCTCACGTTTTTAGCTCTGGAAGTCTCCAGTGTATCTCCTAGTGTGCTGGCCAAGATGGCAGCCAGCACTTTACCGATGGTATAATGTCAGGTTAGGACTAGATAGTCCTGAACTGTAAGTGCAACAGGCCATACGGGAGCCTTCCACACACTGTGGTCCCAGCACATGAGCCGGACTCAGCCACAGTACACAAGGCCCCGGGGGATTCCAATGCGGAGAGGTGTGCTAAAGGGGGGAGGGCACCTGCAGCACAGAGGGCAGGATCTGCACTCACTGGGGGCAGTACAGAGCCAAACCACCTCTCTCTGTGGTGACTAATTAACTGGTCCCCAAGTAAAATGCTTGCGATCTCTGCTAGCTAGCGTCTGCAGCGGTGGGCCTCATGCTCCCCACCTGCCATTTCTAGAACTGAAAAGTTGCCCAGGTAGCTCACTGCCTGACAGTGAATCCCAACCGATCACACAGAGCCAAACTTCCAATCCGAGGTGTTATTTGAACCAGCAGCTTCTTCTGGGGCCCAACTAAGCAAACACTAAAGATAACTGGAGAGAAAAAAACCAAACCAAACCAAACCTACAACTGAATCACCAGTAAATCAGCAGTATTCTGTTCGTGGTGCCTGATCAGTGCTGTGCACACGAAACGAGTCTTAAAGGGACAGGCCAGTCTCTGGCTAGGAAGAAATGTTTCAGATAGCATCGCAGACCATTTCTGCAGGGCTCCAGGTGCAGGGAACACAGAGCTACAACTCTGTGAGGTAGAGGGCAGCCTATATGCATCGGAAAGTGGACTTACTCTGGCTGTTCATGGTGTGTAACGTCTTGCTGCCCAATTCCCCGACCAGCTGCCACCTCCTTGCTGTTCCCACTCCAAGCTGAAACCCCAACCCAGCACAACTCCCAGATACCTAAAACCCTCCCACGAAGTTCAGACAAAGTGAAAGCTTCCAGAAGCCCTGCTCAGGACTCAAAATGGACCAGGCCTGCCTTGAGCTCTGAAGAAGTCTGGTTATTTTTTCTATGTGCTTCAGCATATTCACACTGGAAGGCCACTCTCCTCTAGATTTTTGGCCAGGAGCAGGAACAGACCATGAGAAATGCTGTTACTCTCAGTACAACTGGGAGCAATACCAGAAGGCAGAGGGTCAGGAGCCCAACTCCAGTGGAAAGTGCATGGCATCTGGGTGGTGAACTTTCTTGAGCTCCTTTGGAAATTCCAGCCCAAACCTTTTGATCTGACCTCACCCTAATGTAGCGAAGTCAGGAATCCAGTAAATCAACTGAAGGAAGAGCAGTCCCTCCAGGTTTATACTGCTGTAACTTAGAGACCATATTCACTCTAAAGTCCTAGGCTGACCCAAACCATGACGGGATGGATGGCTGCCTGCATTGCACAAGCCACAACTCAGCTACGCAGATCCTGGTGGAAGGAAAAAAATAATTCACAGGAGAGATCAATTCAGTGAGATTTACAAACTGATTTGGCAGACTCAAGAGGTGTGGCTACTCCAGAGAAGCATGCAAACATAAAGGTTTTGAGGTTTGCCTCTCCCTTGTTCTCATGTGGGCACACAGGGCGTGTGTTTATTTTGCTGGGTTTACTAATGAACGTTTCTGCTCTGAGCTTTCAGCTTAAACCACTTTGCCATTTGCATCCCCACCTTGAAAGCAGCAAAGAGGCTGAAATTATATCCATCACTGTTGCTGTTGGTTGACTGAGCTCCCCTGCCTTCCCCCAGCCTGTTCCACATTTTTCAAATTTCTGGAGATTGTTTTTCACCTCCTGATGTTCTCTGGAGCTTACCCAAGAGAAGCAAACACAGCCTTCCCCTGGCTGGTGGAGCAAGGGGCAGGAGGTTATGCTCTGAGTAAATTTAGTCTCTCACTGGCAGATTTATCTCCCTTAATCAGAATTGTGTGGGGATTGTTTTTGTAGACTTAACTTCTCCAAATGCAGCCCCAGATCACATAAATGCTTTTAGTTAAGAGCTAATTTCCTGGAGCGTGTGCCAGCGCTCTCTCTATGCAAACAAAACAAAGAGGGTGAATACAAAATGTTTCACAACTACAAGGAAGTTTGAGCCAATAAATGTCCAGGAATGAGAAGGTATCTGCACCCTTTCTCCACTTTCCCAACACCATCGGCATGTGTTATAGTGCTGCTTCCAACTGGCACTGTCCCCTGACACCTGGCCCTTCCGTGGGGACAGGGAGACCCTGACACACATCTATGGAGGGTGTGTCAGGTTGCAGCCCCTGGTCCGGCTCCTCCAGAACCTCTTAGAATCATAGGACTGGAAGGGACCTCGAGAGGTCATCTAGTCCAGTGCCCGGCACTCATGGCAGGACTAAGTATTATCTAGACCATCCCTGACAGGTGTTTGTCTAACCTGCTCTTAAAAATCTGCAGTGATGGAGATTCCACAACTTGTGTTTTCTCAAATGACATCTTACACAGTTAAGTCTGGCACTATTCTTTGTCATTAACTAAAATGTCCATCTTTAAACTTTCATGATCTATTCCCAAATTTAAAAATTATCCTGGCCAAAAAAGCCATGGCAGCGAATGTGCCTCATAACTATCCCACAGGTGAGAGAAGTGGAGATGCTAAAAATTGGAGGCTATTGGAATCAATTATATGGGTATGCTGGCTGGATGTTCTGTGTGAGAAACCCATGGCCTTGGAATTCACATGCCCCCCACTTGGTCCGACAGCCTGAAACTGAGGACCTTCAATATATGTTGTAAAACTCATCTTTTTCCCCACGTATTTGAAACTGCAGGGGTAGACATGGAGGGGTTGGAATGGTTAGAGGAAGAGGATCATTTGGGATGGGTTATTTTAAATTATATTCCTTCATTTAAAAGCACGTCCTAAAATTGTGTCAAGGAGACTTAAAGTCTGTGGATAGGCACCTTTTATCATTTCTAGCAATCTAAATAAATAGTGTACACATTCTATGGAAGATTATCCACTTGACTAGATTAAAAAAACAAAGACGTTAACCATCCAATGATCTTCAATATGAAACTCATCCATACTTTTCTAGGGCACTTATCTTCATTGGCACAATCTTTACGCAGCAGTGGGGCATAGATCAGCATTTGTGCTCCCTATCAGTACCAAGGTCAGGCCAGGGAAGATAATGATCCAACCAGCAGACCAAATTAGGTTATGAATCCTGGTCATGAGCCACCACAGGCATGTGGCGCATACACTAAGAAGAAGTTGGGCAACTGAGACGCTCATACTAGAGTCATCAGAGAGCACATGTTTGGCTCTGTCATTATGAACACTCATACGGAGTTTCGTAGAAGTGCATGGCAATACGCAAAGAACTAGCACAGATAATGCCCTTCTCCTACGCAGCTTATAAGCTAAAATACGATTTTTCAAGAGCTCTCAGCTCTGCTTTTAGGCACCAGGATAAGTGGGTGTATTTTTCAAAGGAGGTCAGTGTTTGGGGAGCTGAGCACTATAGAAATCTGGCTCCCATTGTGAGTGCTGTGGACTTGGACAACCAATCTAGCACTTCTTTGAAATTCTGACACTAATAAAGGCAACATGATGAGTAAGGATGCCATCAACGCACTGTGGGTGGGGAAGGGGGTGACACAGCAAAGTGAGGAGGCCACTCAGGGGAAAGTTTTATTTTTTATATTAATATTTAGTATTGTTTAATCATCTTCCCTTGGTGGGACATGGGAGTGGCAACAGGCAGTGATGAAAAGCTAGGAGATGGACTACACTAAAGCCTGTTGGCATAACTTCTGTTGCTTAGGGGTGTGAACACCCCCCCCTCCCCACAGCAACATAAGTGACACTGACATAAGCACTCGTGTGCACGACTTCTCCCACCAACGTTGGTTCTGCCTCACATGGAGATGGTTTTATGATGCTGACGGGAGAGAGCTCTCTCCCATTGGCCTAGAGAGTCTTCACCAGATGCGCGGCAGCAGCGCACCACTGTACGTATAGACATGGCCTAGGAGACAGCAAGTGAGGTTACAAAGAGAGCTGGGTGATATTTTTCAGACAACATTTTTTTTTGCCAAAAAATGCAGGTCAGTCAGAATATTTTGTGAATTCATGTTGAATTCACCAAATTGCTTTGGTAAAAAAGAAAAAAACAAAGCAAAAAATTTCAAAAAAATCTGTCTTTCATTTTGGCATTTCCGAAACAAAAACATTTTGATTTTTCAATTCAAAGCAACTTCTTGTTTTGAAATTTGTTTTCAATTTTATATTTTAAAAAAGTTATAAAAACCTCCCACAAAAACAGAAAGTTTTGTTTTTTGGTCAAACAAAATGTTTCGTTTTTTACTTTTTGGTTTGCCAAAAAATTGATTTTAAAAAAATGTTTTGGATTGCCCAGCAACCCGAAAAATCCATTATTTGCACAGCTGTAACTTCAAGACACATTGGAGGAGGGTTCTGACGGAGGGGTAGTGTGAGCAGAGGTGAGTGGTAGAAAGAGAGAAGAGGCAAGTGAAATAGTGAAGAACACACTCCTGTGGACCAGTAGCGGATCCCATCTGACTCTCCTTTAACTTTCTTCCTGTGTTGTCAGTTACACCTCTGCTATGTGGATGTGCCACCTTTCTGATTCAAGGCAGTGCTTTCAAGGGAATGATTTGGAGGAAATTCAGCAAGGAGAACTTTGCAGACATTTCTTCCCTCCAGGAGCTGTCCTGCTCAGGGCAGGGGGACCAAGCCAGGCCTGTGTCTTAAGAAACATTTTATAATGCTTCCCCTTTGTTTCTGTTCCCAACATGGTATTAATTAAAAACACTTCTAACAGCTGCCAGCCTAGAACAGAATATTTTACAATGTTAACGTGATCAGCTTTCTTCTGTTTTAATTTAAAAGGCTTCTTATTGGGCTCATAAAACCCAACCAACCACATAAAAATGGATTTGGGAAGAAAAGCTCAAATTTAAACTTCAATGAGGGTCAATAAAATGTAATTAGTTTTCAGACAGGTTGAATATGTGAAGACATACCTAGACTTCAGACCCAATTCACTGCACCTTCAGTCTATTCCTCCAGTGCAAGGTGAGTGTGAAACACGGCCACTGTGATCTGGTAGCATTTCATATCTTCATTGCACAGACAACTGTAGCTGGGAGAAATACAGCTTGATAGACTGTGACCTAAGAAAATTTACATATGGAAATAGGGAGAATATCTACTATTTCTACAATTTAGTTCAAAGTATTTGGTGTTTCGGAAAGTGACATGAAACGGAAGGATGGGTTTGGGGTTAAAGCATTTGACTCAGAATTTAAATTCAAAGTTCTCCCATAGACACCCTAGGTGACCTTGTCCAAGTCACTTAATCTGTCAGGTCTTACTTCACTGTCTGTAAAATGGAGTTAGTAAGGGCTTGTCTATACAGGAAAGTTAATCTGCAATAAGGAAGGTTAAGAATTTAAAGCAGGTTAACTATTCCTAACTGACTCCATGTCTGGTTTTTTATTCAAGAATAAGAGAGTCATTCCAAATTAACTTCCAAAATGCATTATGCTAATTCAGAATAAGGTATGCTTATTCTGGAATAAGAGCCTCTCCCGCATAGAGTCAATCAGGAATAGTTAATCACCAATAGCTACAACTCCTTGGGTAGACAAGCCCTAATACTGACTTTGCCCACTGACGTCTATTTACAATGCAACCTCTTTAGCACATGGACTTTCTCAGTAGGGGGCTGTACAGTGCCTAGCACTGTGGCCAGAGGTAGAACAGTAATGTTAGTGGGGACTATAAAGCCTGTGGAAGTAACCAGAAGGGACTTCCTTGTTAGTGCTAACACTGTATAGTTTAATGCATCACTTTATTTCTGCTGGTTATGTGTTCTTTTCACTATTTACACAGGAACTCAAGTGAATGTTAGATCTATGAAGATAAGATAACGAGTGTAATAAATAGAATTCTTTAAAATCTACCCTTATCTTGTTTTTCTTTCAGTACAAGTGGGGTTCTGGAAAAGCATCAGCTGCTTAGTTAAAGGAACAGGTCTGGATTGTAGAATTCAGCTTCTGATGCCAGCTGGGATTGCCCCATGCCAGTAAATCCACAGTTTTTTATGATCAATGGGGATAGATGTTGCATAAGTCCTCACTAGAAGTGCACAAGGAGCTGAGAGGCAGCTAATTGGTTCATGAGAGACTGGCCCAGTTGGACCCAATCAGATGCCTCCATTCCGAAACTGCATTTTAGAAGAATTGTTCTGGAGCAAAATTTAATGTGACCAATCACAATGGTAGGATTTAAGGCACATCTTCTCGCTGTCCCTATGGCAATGGGACAAAACAAAAATGCTGTTTGATACCTGTCATGCGTGGGGATTGTACGTATTTCAGCCACAGTACAAACTGTTCAGAGATCCATGTGCTCTGAAGAGCACTTCTGGGAAACTGAACATTCCGGAGAGTTGCATGGCAATAAAATCTGCACAGAAAACTACTAGAGGAGCAAAGTTCAGATGGGATGAAGAGCCTCAAGGCTATTCCTGGGTTCTAGCTCCCGTGCCTGCCAGGAAATCCCTACCCAGCTTCCTCTTCAACCTTCCCCAGTGCCCCATACCAACCACCGCCCCCCGTACACCGCCCCCACTCAATGTGGCATTCTCTTCCCTGCTACGTGTGGCTGGGCCATATGTAGTGCACATAGGAATTAATCTTTTCACTCAGGCAGTAGAGGTTCATGGCTTTAGAACGCAAGGTGTCTAGTTCAATCCCCGCGGCTGACAATTCACCTAGGGAAACAGTGAAATTCAACAGAATTATCACAATTGTATACAAATGATCCTACTTGGAATTAAAGGGAACAATTTGTTCCCTTTAATTCCCCACAGTTGTATACAAATGATGAATATGGGAGTCACAGGGCACTCCCTGGAGGTATAGAGTGTCACAGAGCCTAATGGCTCAGTCATCAACTGCTTTATGCACCCACTCAGGGAAATCAGCATGTTTAAGGAGTTCTCTTGCTTGTGTGACACACCCACATCACTGGTCTGGGCATGGCAGTAAGGAGGCAGGTGGGTGGGGAGTGGACAGGCCAAGGCAAGGAGCAAGCAGAGCCTTGGGTCCACCCCCCAGGGCGGCCAGTGTAGCTGAGCTGGTGTGGAGCCAGGTATAGGGGTGGTGCAGACTACTTCCCCTCTTCCCAGCTGACTACAGGGGCAATGGGACTGCATTGTGGCTTTCTGAGACACACTTTGATCTTGTCTTGGGGAGCCCAGTAATGGCCTGTCCTTGGCTCAGGGCACATGGAGATTCCATGAGGAAGCACTGGGTAAGGTTGTCCAGCTGTGGTATGCAGGTTGGAGTAGAAGGTCATTGTGACCCCTTCTGGCTTTAAAGACCATGATTGTCTCCTGGTGGGCCTCCATCCATCGTGAAGGCAAGTCTACTTACTGGACTTTCAACGATTCTCCGGGCTGAAATCCATTCAAGCTAGACAGCAGCTCAGACACAACCCAACCCCAGCCAGAAGGGATTGCTCTTGCGCCACCCTGGGATCCTTCTCTGCCATCTTGGTGCCTGTGGTCCTGCCTTTTACATCGGAGATGGTTTCTCTCTACTGCGTAGGCTGGGGGGTGGGAGCCCTCTGTCTCCTTCTTCCAGTATTTTGTGTCCATCCTTTCCCCATTTTTCCCCCATCTGATACACTCCAGCTGTGGGGATCCCTGCTGATTCTGGGGCTCTCCTCCTCCTGCCCAAGCAAGCTTGACAAGGCAGTAGGGTCCCACTTACAGGACGATGTTTAGCTGCTTGGCTTTATAAGTTAAAAAACGCTACAGCCAGCCAGGGAGTGAGGGCAGCAGCTCGCCCTACACAAATTCCCTGCTACAACTAGGAGTCCAAGTCTTACAAAAGGCACCAGGCTACGGTCTAAAATTCTCCCAATGCTTGTATCCTTTAATTGATTATACGTAAGGCTACATTTTAGTCACAGGTATTTTTAGTAAAAGTCATGGACAGGTCACGGGCAGTAAACAAAAATTCATGGCCTGTGACCTGTCCATGACTGTTACTATATACACCTGACTACAACTTGGGGGGAGCGGCTTGGGAAGGGGTCCCTGGGGGCACCACGGTTGCTAGGGGGGATGGCCCAGGGTGGGTGCCATGTGTGCTGGAGAGGGGGCACAGCCCAGGGAGGTTCCGCAGGTACTGGGGAGGGAGATGTGGCCTGGGTACTTGGGGGGGCACCACAGGTGCTCGGGGGGTACAGCCCAGGGGGTGTGCCGTGGGTGCTCGGGGGGAGCATGACCTGGAGAGGGGTTGGGGGGGCACAGTCAGGGGGGTCACCACAGGTGCTCGGGGGGGTGTGGGTGCTCAGGGGTGGGTGCGGCCAGGAGGAGCACCGCAGGTGCTCGTGGTGGGGGTGTTGGTGGGGCTGGGGCAGGGTCCATACCTAGCTCCTGGGAAGTGGAAACCCCAGCTCCTAGTTCCACCTGCTGCCTCTGCTCCATCCAAAGTCCCGGTTCTGCAGCTCCCATTCGCTGGGAGCCGTAGCCAATGGGAGCTGGGGGGCGGTGCCTGCAGGCAGAGGAGCTAGTAGCTGAGGGAAGGGAGTTGCTGTTGCCCTGCTGGGGAGCCTCCCACCACCACCCAGGCAAGCACTTCCCCCAGCCTTGAGCCCCCCGCAATGCCTGCTGGGGGGTGGGGGCTGAGACTGCCCCAGCAGCAGCCAGTGTGACTGGCCCAGGGGCTGCCTGAGCTGCTCAAGCAGCCCCCCAGCCAGGTGCACCGGCTGCTGCAGAAGTCAGGGAGGTCACGGAAAGTCACGGAATCAGCGACTTCCGTGACCTCCATGACAAACATGGAGCCTTAATTATAGGGTCATTGTGATCATCTGCTCTGACCTCCTGCATAACAAAGGGCTTCACTGCAGTAATTCCTTCAATGTCTGGCAGCACAAACTCCCTTCCATGGTACAGGCAGCCCATCCTGCAGCCCATCCCAACAAGAGACAGGCCCTGTCTTTCATGACACAAGCTGGAGCCACCTTAAGGATAAATTTCATTCTAATGTCTTTTTTAAAAAATAAAACCTCCCTGTAGTTCACATGTAAGGTGGGCATGTGTGGGATCCTTTCAAATTCAGTTTATTTTTACATAGCATCTTTCAGACATTGCATCTCATGTGGCTTTAAAGTGAGAGAGAAAATAAGGAGCAAAACACAAAAGATGGTTGGGGGGACAGGGCTGGAGAGACAGGACTCCCCCAGCAAACAGCTGTGGTTTCACTTCATGAGTCTTGAGGCAACTTAGAGGACAGAGAGGTGGTGAAGAGAATGCATTTCCAGTAATTAAGGCACAGGATTTTCAAACAAAGGATAGTCTGTAGGAAGATCCACTACAAAACTCAGAAGATGTGAGCCCTATTTATACTGGTCTAACTTCAACAGAATTACTCCCAGATGACACTGGTGTGTGTTAAATTAGAATCAGGGTCAACATACACATGGGCTTTAGAAGATGTTTTTACATGGGCCATTCCCCTTCCTGTTGTTCTGCCGCTGGGGGCTAAGGAGGGGGGAGTCAAGCAGGAGTCACTTAGAGGTCTGAAACTGCCTCTTTTCTGCCTTTCTTTACTGTAAACAGCTGTGAGAAAGACCAAAGGTGATGAAGACACTGGTAGATGTCCCTGTGCCAGAAACCTGGATCTGAACTCCAGATCTGGCGTCAAACATTGCATCTCTATGGCAGGCAGAACAAAACCCACAGCTCTGAACAATCCTAATGGAGGTGCTTGGAATTAGGATCAGTCACTAATTTGGGCCTTGGGGTTCGATTCAACTTACAGAGACGTGGACGAGCTGTGAACTTGGATCAGAACCCAGCAGCGGGGTTTGCATTCAGGAGGTCAGCCCACCTCTAGAATGTGTCATAATCCGGAAACAGTGTGGTACTGTAGAAGAAGAAAGATGGAATGGATTAAATATAATAATCTCCTATAATACTTATGTAAGCAGAGTCAGGATGAGCTCCACCCCAACATCTGGTGGTGAGGGGTGGCAAGTTGGTGTGGAAAAGAACTTCAGGGGCCGATCTCATTTGCATAGGCACACCCACCCCGCCTAGAATGAGGCCATAGCTGCCCAAATGGTCACTTTGGCTGCTGTGGGATCCCCAGTGTCTCTATTATTGGGGCAGGGGCAGGAAGAATAAATTGTTATTATCCTGATTATGGGAATCAAGGACAGTGGAACTGTACTTGGCCTTTTGTTATGATGGAGGGACTCGCCATCAACTAAGTAGCACTCGCTAGGCAAGGGACATGGGTTCCAAAACTCTGTGACTAGAGAGAGGCTGGGGACAGGTATTAATACTTGGTGGCATGGGCCCCTGGTGAGGGCCTTACATGCTAATTGCATTTCCTCCTCTCTCCACTGTGGAATATCAGAGCTAATTTTGATTCTATTAGGAGTGTAGTTACAGGCTGCTGAGCTGAATTCACTTTGGGCTAATGGTGCACCAGCAGCGAGGCTCCCCTACTAAGAGCTGAAATCATGAGTGTTGTGTTAAGTAGTGGGGGAGCCTGAAGATATATGGCGGAGCAGTTTGCGGGACAGCGAGCAGAGTGGCTGGTGGAGCAGAGCAGTTTGTCAGATGCCTAGAGCAGCTCATGGGGCGGCTGGCAGAGCGGAGCCCCATGGAGAGGTGGGGCCATCCACTTTGGACCACGTAAAGTACCCCTTAACCCTCAATCTCCACCCAGGTTGGGAGGTAAAACTCTGCAGATAAACTTTTGAACTCTGGGGCTGCCCTGACCAGGGACAGAGACTTTTGGGTTGTTGGACTTTTGGGACTTTGGGTGATTTTGGGTTGCTGGACTCAAGAACCAAAGGGAAAGGGCACGCCCCGATTTGCTTGGAATGGGTTTTTGCTCATGGGTTGTGTTATGAATCCTGGTGGTGGTGTTTCCCCAACATAATGCCACATTGTTTCTCTCTGTTATTAAAATTGTTATTATTATTTGCTACACTCAGACTATGTGCTTGCGAGAGGGGAAGTATTGCCTCTTGGAGGCGCCCAGTGGGGGTGGCATATATTTGTCCCAGGTCACTGGGTGGGGGCTCGAGCCAGTTTTGCATTGTGTTATTGGAATGGAACCCCTAGATACTGAACCCGGCCCTTTTTGCTGCCAACTCTGACGGGCAGAAGGGTTACACTTACAATACAACCAGCTATCGCAATGTCAGTGGCTTCCAACATGTCTCCATGAGTTATTATTTGGGCTTGCCTTTATTTCCTAAGCAAAACAATAGCATCCGGGTCATTGCAGAAGCTGGGGAACCTACATATTACAAGCCATGCTATTTGCAATGACAGCCAGCAGCATGTTCTCCAGTTACCATGGCAATGCTGCCAAGGTTCAGATAGTTTTCTTCCACCCGGATTTCTGCTGTTTTCATTTGTTGCTCCATTGGCCATGCCAGCACACGCCATGCCTCAATCCTTGCCCATGAGTAGGCTGCAAAAGGGTTAAGATGTCTTGATGGCAAAGGGTTCCTTACACTGCCATGAGGCTCACGGTCACATTGCATAAAGTCCTTGCTTAGGAATAACAGCATTAGATCTTCTGTCACAACAGAGGTAAAACTGAAATCAGCCAGCAGATACTAATAGATCCTCAGTGTCTCTTCTCATTAGTCTTAATCACAGGGAAAAACCCAAAAGGCCTAAACCATTTTTGTTGAGCGAGAGGGAGGGAAAAAAATGAGTGTGTGCAGACAGCAATGTGGAAGGCTCCTCGTTAGCACCGTTATTCCTGCTACAGGCTCTCTAGGTTGGGAAGTCATATTTTATGTCTTCATCCTCAATCCTCTCTTATAGTATTTTATACTGATCCATAAACTGCCATGCCTCAGCTACCCTGAGATGGATCCTCCAGCTCAGAGGTCAGAAACGTTAGCAGACCACTGTGCAGAGATTTTTTTTTATTTATTTTTTCCAGACACATCCACCAATCACAGGACAGTCCCTGGTCTGTTGTTGTTTCTATTAGAAAGCCAGGACATTCAGATGCAATAAAGTTTGGGCGTAACTGGTCATATTCACGTCTGCATCTGTATAAATACACCCATGCTATCTTTGTGCTCCCCATGTACCACCTAGGTCACTGGAAGGGCCAGACTGTGTTACTCTTACTCACATTGAGTGCTGCAGTGGTCAAGGAGTAGTCCCAGTGGGAAGATTTGTGGAGGAAGGTGTGAGTCAATGTTAGAGTAAAGCAGTAAAGAAATGTTCAAGAGGGCCTTTTTCAAAGGGGTTTGGAAGTATGGTTGCCACTTAAAGTGCTCCATCTTCAGAGGAACTTTGCACCGACAGCTCCCTTGGATGTCAGAGGGAGCTGCAGACGTTCTGATCTCTCTGGGCCAATCAGAAACTATGAGCTCCAGCTTCCAAGTAATCAGTGAAGAGAGAATGTAAACAATCTCAAAAAGGCCAAAGGAATTAGTTTTCAACCAAGATCTTCTCCATACAAACATTCATGATCATTAATTGAGGCGACAGTGGTATCCTAACCAGAAGTATCAGTGGCTTTAAAAAGAGAGGACCATGTCAATGGTAGACATGACCACCCTGTAGAAACTGATGGACTGGGGTTTTGGCACTGTATGGTGGGGAGTAGTGGTTTCTTGATTCTCTAGCACTTTCTGGCCTCTGGAAGCTGACTTTGGAGCAGCATTAATCTTAGCCCATCCAGAATGCCACTTAGGCCAGGTCTATACTACAGAGTTAGGTCAATATAATGCAGTTTACATTGACCTATCTGTATAAGAGTCTACATTAAAATGAAGCTCCCTCAGATGTAACTCGCCCCCTACACTGACTTAATAACTCCACCTCCGTGAGAGGCGTAGCACTTAGGTCGATATAGTTAGGTCAATGCACTGTCAGTGTAGTGGCTTACATTGCCGTTTGCTCTCTTTCAGACGCTGTCCCACACTGGCAGTTAAATTGGTGCAAGTGCTCCTGGTGAGGACGCGCACTGCCGACAGAAGGAGGACATGCAAAAGCAACGTAATTACTGAGGTGGCTGTACATTGCTGTAACTGAGGTTGATTTAATTTTGTGGGGTAGACTTGCCCTGACTCTCCTCATCAGAAGTATCAGTGGCTTTGCTGAGAAGAGTGTGCAGATATTGATGCTGACCAACTGGTTCCATCTTGGTAATAGCTCATCTTAAGTGATCACTCTCCTTACAGTGTGTATGATAACACCCATTGTTTCATGTTCTGTATGTATATAAATCTCCTCACTGTATTTTCCACTGAATGCATCCGATGCAGTGAGCTGTAGCTCATGAAAGCTTATGCTCAAATAAATTGGTTAATCTCTAAGGTGCCACAAGTACTCCTTTTCTTTTTGCAAATACAGACTGACACGGCTGCTACTCTGAAACCTATCTTGGGGAGAGCTGTTCTTCAGGGCAGAGCATTGTAGCAGGAAACCCAGATGTCCTAATGATTTTAGTGGCCAGGTTGTTTAAAGAATTACTGAGACCACAGGGGCCAGCTTCCAACCCCCCATGCTCTGCCCCAGGCCCCGCCCCCACCCAACCACTTCCCCCAAGCTCCCGCTCCCACCCCCACCCTGCCTCTTCCCGGCCCTGCTCCTCCCAGGTCCCGCCCCCACCTCACCCCTTCTCCGAACCCCGCATCCCTGCTCCACCTCTTCCCACCCCCGCCCCACCGGAGCCCCAGGCCCTTTAAATCACCACTGGAGCACCGGACGGCGCAGGCCAGGTGGAGTGGAAGGGCTGGCTGGGGGACGCTTACCTCCAGCCATGCCCCTTCCACCTGAGGCCCCGCCCCTTCCGGGGGCCGGAGCTAGCCCCCATACTGGCAAGTCTGTGGAGTTACTTTCACCCCTGCCTGGGCCCAGCCATCATAACGACTGCCCATGCCTGAGACTGACACGCTGCCTGCCAAGAGCAACTTGCCCAAAGTGTGGGGTGGGGAGGGAGGGTTATGTCGCAGATGGAGAGTAGGCAGGGTCACAGCCTGTTTCCCCTCCCTCTATGTGCATGGCTACTGGGGGAAATATGCAGCACTTATTAAAGGGCTGAAGCAAATTACTCCTTGACTGAAGGGCTGTGGGAGGCATGGGGTCTTAGTGAGGCAGAACACCTTCGGATGCCCCCAGTGCAGCAGGGTAGCCTGACGTGTCCTCACAGGGCTCTGACTGAATAGCACCCAATAGCCTTAGCAGAGCTTGATTAGTCTCACCTTGGGCCTTCAGAGTCAATCATCGAAACTCACAGGCTACCAAAGCACCCACAGAATTAGGAGTCTTCAGGACAGAGCATGCTCAAGATGGATCAGAACTGGAGCCCTTCTCATGCAATCCCTGAGGCCCAGCCATTGCTGGTTTGGATGAAATGGAACCTGGGTCTGAACCACTCTCACTCTGCTTTGGCAAAACTGAGGCCTGATTTACAGAACCCAAATGAGACCTCCTTGTGCCCAGTGGTGAAAAAAAAAAGGAGTAAACTAAACTCCATGTCCCCAGATGGGAAGTGGATCAACTCCATTTACCCACGTTTATCCTTGACGACACTACCGCTTGTTCCTTCTCTACAGCAGAAGACCTAGAACACCTACCCACCGTCCAACCTGGTCACTATATTGCCCTGCACAAAGGTATTGATCAGATTAATTCTGAGCAACAAGAGCTTCAAAACCTCCCCTTGAAAGATATCCCATAGATGTACTGTTTTCACTATTAGGATATTTTTTCCTAAGGTTTAACCCAAACTTCCCTTTTCATAATTTCTTCTTATTCCTGCTAGTAATTTCTCCTTTAAGAATCCTACACACTTGTTCCTCTGCTGCTAGAGTAGACAGTTATATCTCCTCTTAGTCATCTCTTTGCCAAGCAATTGTTAAGCTGTAATAGCTTTGTATGTTGTAAAAAAGGATTAGACAGTGGTGGGTGGGTAGAACTCTAACTGAAGTATGTGGCTCTGACATACAGGATCTGATTTTTTTAAGAGCTTCTTGCCCTGACAACCATGTGGGCACAATGATGTCTCATGTATCTACCGGCCTGATAGTGACAAGTCAGGCAGGTCAGTGTGTAAGAGCGAGTGCAAGTGACAGCATTTATCTGTGCTTGCAAAAACACACTGGCAAAACGGGAGACTGTTTCTGAAAGTTAGCCGCAGCGGATCGCTGAGAGCTCTGAATTTGCATGTGCGCCTGTTTGCACACTCAGTTACTGGAGCTGCGCACAGACAATTCAGGCAACAACCCAATCTACACATGCACATAAGGGGGTTTATACAGATGACTGACATTTTGCATTTATGTAAACAGGACACCCTTAAAAACATGACCAATGGCTTTAATTGCTATTGAAGTACCCCAGTTTGTCTGTATGCATGTTTGCCCTACTTAGTTTGCAGCCAAGTTGAACTATAAACCAATGTTTACTCGCCTTAGTTAAGACAAAACTGGACAGTCACTCAAAGGCATCAGAAAGAAATAGGGTTGCCAGTTTTGATTGGATGTATTCTTGGAAGTTTCATCTCGGAACATAATCTTTAATGAAAGATGAATTGTTAATTCCTGGAGATTCCAGGATAATCCTGGAGGGTTGGCAACCCTAATCTGCCAGTACAGAGGGTTACCACACAGTTGTATGGACTGCATGGTGAGGCAGTGGCTTACACCAGGAGAGAAAGAAACCTGACTAAGAGGAGGAAGGCCTTCCGATTTCTATCCTCTCCTGAGGGTCTCTGCAATAAAGCCAAGACAGGTCTAACCTTTCACCAGGAAAAAGGGTTAACTATTTCCCTGGTGGAATCTGCACAACCTGTCAGGGAAGCATGAGGATTTATAGGCATTGCAAGAAAATATTGGAAGCCAAAAAAAAAGTAAAGCAACTAATTAGGAGTCAGTTGTTGGTCTCACATTGTATCACAAGCTGTTAGCAACTGACAAGCTGCTAAATTCTTTTTTTCTCACTGTTAAATGAGATTAACCTCTGGTTACTTATGGATAGGAACCAATTTTGCTAGCGCACCCACAGAAAAAAATTAATGGGTGCTTAGCACCTACCAGCAGCCAAGTACCCCCCTATCCCCACCCCCCCAGCGCCTCTTGCTCACCGGCGACCCTACTGATCAACTCCTCCCCCTCACTCCCAGCTCCTCCTGCCCGCCGCGATCAGCTGTTCCGCTCCATGCCGGAGGCGCTGGGAGGGACAGGGAGGAGCAGGGATGAGGCGCATTCAGGGGGGAGGGGGTGGGGAAGAGGTGGGGTGGGGATGGAGCGGGGCAGGGAAGAGGTGGGGGTGGGGCCTTGGGGAAGGGGCAGAGTGGGGGCAGGGGCGGAGCAGGGGCAGGAAGAGGAAGGGTGGGGGTGGAGGTTTGGGGGAAGGGGTGGATTGGGGGTGGGGCCTGAGGGGGAATCGAGCACCCCCCAGGTAGAGAGGAAGTCGGTGCCTGTGCTCTCCAGGACACCCAGTGGAGAGCCAATACAAGAAATACACCCCAAAGGAGTTGCTGAAACACTAGGAAAAGTCAAAGGTCTAGGCTGGGGCACTCCCTGTGCTCTGCTAGATTTACTGGTGCTGGAATTACGTTGCCTTAGCTTTTCCACCAATTGTCCTCAATGCCTACAAAGGGCCACAACCCAGCAATGCGGAGACAAACAGCGCTCTGACGCGAGGTTGATTCAGTGCAGTATATGGGCAGGGCCTCCTGGGGGGAGGCAAAAGGGGCAGCTTGAGAGGGTCCCCAAATTGAGTGGCATTGTGACCTGGCACATGGGGTCCCAAGTCCACTCAGGCTTGGCCTGGATGCCATGACAGAGGGGAGGCCAGTCCAAGCTTTAGTGGTGCTATGAGGCCGGGAGCTGGGTCTAGCCCCACAGGATGGGAGCTGTCCCTGAGGGGTGAGTGTGGGGCAAGCCTGCTCTACAGCTCACTTCCCACCACCTCCATTTCCCCTAATTTTTTGGGAAGGGTAAGGGGAGCTCTGAACATCTGTGTGGCCCTGGATCCAGGATAGATCCAGAGACACTCTTGGGATCGGATGTGAATGGCAGCAAAGCTTTCTGCTCGCGCAGGTGTTTGTAATCTCATTGCAGTGGAAACAAGTTGGAATTCAGGACTAGTTTTCAAATGTGTCTGATCAAGGGGCAACTGCCCTTTAGGATCTGTCTGCACCACAATCGGGAGGTGTGACTGCAGCACAGGTACACATACCTAAACTAGCCTTGATCTAGCCAGCCTGCTAAAACTAGTTGCAAACCCACAGCAGCTTGAGCATGTGTTCAGGAGGTTAACAGGGACATGCACAAGGGGGAACAGGAGCATGGGTCCCCCCAGTCAGAACTCCTCTGGGGCCGGGGTGGAGAGAGCAAGCTTCACCAGCCCCAGGGCGGTGGGGAGAACCAGCTCCTCCAGCTGCAGGGCATGTGGGGGAGGAGATCCTGCTCCTCTGGCCATGGAGGAAGAGGGGAGGAGAGCCAGCTCCTCTGGCAATGGGGAGGGGGAAGGGAGGACAGCCAGCTCCTCAGGGTGGGGAGAAGAGCCAGCTCCTCCAGCCACAGGGGGCACAGAAAGTGCCCCTCCAAAAGTGGCCAAATTTTTATGCCTGCACATGCCCCTGGTGGTTAGCCCATGCAGTTGTGGCCACACTGCTATTTTTAGCAAGTTAAATCGATCCAAGCCGGCTCAGGTTTGCCTACACGTGCTGCAATCACACCTCCCGATTGCTCTGCAGGCATACCTCAGTCTGCCGGCATGATCTGTGTTTCCTCTCCCCAGAGGTGGGTTGCATATGCCCAGATGCCCTGCTAGTGATTTGCACTCTGAAACTTTCTGGGCTGGAAGGGTCAGGACACAGTGCTTGCATGGAATGTCCTGCAGAAAAATTCCTGGTGTGCAGTTCTCCAGGCACTAGCCACTGCAGTGGAGTGGGTATGAAGCCCTCAAGAACTTTGCAAAGTTAACCACCCAACTCTAAGGTGTCCCTTGGGGAGGGTACCCCTAGATTCCTGGGAGGCTAGGGCTCATCTCGCATGGCTGCTACACCTGTACTTGGTTCTGCTGGCCCCATCTCCCACAGTGGCTATTTATTCTTTGTCTTACCATAGCACCTAGAAGCTGTAGACCAGAGCCCTATTTGGCTAGGTGCTGTGCAGACACAGAACAAAAAACTGGCCCTGCCCCAAAGAGCTGACCATTGATGTATGAGGAAAAGACAACAGGTGGAGACAGACAAACAGACAGACGTGGGAGGACAAGGAAATGATGAGACAATCCTGGTCAGCATGATGGGTGGTGGTGTCAGTACTGGCCTCTCTCTCAGAAGGTGGAGGCTGCCTGGGAGTAGGCTGCAGCCTCTCCTGAGGCTGATGGGTGGATACATTAACGATAAAGACAGAGGTACTCCTACGCCAGGTGGCGGTTGCTCGCTCCACTGCTCAGGCACATAGCTAAGCACATCCCCTCTGACATATGAATGGGCTACCCACATCCAGTGAGCAAAGCCGTCAAAGCCACATCTAGCACACAGCAGTGGGCTGCTTGCCATTGCACCAGTAGGCTAGCTACCAGAGCTCTTCCTTGCCAGCCATTTACCGCTCCACTGAGTCCAAGTGCATTCAGGGGAAATAGAGGTCTGTGCTGAAGACCTATCAACTAGCACAAGAACACTTGTTTAAATTATCTTCCCCCCATGCATATTCCATAGGAGGTTTAATGCCCAATTTAGCTCGCTATAGACGAAAAGGGACAGTGTTACGGGCCCTGACATGAAGGCAGAGAAGAAAATGGAAGCACAATTTTTTTTTTCTGAAGACAAATTAACATGATGTAACCTTCCGTTGAGGCACATGTACAACCCCCGTTAACATTCACAGGAGTGAGGCACATGCATCCTGGGTAAAGCAGCTCTCTATGACGAGACCTCACGCCGAGACGAAGGGTTATGATGAGATGATTCTCAGCAATCATTGAAGCCCTCCGGGCAGGCTAGGTAAGAATTATAGGTCGGTCTTTTCCATAGCTCCATTAAAACAACTGTCGGTGTCACCTACTGAATACTTCCAGGGCTGCAGTAAATCTCCACACGGAGTATTCAGTTTAAAAAACTGTACTGGTATCATTAATTAGTTAATGTTTGTAAAAAACAGAGGCTGGAGAAGCACTATGAGGTGAGAATTACGGCAAGTAAAGGAGTTTGGCACCCAGCTCTCACTGAAATTCATTAGAGAAGTCCAAGGCTACAAAAATAAGCGCTACCTAGGGAGACTACAGTCGCAATGATCAGAGGGCTGTTGGCAGGGGCAGAGATGATCTTGAAGAGAGGGTGCAGCAGTACTGCCAACCCAAAGCCGCCAAAAATCAGGAGGCGGGCCCACCAAAATCATGACACTTTACAGAAATACATTTGGGGTTCTTGTTATTGACCTCCGGGGTTTGAACCTTTAGGGGCACACTCAGGTGATGTTCACAAGCGTTTCTCACAACCATGAGAGCTAGAAACGTCTTTTTTTTTTAAATGAAAGGGGAGATTCTCCTGTGATCACATGACTGCGGATGCTGGGGCTTTACCAAATATAGCAAATGTCGCAAGACTTGGGATCAGATCAAATCAAAGATAGTGCTAGCAATAACCAGAGCTTAAAACTAACCTCAAACAAGAGCAGAACACAGCAGGAGTTTGCCTGGGAGTTCGCCTGGGGTGAGCCCAGTGAGGCTTACATCTTGCCAGCTTCTCTGAGGAAGCTCATAGTAGGAAGGTGATATGGAGGGGGGGTGTTCAGCTATTGTGACCTGCACTGGATGTGCCATGTTTCTTCCACAGGACAGAAGCGAC
Source organism: Natator depressus (assembly GCF_965152275.1). Lineage (NCBI taxonomy): Eukaryota > Metazoa > Chordata > Testudines > Cheloniidae > Natator > Natator depressus. The sequence continues at coordinate 80,409,235 of NC_134244.1, forward strand.
TTTGTCTGTACAAAGTGCAAGCTAGTATCCATATTGGAAGAGAAGATTGAAGGTCTGGAGCACAGATATCGACCCTGCGTTGCATACGAGAATCTGAGGATTTCCTGGCCAAAAGTCAGGATATGCTTCTACGGGCACAAAGCTCTAAAGATTTAAATCAGGTTGCACAGCGGAGCCAAGAGGCCAGTGAAGAAGCTTGGCAACATGTGACCTCCAGAAGAAGAAGGGGGAATGTCCGGGTACCAGCAACGCAGACACAGGTAAGTAACTGTTTTGATGTTCTCTCCACAGGTACCATTGCGGAGAGTGGACCAGATGATACATCTGGGGGGAGAAAGCAGGAGACTCCGCTGGTTGGAAGGCATGAGATGCGATGTCCTGAGGTTGGGGGTTCCACGACTACCACTCCCAAGAGAAGGAGGCGGGTGGTGATGGTCGGGGACTCTCTCCTCAGGGGGACTGAGTCATCTATCTGCTGCCCTGACCGGCAAAACAGAGAAGTCTGCTGCTTGCCAGGGGCTAAGATTCGCAATGTGACGGAGAGACTGCCGAGACTCATCAAGCCCTCGGATCGCTACCCCTTCCTGCTTCTCCACGTGGGCACCAATGATACTGCCAAGAATGACCTTGAGCGGATCACTGCGGACTACGTGGCTCTGGGAAGAAGGATAAAGGAGTTTGAGTCGCAAGTGGTGTTCTCGTCCATCCTCCCCGTGGAAGGAAAAGGCCAGGGTAGGGACCGTCGAATCGTGGAAGTCAACGAATGGCTACGCAGGTGGTGTCGGAGAGAAGGCTTTGGATTCTTTGACCATGGGATGGTGTTCCATGAAGGAGGAGTGCTGGGCAGAGACGGGCTCCACCTAATGAAGAGAGGGAAGAGCATCTTTGCGAGCAGGCTGGCTAACCTAGTGAGGATGGCTTTAAACTAGGTTCACTGGGGGAAGGAGACCAAAGCCCTGAGGTAAGTGGGCAAGCAGGATACCGGGAGGAAGCACAGGCAGGAACGTCTGTGAGGGGAGGGCTCCTACCTCATACTGAGAATGAGGGGCGATCAGCAGGTTATCTCAAGTGCCTATATACAAATGCACAAAGCCTTGGAAACAAGCAGGGAGAACTGGAGGTCCTGGTGAAGGCAAGGAATTATGACATGATTGGAATAACAGAGACTTGGTGGGATAACTCACATGACTGGAGTACTGTCATGGATGGTTATAAACTGTTCAGGAAGGACAGGCAGGGCAGAAAAGGTGGGGGAGTAGCACTGTATGTAAGGGAGCAGTATGACTGCTCAGAGCTCCGGTATCAAACTGCAGAAAAACCTGAGTGTCTCTGGATTAAGTTTAGAAGTGTGAGCAACAAGAGTGATGTAGTGGTGGGAGTCTGCTATAGACCATCGGACGAGGGGGATGAGGTGGATGAGGCTTTCTTCCGGCAAGTCGCATAAGCTACTAGATCACACGCCCTGGTTCTCATGGGCGACTTTAATCATCCTGATATCTGCTGGGAGAGCACTACAGCGGTGCACAGACAATCCAGGAAGTTTTTGGAAAATGTAGGGGACAATTTCCTGGTGCAAGTGCTGGAGGAGCCAACTAGGGGGAGAGCTTTTCTTGACCTGCTGCTCACAAACCGGGAAGAATTAGTAGGGGGAAGCTAAAGTGGATGGGAATCTGGGAGGCAGTGACCATGAGTTGGTCGAGTTCAGGATCCTGACACAGGGAAGAAAGGTAAGCAGCAGAATACGGACCCTGGACTTCAGAAAAGCAGACTTCGACTCCCTCAGGGAACTGATGGGTAGGATCCCCTGGGGGAATAACGTGAGGGGGAAAGGAGTCCAGCAGAGCTGGCTGTGTTTCAAAGAATCCCTATTTAGGTTACAGGGACAAACCATCCCGATGTGTCGAAAGAATTGTAAATATGGCAGACGACCAGCTTTGCTTAACCGTGAAATCCTTGCGGATCTTAAACATTAAAAAGAAGCTTACAAGAAGTGGAAGATTGGACAAATGACCAGGGAAGAGTATAAAAATGTTGCACGGGCATGTAGGAATGAAATCAGGAGGGCCAAATCGCACCTGGAGCTGCAGCTAGCAAGAGATGTTAAGAGGAACAAGAAGGGTTTCTTCAGGTATGTTGGCAACAAGAAGAAAGTCAAGGAAAGTGTGGGCCCCTTACTGAATGAGGGAGGCAACCTAGTGACAGAGGATGTGGAAAAAGCTAATGTACTCAATGCTTTTTTTGCCTCTGTCTTCACGAACAAGGTCAGCTCCCAGACTGCTGCGCTGGGCAACACAGCATGGGGAGTAGGTGGCCAGCCCTCTGTAGAGAAAGAAGTGGTTAGGGACTATTTAGAAAAGCTGGACGTGCACAAGTCCATGGGGCCGGATGCGTTGCATCCGAGAGTGCTAAAGGAGTTGGCGGCTGTGATTGCAGAGCCATTGGCCATTATCTTTGAAAACTCATGGCGATCGGGGGAAGTCCCGGACGACTGGAAAAAGGCTAATGTAGTGCCCATCTTTAAAAAAGGGAAGAAGGAGGATCCTGGGAACTATAGGCCAGTCAGCCTCACCTCAGTCCCCGGAAAAATCATGGAGCAGGTCCTCAAGGAATCCATGCTGAAGCACTTAGAGGAGAGGAAAGTGATCAGAAACAGTCAGCATGGATTCACCAAGGGAAGGTCATGCCTGACTAATCTAATCGCCTTCTATGATGAGATTACTGGTTCTGTGGATGAAGGGAAAGCAGTGGATGTATTGTTTCTTGACTTTAGCAAAGCTTTTGACACGGTCTCCCACAGTATTCTTGTCAGCAAGTTAAAGACGTATGGGCTGGATGAATGCACTATAAGGTGGGTAGAGAGTTGGCTAGATTGTCGGGCTCAACGGGTAGTGATCAATGGCTCCATGTCTAGATGGCAGCCAGTATCAAGTGGAGTGCCCCAAGGGTCGGTCCTGGGGCCGGTTTTGTTCAGTATCTTCATAAATGATCTGGAGGATGGTGTGGATTGCACTCTCAGCAAATTTGCGGATGATACTAAACTAGGAGGAGTGGTAGATACGGTGGCAGGTAGGGATAGGATACAGAGGGACCTAGACAAATTGGAGGATTGGGCCAAAAGAAATCTGATGAGGTTCAACAAGGATAAGTGCAGGGTCCTGCACTTAGGACGGAAGAATCCAATGCACCGCTACAGACTAGGGACCGAAAGACTAGGCAGCAGTTCTGCGGAAAAGGACTAGGGGTGACAGTGGACGAGAAGCTGGATATGAGTCAACAGTGTGCCCTTGTTGCCAAGAAGACCAATGGCATTTTGGGATGTATAAGTAGGGCCATTGCCAGCAGATCGAGGGACGTGATCGTTCCCCTCTATTCGACATTGGTGAGGCCTCATCTGGAGTACTGTATCCAGTTTTGGGCCCCACACTACAAGAAGGATGTGGAAAAATTGGAAAGAGTCCAGCGAAGGGCAACAAAAATGATTAGGGGTCTGGAACACATGACTTATGAGGAGAGGCTGAGGGAACTAGGATTGTTTAGTCTTCAGAAGAGAAGAATGAGGGGGGATTTGATAGCTGCTTTCAACTACCTGAGAGGTGGTTCCAAAGAGGATGGTTCTAGACTATTCTCAGGGATAAAAGATGACAGAACAAGGAGTAATGGTCTCAAGTTGCAGTGGGGGAGATTTAGGTTGGATATTAGGAAAAACTTTTTCACTAGGAGGGTGGTGAAACACTGGAATGCGTTACCTAGGGAGGTGGTAGAATCTCTTTCCTTAGAAGTTTTTAAGGTCAGGCTTGACAAAGCCCTGGCTGGGATGATTTAATTGGGGATCGGTCCTGCTTTGAGCAGGGGGTTGGACTAGATGACCTTCTGAGGTCCCTTCCAACCCTGGTATTCTATGATTCTATGATCACTAAGGCTACATTTTAGTCACAGGTATTTTTAATAAAAGTCATGGACAGGTCATGGGCAGTAAACAAAAATTTACAGCCCATGACCTGTCCATGACTTCTACTATATACCCCTGACTAAATCTTGGGGCAGGAGGGCAATTAACTAATTGTTGGGGAGTTGGGGCAATTAATTGTTGGGGCAATTAATTAATTGGTGCTGGGGGAGGCAACCCAAAGGGTGCCGTGGGTGCTGGAGGTGGGACGGCCCAGGACCCCTGCGGGTGCTCGGGGGGCAGGGGGGAAGTTGGCGAGGCTGGCAGGTTCCCTACCTGGCTCCCACACTTCCCAGGAAGTGGTGACATCCCCCTCACTCAGTTCCCAGGTGGAGGTGTGGCCAGACAGCTCTGCGTGCTGCCTCCACCCCACACGCCGGCTCCGCAGCTCCCACTGGTCATGGTGACTACAGGTGAAGGCAGTGCGCAGAGCTCCCTGGCCATGCCTCCCCTTAGGAGCTGAGCAAGGGGGATATCACCACTTCTGGGGAGCCCCCCGAGGTAAGTGCTGCCCGGAACCTGCCTCACCCCGTGCCCCAACACCCTGCCCCCTCCCACACCCAAACTCCTGCTGCTGCTGGGGAGGGCAGGGGGCGCAGTGGCCCAAGACTGCCCCAGCAATGGCCAGTGCCACTGGCCCAGGGGCTGCCTGAGCTGCTCAGGTGGTCCCCAGGCCAGGTGCACCAACCTCTTCAGAAGTCATGGAGGTCACAGAAAGTCACGGAGTCTGTGACTTCCATAACCTCCATGACAAACTCGCAGCCTTAGTTATCATCAGCAGAGGTGAAAAACAGGTTTTTGGCCAGACAAGAGATGTTCATTCACCTGTCTCTGTCGGGTAGGTTCATTCACTTAACTCTCTGCTGAGATGTAAATTAAGCATTGTAAGCTTACACAATGGATACCCATTTCCATATGAAATCCATGAAAAGATATGAAGTCAACAGGAACATAACACATAGGAAAAAACAAGCCACAGGTGGTTGCCCTGGCTGTTTGCGAAGACAATGATCTTTAGGGGGTCTATCTAGGAAGCAAAGGAAACACCCCACCATCCTGCACCTAGGAAGTAAACAGTGTGTTAACATTCATGAAAACAGAATCTCAGCCAACCTGGGCTGAAAATGCAGCAGAGGGCTTTGGGTGACATGAACTTCTTGGTTCACCTGTTAGTTAAGATTAGTCTTTAAAAAAGGACTAGATGATTTTGTCATCTGTAACCCTTTGTTTCCAGTATCCTTACTCACTATCTTGAATCTTTGATAATAAACCTATTCTTGTTTTCACTATAAATACATTTAAGTGCTGATACATTAAGCAAAGTGCTGATCCTGAGTTGAATCACAAAAGCTGGTATATATGCAGTTCCTTTGGGAACAGCAGACACGGCAATTCTGTGAGTAGCCAGTGTCAGGGGCTGGATATCCCAGGGGAATGCTTCAAAGGGGCTCAGGGACTGGGTTACACTTATTATTAACTTGCAAGTTGTTTACAGGGCTGGCATAGCCCAGGGAAGAGTGCTTGAGTGGCTAACAGGCTGGTGGTGTTAGCAAGCTAACACCGAGCCAGGCTCAAGCAAGACTCCCTTATGCTGGAGGCAGGGGGTAACAAGCCGACTCACATTCCTGGGTACCCTGAGAACCATCATAGATACATGAGCAAGGGCCCACTAGCTGATTTGCCTGTGACAGGGCCCGTCTCCAGATCTGCATCCCTGGAGTATAGGCTGGTGGAGGTGTCAGGGTTTGGGTTCCAGTTAGCCAGACATTGTGGTCCAAACCAGAACATCAGTCCGAAACCAAACTTATCCTAATTAAGTCACACCCATATGCATCATTAATTTAGGTACTGATCACTCATAAGATGAGTAGTACTTCACTCTTCAAGCAATCTTGGCCTGCATGTGGAGAACTGTATTATTAGGGCAGAAGCCACCAGATGACACTGTTACACACAGTCTTACAAGTTCTTTTCCTTCATATGAGAACAGTGGGCACTCTTGGAAGAAATGCTATATTGTTGTTAGTTTTGTGATGTAGATTCTTTGGGGAAAGTGGTTGCAAACAGCAAGAATTTCTGCCTTAATCTCACTAACTAGAGTTGATTCTTAGCACAGAGATGCTCTCTGGGGATGGGACTCTGGTGTTTGACTGAGATTCCTGAATGAGGAGTTTCCCTGCATGCCGTTGGTGACCAGCTCTGTTCCAGGACTGGTGTACATACTACAAATAAACTAGAGATACTAAGGATATAACCTAAGTTATCTTAGGTGCCTGTACACGAATGCAAGAAGCCTGGGAAACAAGCAGGAAGAATTGGAAGTCCTGACACAGTCAAGGAACTATGATGTAATTAGAAGAACAGAGACTTGATGGTGTAACTCACATGACTGGACCACTGGATGGGTATAAACTGTTCAAGAAGGAGAGGCAGGGGAGAAAAGCTGGAGGAGTTGCACTGTATGTAAGGGAGCAGTATGATTGCTCAGAGCTCCAGTATGAAACTGGAGAAAAGCCTGTTGAGAGTCTTTGGGTTAAGTTTAGCAGCGAGAGCAACAAGGCTGGTGTTGTGGTGGGTGTCTCCTATCGATCACCGGACCAGGAGGATGAGGTAGACGATGTTTTCTTCGGACAACTAACAAATTTCCAGATCACAGACTCTGGTTCGGATGATGGACTTCAATCACCCTGACATACGCTGGGAGAGCAATACAACAGTGCACAGATAAACAAGGAAGTTTTTGGAGAGTGGTGGGGACAACTTCCTGGTGCAAGTACTGGAGAACCAACTAGGGGCAGAGCTCCTCTTGACCTGCTGCTCACAAACAGGGAAGAATTGGTAGGGGAAGTAGAAGTGGGTGGCAACCTGGGCAGCAGTGACCATGAGATGTCAGGATCCTGACAAAAGGAAGAAAGGAGAGGAGCAGAATATGGACCCTGGACTTCAGAAAAGCAGACTTTGATTTCCTCAGGGAACTGACGGGCAGGATCCCCTGGGAAGCTAATATGAGGGGGAAAGGAGTCCAGGAGAGCTGGCTGTATTTTAAAGAAGCACAGGAACAAACCATCCCGAGATGCAGAAAGAATAGCAAATATGGCAGGCAACCAGATTGGCTTAACAGTGAAATCTTCAGTGAGCTTAAACAGAAAAAGGATGCTTACAAGAAGTGGAAACTTGGACAGATGACTAGGGAGGAGTATAAAAATATTGCTCAAGCATGCAGGGATGTAATCAAACCAAAGCACAATTGGAGTTGCAGTTAGCAAGGGATGTGAAAGGTAACGAGAAGGGTTTCTACAGGTATGTTAGCAACAAGAAGAAGGTCAGGGAAAGTGTGGGACCCTTACTGAATGGGGGAGGCAATCTAGTGACAGATGATGTGGAAAAAGCTGAAATACTCAATGTTTTTTTTGCCTTGGTCTTCACAGACAAGGGCAACTCCCAGACTGCTGCACTGGGCAGCACAGTATGGGGAGGAGATGAGCAGCCCTCAGTGGTGAAAGAACAGGTTAAGGACTATTTAGAAAAGCTGGACATGCACAAGTCCATGGGGCTGGATGCAATGCATCCAAGGGTGCTGAGGGAATTGGCTGTTGTGACTGCAGAGCCATTATCTTTGAAAACTCGTGGTGATCGGGGGAGGTCCTGGATGATTGGAAAAAGGTAAATATAGTGCTCATCTCTAAAAAAGGGAAGAAGGAGAATCCGGGGAACTACAGACCAGTCAACCTCACCTCTGCCCCCTGAAAAATCATGGAGCAGGTCCTCAAGAAATCCATTTTGAAGAACTTGGAGGAGAGGAAGGTAATCAGGAAAAGTCAACATGGATTCACCAAGGGCAAGTCATGCCTGATCAATCTGATTGCCTTCTATGATGAAATAACTGGCTCTGTGGATATGGGGAAAGCGATGGACGTGATACACCTTGACTTTAGCAAAGATTTTCATACAGTGTCCCACAGTATTCTTGCCAGCAAGTTCATAGAATCACAGAATCATAGAATATTACGGTTGGAAGGGACCTCAGGAGGTCATCTAGTCCAACCCCCTGCTCAAAGCAGGACCGATCCCCAATTAAATCATCCCAGCCAGGGCTTTGTCAAGCCTGACCTTAAAAACTTCTAAGGAAAGAGATTCCACCACCTCCCTAGGTAACGCATTCCAGTGTTTCACCACCCTCCTAGTGAAAGCGTTTTTCCTAATATCCAACCTAAATCTCCCCCACTGCAACTTGAGACCATTACTCCTCGTTCTGTCATCCGCTACCACTGAGAATAGTCTAGATCCATCCTCTTTGGAACCACCTCTCAGGTAGTTGAAAGCAGCTATCAAATCCCCCCTCATTCTTCTCTTCTGTAGACTAAACAATCCCAGTTCCCTCAGCCTCTCCTCATAAGTCATGTGTTCCAGTCCCCTAATCATTTTTGTTGCGCTCCGCTGGACTCTTTCCAATTTTTCCACATCCTTCTTGTAGTGTGGGGCGCAAAACTGGACACAGTACTCCAGATGAGGCCTCACCAATGTCGAATAGAGGGGAACGATCACGTCCCTCGATCTGCTGGCAATGGCCTACTTATACATCCCAAAATGCCATTGGCCTTCTTGGCAACAAGGGCACGCTGTTGACTCATATCCAACTTCTCGTCCACTGTAACCCCTCGGTCCTTTTCTGCAGAACTGCTGCCTAGTCATTCGGTCCCTAGTCTGTAGCGGTGCATTGGATTCCTCCATCCTAAGTGCAGGACTCTGCACTTGTCCTTGTTGAACCTCATCAGATTTCTTTTGGCCCAATCCTCCAATTTGTCTAGGTCCCTCTATTAAAGTTAAAGAAGTATGGATTGGAAGAATGGACTATAAGGTGAATAGAAAGCTGGCTAGATTGTCAGACTCAATGGGTAGTGATCAACGGCTCGATATCTAGTTGGCAGCTGGTATCAAGCAGAGTGCCCCAGGGGTTGGTCCTGGGGCCGGTTTTGTTCAATATCTTCATTAATGATCTGCAGAAAAGGACCTGGGAATTACTGTGGACGAGAAGCTGGATATAAGTCAGCAGTGTGCCCTTGTTGCAAAGAAGGGTAATGGCATATTGGGCTACGTTAGTAGGAGCATTGCCAGCAGATTGAGGGAAGTGATTATTCCCCTCTATTCAGCATTGGTGAGGCCATATCTGGAGTATTGCATCCAGTTTTGGGATCCCCACTACAGAAAGGCTGTGGACGAATTGGAGAGAGTCCAGGGGAGGGCAATGAAAATGGTTAGGGGGCTAGGGCACATGACTTATGAGGAGAGGCTGAGGGAACTGGGCTTATTTAGTCTGCAGAAGAGAAGAGTGAGGAGGGATTTCATAGCAGCCTTCAACTACCTGAAGGGGGTTTCCAAAGAGGCTGGAGCTAGACTGTTCTCAGTGGTGGCAGATGACAGAACAAGGAGCAGTGGTCTCAAGTTGCAGTGGTGGGGGTCTAGGTTGGATATTAGGAAACACTGTTTCACTAGGAGGGTGGTGAAGCAGGGAGGTGGTGGAATCTCCATCCTTAGCGGTTTTTAAGACCCAGCTTGTCAAAGCCCTGGCTGGGATGATTTAGTTGGGGTTTGGTCCTGCTTTGAGCAGGGAGTTGGACTAGGTGACCTCCTGAGGCCTCTTCCAACCCTAATTTTCTATGATTCTTTGATATACCCATATTTCTCCTCCAGTGGGAACCTGACCTGCAAGTTCCCAACATCTGCTCCTGCTTGGCAAAGAGATGACAGTACTACTCAGCATCAGTACAGGTAATAGAATCTAGCCCTTGGTAATTTGGGACAGTCTGGTACTATTTGAAATTACTAGTTAGTTAACTATAGCTGGCATAGCAATGACCTCAGGAAGAAGCCAGACAGCTGGGATGATCCAAGATAGCAGGGAGTTGGATATCTAGATTTTGGTACCCAGTCTGAAGCTGGCAGGCCCTACACGTTGTTGTTTGCTCTTTCTGATTTCAAGAGTGGTACTTTGGCAATTATGCTGAAGAATTGGAAGACAATGGGACATTGTTCCAGGAAGCACAATCCATTTATCAAAGTGCTTGCAGCTCCTGGTTCATGGCAGGTGAAGTAATAAATATTGAGAGCAAAGAAAGTGAACCTTAATCCAGAGAAGTTTAATAAATAAAAGGCTTTTAAAAAATTAGTGCAGATCTTTGGCTTGTGCCAGCTCATACTTCTTCAGAAACAGCTTTAGGTGCTGGTAGTGAGCATTCAGATCTCCCCAGAAAACCCTGAACAGCTCAGATTACCAGATGGAACCTTTGTTATTTACATGGCAAAATTGAAACCTTGCAAATTTCAAACTGTGATCCAATTTCAGAATATTTTTTCTAGGCAATATTTCTCCTGATGTCACAAATTCTCCAGAACATTTGCGCTTCTCACAGTTGTTTTGTTCAAGTTTTAAAATTTCATCTGTGATAAACACTTATGACTTTGCCCTCCAAAATGTCATTTCAGAGCTGCCTGTATTTCTACTTGCGTATATGTTCCTATCAGAATATACCTATCAGAGATTTTGTTCCCCAGTCTGCGCATAGAGCTTAATGCTAACGTGGAGCAAAAACACAGAGATGGAAAAGCTCCCTGGTGCCATTCCTTGTAACACCCTCTGGCATTCCATGCCCTACCTGCAGATATTCTTCGTCTCAAACTAATTTTTACTTAAAAAAATATAAAGCAAAAACCAAACAAAAAATCTTGCATGCACATTTGTATTTGCTGTTTTGATGGCAGTACTGACAGCTCTGACAATAGACATTTTCTTTCTACCCAGAGAATACGCATAGCAAAGGAAACAGCAGCATAAACATCTCCAACCAGATCTTGGAGGGATAAAGTATAGGAGTGAGCAGTTTGACAGTTTATAGTTCAGGTCCCATGCCCATTCGTCACAATAGGCCTGAAGGAGTTAAGGAGAGCCTGTGGCTGCAATCAGCCCTGCTCTGCTACACCTCAATCAGTGTCCCGGTTGGGGCTGACTAGAAAGGACAGCAGATGGCTGGCTGTCATGCAGCCGGAGAGGGCTGGCCTGCCTGCTGAATCCTCGGAACCTTGTGACGAATTGGGGAGAAGGGGCCAGCTGAAGGAGAAGCTGGCTATTCCCTACAACTGGCCTATGCTACACATCCAGCTCCAAGGAGGAGAGCTGGGTGACTCCTGTTGTGAGAAGGAAGCCAGAAGGACTGTTTGGAATACAGCCCTGCTGCCACTACTGGGAGCAACTCAGAGGGAGCGCTTCAGTCACTAGCTAGGAAGAAGCCCCAAGGAGCCACCAATCCACAGTGGCATTCACTGGTCTGTGGGAGGCGCTGACAAGCAGGAAAAGGTAGGAGCAGCCCAGGGAAGTGCTGGGGGAGTGAAGGAAGAGTCTACAGCCATCTAACCAGGGTCCCTGGACTGGACACAGAGGAGAGCGTGGGCCTGGGTTCAATTATCTCCTTCAGTCCCAGAGGGGAAGTACAGGCTTCAAGACTGAAAGAGGCCAAGAACAGTGGGTCCCAGATGGGGGCTGAGCGACTGGCATAGAGTCCATGAAACTCTGAGTTTGCCTGTTTTGTTGGACTATGGGAAGGGGTGGGACTGTAGGGGACTGAGTGCTGAGTTGCTGAGTTGCAAGAAGCAGACCACTGCAGGGGGCACTAAAGGAGGAGAGCCTGTTGCACCTTGCCTGGCCACCAGGGGATGCTCTGGCCAGGAGTCACATGCTTACATGGACATTGGTTAAAAGTTCCATGCAATTTTCATGTTTGTGCAGCATAAATATAGTCCTGTTGCAAAATTAGTGCTGACACAAAGAACCCACCTGGTTGCCTATTGAAATGCGCTGGAAGATAATTGCATCTCAGCCTTTTGGTTCTCCAGGGTTTGTGCTGGGACGCAGAAATTCAACTTCAAAAGATGGAAAATAAAAAGGGAGCGGGACACTAAAAACATCTTTGAAGATCAGGCAACAGATGACACACTCAACTATAGCTCTCAATGCCCACAAAAACATCCATAGAAAGGCCAATATCCCCTACAGACAACCAATAAAGAAACAGTCAGTGCTGTTTGCATTCATATGGAGAACAAACACCTCCAAACCTATCAGTCCTCCAGCTTATTCCATGTATAACCGAAACCCTCTCCTAAGATAATTGTCTCATTCACATAAAACAGAGATGGGTCCCACAGTATTCTTGCCAGCAAGTTAAAGAAGTATGGGCTGGATGAATGGACTATAAGGTGGATAGAAAGCTGGCTAGATTGTCGGGCTCAACGGGTAGTGATCAATGGCTCCATGTCTAGCTGGCAGCCGGTATCAAGTGGAGTGCCCCAGGGGTTGGTCCTGGGGCCGGTTTTGTTCAATATCTTCATAAATGATCTGGAGGATGGTGTGGATTGCACCCTCAGCAAGTTTGCAGATGATACTAAACTGGGAGGAGTGGTAGATACACTGGAGGGTAGGGATAGGATACAAAGGGACCTAGACAAATTGGAGGATTGGGCCAAAAGAAATCTGATGAGGTTCAACAAGGACAAGTGCAGAGTCCTGCACTTAGGACGGAAGAATCCTATGCACCGCTACAGACTAGGGACCGAATGGCTCGGCAGCAGTTCTGCAGAAAAGGACCTCGGGGTTACAGTGGACGAGAAGTTGGATATGAGTCAACAGTGTGCCCTTGTTGCCAAGAAGGCCAATGGCATTTTGGGATGTATAAGTAGGAGCATAGCCGGCAGATCAAGGGACGTGATCGTTCCCCTCTATTTGACATTGGTGAGGCCTCATCTGGAGTACTGTGTCCAGTTTTGGGCCCCACACTATGTTAGGGGGCTTATTCCTTCACCCACTTACTTCCCTGGTTCTTCTCGCATGAACAGAGAGCAACAATACCCGAAGTCCAAAGGTGCAAACAATTCGATGTTTATTGGGGTGAACTTCCAGCAAGCATGATTCCAGTTTCCTTCCTTAGTATCCTCCTTCCCAGCTCTGACACCACAGAGCCTTACACCTGTGTCCCTGTTCCCATTTCTCCCTTTAACCAAACAGGATTCCAGTTTCCTTACTCCCATTCCCTGTTCCCATTTCCCCCTTTAGCAAAACATGGTTCCAATTTCCTTACCCTCATTCCCTGTTCCCATTTCCCCCTTTACACACACCCACCCCCTCCCACCAAGGCCCCCTCACTTCCTCATTGACTACAGATTATATAGTAAAACTTCAGTTCTGCTTAGCTATACCTTAACCAATCATTTTCCTGAAATTTAACTAACCAATCCTAACATATTGTAACATGATTACGTAACCAATTATATCCCACCACCTTAATTAGTTTACACCCAGCAAAATTAATTATACAGCAGACAGGAACAATCACAGAACCAGACAGAGATTATACAGACAAACAATAGCAAAGTGGGAACTATAATGACAAAACAATACAGAAGTGAGGATTTCACATCCCAGTATTGATAAGTGAGTTCTTGCCAGACAGGATGCTGTTTCCTTTTACATTTTCTAGGCACTTCCCTTTCTCTGGAGGTGATAGGCATTATCAGGACAGGATTGTATTCCTAACAGCCCAATAGCACCTTCTTTCAATGTGACTAGTTTGGAATGTGAGGATGTGACCTGTCGCTTCCTAGCTTATGGCTGCCTCTGCTGCTTAGCCAAAGGCCTTAGCCTAAGCACAGGGCCTCAGACTGTCACAGTAAGAGAAGGCCCTTACACCAGCAGACAGTGATTTTGATTCTTTCTTTTATACTTCTAGAACCAGCCAAGTGATAAGAATACCCCTAAAATTCTTAAAGTAGAGGCCTTTACAGACAGGCCTGAATATCTATATCCTAACACACTACAAGAAGGATGTGGAAAAATTGGAAAGAGTCCAGCGGAGGGCAACAAAAATGATTAGGGGACTGGAACACATGACTTATGAGGAGAGGCTGAGGGAACTGGGATTGTTTAGTCTGCGGAAGAGAAGAATGAGGGGGAATTTGATAGCTGCTTTCAACTACCTGAAAGGGGGTTCCAAAGAGGATGGCTCTAGACTGTTCTCAGTGGTAGCAGATGACAGAACAAGGAGTAATGGTCTCAAGTTGCAGTGGGGGAGATTTAGGTTGGATATTAGGAAAAACTTTTTCACTAGGAGGGTGGTGAAACACTGGAATGCGTTACCTAGGGAGGTGGTGGAATCTCCTTCCCTAGAAGTTTTTAAGGTCAGGCTTGACAAAGCCCTGGCTGGGATGATTTAGTTGAGGATCGGTCCTGCTTTGAGCAGGGGGTGGACTAGATGACCTCCTGAGGTCCCTTCCAACCCTGATATTCTATGATTCTATGAAATAGAGGGTAGGGGACACAGTTGCATAGTTGTTAAACACATCTCTGTATAATGAGTATAAACAGATTTAATACATTATACACTGCGTACTATCCCTTCCCCACCTCAGTTACAGGCAGTGACATTCTTGCACAGGTTAAAGAAGCACTGGGGATGCCCAGACATAAAGACATTCCTTAAATGCCTTCCTTAAAATTAAGATGGTTTTGAAGACACCTTTTCTGATTGGGAGGGACGCTGCAAGAGAGAGGTCCAAGGAGCAAGGGGCAGTTTAAGAGCAGAACCTTCTCAAAGTTCAGAAGGGTTTGGCTCATTAGTGAGATAAGGACCAGCCCCCAAATTGGGCTCTGGTTCCAGCTCATCTTTAGTCACTACTGTGTCTCAATAGGCCACCATTCACCTGCAGACGTACAGTGAAAAAGCAGAATGTCTGGATCAGCCCACCAGCAGTGACCTTCCAGACACAAATGCCAGAGCTCAAGTGTGTTCTACACTTCATTGCGTCGGTTCATGTCCAGAATGGATCTGCTGAAGAGTTCTTCAACATATTTTCAGTGGGGCTGGCCACTAGCGAGCAGTACTACAGTGAGAATTGTTGCAGTGCCCAGCCCTGTGACATGCAGGGCCTAGCAGAGCTACTCTCCCACTCCCCCATACAGTTCCAGTGCAGTTTGTACTTTTCGTAAGCAGTCAAACTTGGTGCAGGGAATTATGGAAGATGGAATTCAGCCTCCAGCCCCTGGAAAGAGTGCAAGGTTGCAACACAGCCCTTCTATGGCTATTCAGCATCCCTTATAGGGAGGTTTGGCTCAATGGATCCGGGTAAGAGAAGACATCATTGTGCACCATTCCCCAGCCCACCTCCAACCACCCCCATGGAGTGGCCTGGAGACCTTCCTTTAGAGTGCACAGGGGGTGCAGCTACTGTTCTGGGTGATTGTTCCCCCGACAGCACCTCCTCTGTGCAGTTCTACTGCTGGGGTAAGTGGTACATTCGACCCTGTGTAGACCTTTTGCACCTAGCTGCATGTTGCCAAGAGTGAATATAGCACTCTGTGCATTTTCACACTTGATTACCACTGTATTTGTACAGCTAGTTATTGCCATAGTTGTACAGTAAATTACCACTCTTTTGTTGCTATCTTAACATGTGAATTAAAAATATTTATTACAAACACACATGCACACTACACAAATGTTTGTGACCATTTTAAGCTACATGCCTTTATTTCATTTGGTCCATTTAAAAAATGACTTTATTTAGTAACTAGAAGCAACATGGAAAATACAGAACACCACATGCACTATGCCGACAAGTCACCAACCCTAAAGTAAGGGTCTTGTGTAGGGCTCGCCTGCTTGAGATCAGATATTGTCTGCAGTGTAGTGGGGGAGAAGCCACATTTTTTAAAAAGAATCTCAGAATTGGAGAATAAGAAACACCTAATTGCCTCATTATCTGGTTGCACACAAACTAGTTCCCACAAGCTGTGTAGGTTTGGGAAGCTGCACTGTAGAACGGTACTTACATGACATATTGTATCCACCTGAAAACTGACACTGCAGCCTTGGGTGGGTGGAACAATATGTGAATTCAGAGGGGAAGGGCGTGTTGGAAAAGAAGAAATGGGGCAGCTCCTGCGTTTAGGAAGAGCAGGATTTTCTAAATGGGTTAGCACCCGTGGTTTGCATTTCTCAGGTCCGTCTGAGAATATAGTACTCCGAGTCCAGCTGCATATCTTCTTCTTAGAAGAAAATCTGCCTTGCAAATTGTCAAATGGGGGTGCCTATAGTTTGACTCCAAAATCCAGATTTAGGCATCTAAATAGAAGAGGCCTGGCTGCTGAGTAGGGTTGCCAACTTTCTAATCGCACAAAACTGAACACCAGAGCCTGGCCCCTTCCCTGAGGCCCCGTCCCCACTCACTACATTCCCCCTCCCTCAGTGGCTCAGTCTCCCCCACCCTCACTCACTGGGCTGGGGCAGAAGGCTGGGGTGAGGGCTCTAACTGGGGGTGCGGGCTCCAGGGTGGGGCCAGAAATGAGGAGTTCAGGGTGTGGGAGGGGGCTCTGGGCTGGGGCAAGGAGTTGGGGTGTGTGATAAAGGTTGAGGCAGGGGGTTGGGGTATGGGAGGGGGTGAGGGCTCTGGCCTGGGGGTGTGGGCTCTGGGGTGGGGCCGGGGATGAGGGGTTTGGAATGCAGGAGGGGTCTCCAGGCTGCGGGGTGGGGCCAAGGGATTCTGAGTGTGGGAGAGAGCTAAGGGTTGAGACGGGGGTTGGGGTGCAGGAGGGGGTAGGCGCTGTAGGCTGGGGGTCCGGGCTCTGAGCTGGGGCCCGGGATGAGGGCTTCAGGGTGTCAGAGGGGGCTCTGGGCTGGGGTGGGGGTTGGGGTACAGGGGGGAGTGAGGGCTCTGGCTGTGGGTGCAGCCTCTGGGGTGGGGCCAGGGATGTGGGGTTTGGGGTGCAGGAGGGAGCTCCGGGTTTGGGGGGGCTCAGAGCTAGGGCAGGGGGTTGGGGCTCAGGGTTGGGGCACGGGCTTACCTCGGGCGGCTCTGGTCAGTGGCACAGGGGGGCTAAGGCAGGCTGTCTGCGTCTCCTGGTTCCACACTGCACCCCAGAGGTGGCCAGCAGGTCCGGCACCTAGGCAGTGGGAAGAGGAGGCTCCACGTGCTGCTCTCACCCTCAGGCAACGCCCCCCCAGCTCCCATTGGCTGCGGTTCCTGGCCAATGGGAGTGCGGAGCCAGTGCTCAGGGTTCGGGCAGCGCGCTGAGACCTGTGGACCCCCCACTTAGGAGCCAGACCTGCTGGCTGCTTCCGGGGGTGCAGCGCGGAACCAAGAGAGGCAGGGACTAGCCTGCCTTAGCCCTGCAGCACTGCCAACTGGACTTTAACAGCCCAGTCAGTGGTGCTGACCAGAGCCGCCAGGGTCCCTTTTTGACCGGGCGTTCCAGTTGAAAACTGGACACCTGGTAACCCTATTGCTGAGCACCTGCAAGGCCAGTGCAGTCAGCGCAGGAGTTAAGCACCTCTGAAAATCAGACCACTTTTATTTAGGAACCTAAACATGGATATAGGCACCCTCTGCTAGAGGGGCCTCTGAACATCATTGGGACCATGCCAGCCAGGAAGATCCTCAGTGCTGCACCCAACCTACAGTTCCCATGGTGCCTTGGGGAAGAGAGAGACTTCTGTGGGGAAGCATGTGGTGGGCTCCCTCTTGGCGGGGAGTGGAGATCCTGGCCAAAGGAGTGGAGATTGCTTTGTGGAGCTCTGTCCAAGACAGCAGCTGGGTCTGGGAAACTGCTGGGCTTTAACCAGGCAGAGAGCCCTGGAGGCTATTGCTGGGCCTCACAGGAGCCAGGGCCGAGACTGTTGCGGTGCCCAGAACTGACTGAGGTGGTCTTGCATGAAGGCAGTGGGAGTAACCACCACCTTGTTGTTTGGCAAAGTGCTTGCAGGGGAAGGGGGACAGCAAGAGGTTTCCCTGAGCCTGAGATCTAACCAGGATCCAGGGTTACTGACCTCTGGTGATAACAGCATGGAATGATCCTATGGGAAAATCACTCTGCCCCTTGTTGTGTTCGCTGGACTGCTTTACCAGACCCACAGAGGGCTGTCCTGGGCTTCAAGATCTTCACAATCGCCCACACAAGTGTTTAGACCTCTGACAGTCAGAGGGGTGCACACTCCGGGGTGGGGTAACTGGTGTGAATGGGCAGTTGGTTACATTTTATTTATTGATGTAAACTGCCGTTTATTAATTGGTTTACTGAAGTGCCCCTGCTGATTTAAAGGGGTTGTGACATTTTAATTAACCTCAGTCTGTTACCTTATGGTTTTCTAAAAGGATAAGTAAAGGTGTGTCTAAGGTAGTCTAAGAGGATATTGTTTGTCTGTTGGTTATAATTGCTACTTCTGAGCTAGATCCAATGCATAGATAAGCTCAGGTTTACTCCTGGAGGCTTGTTTAGGATCAGTTTCCTTTACAAGTAAAAGGACTGCAACAGAGGGGTGGACAGAGGATTCCCACCCATCCAGCATCACCACTGGGATACTCAGGATTTTCTTTACTGTCAAGGGGAGTGTTGCCTGTCAAGGGCCGAGTAACCCAGGGAGGAAGTGGGGGGGGGGGATTTAACACAGAGGTAGGAGCTGAAATGTAGGCACCTGGGGTTGATAATTTTGACCAGAATTTTTCACTGCCTAACCTACATTAATTTAGGAATAAACTAGCCCCGCTTAATTCCTCTTTCGCTCTGCCCTGCTAATAAAACTTGGTTCACTGATCTAAATATCCCAAAGCTTACAATAGTTTTGGATTTTCGTATTTGTTTGCCTTATTTTGCTTCATTGTTGGGCTTTTTTATTGTTATTTATTTGTTCATTAATTTTTAAGTTAGGAATTGCAGAAGCTAAGGTTTCACCTCCAATATTAAGCTCAGCACATCACATATGTGGGGGTCTCTTTTCCTTTTATTTTCCTGGTTAAACGTGTACTTAGTTTACTGTTTTTGTCATCAAACATACACTAAATGGGCGGTATATGCCTGAGTACCCAGGCCTAACCCAGTAGCTCCCTGTGCCCCCCGTGGTTACTCCATATGGAGCAGCTGATGAGCCTGCTACTAGATTTGAGCTAAGGTGTCTGGTTCTGTCATTCAGGCAGTTAAAGCCTTAAGCATTTCAATCAGGGGGACATGGACTCACTTCAAATACCAGAAGGCAAATAAAAAAGAATCCAAAGTGTGTGTGTCTCTCTTTCTCATAATGGTGGGGTGGAGTCCGACTCATATTTCTTGAATGCCTGGGGTTGGCCATCCTGAGCTGGGGAACCGTTAGAAGAATAAGAAAGCAATATCCCACAGCGGACAAATTTATACATGGGAACCAGGCCTAGGCCCAAACCAAACCCTTGGATATCCCCCCTCACCAGCCTCTAGAGAAATGCAGCTAGGCCAGAGTTGCCATGTTTGGATCCCAATCTCAGCACTTCCTTTTTGGGCCTCACTTTGGAAGTAGATTTTAAATCTTTGTCAGAGGGCCGAGAGAGTAAAGGGCACCTGGGCATTGGAGCTGGAGGTGTTATTAGACATACCAAAGTCTGTGGTGGACTCTCCATCGCTGACAATTTGTAAATCAAAAGTGGATGTTTCTCTGAAAGATCTGCCCTAGGAATTATTTTGGGGCAGTTCTCTGGCCTGTGTTATACAGGAGGTCGGACTAGATGATCACAGTGGTCCCTTCTGGCCTTGGAATCTATGAATACCTGCTCTAGTTCCGGGGGAGCAAGCATGCTAAAAATAGAAGAGTAACCATGGTGGCATGAGTGGTAAACCCTAGTGTATCTCTAGGGTTTCAGAGAGGATCGTAGTCAGGGTGGCTGCCCATCCTGCCTCCTGTGCAGGCATGGCTATGCTTTTGTTTTTAGCTGGCTAGCTCAGTCAGCTGCAAATTACACCTCCAACTCCAGCGTCGATGGACCCAAACACACTGGAGTCCAGCTTTGCCTCTAGTGCTACGAACAGCATTGTCCACAACCATTTTGGCAACAGGTCTGTTTGACTTATCTGTTGATGAGATCGAGCCATTATCCATTTTCCTTTAGAAGTAGAACTGCAATAGCGAGAAATATATGAATTCCATTATGTCTATGAATTTTCTAGCGCTTTGGGGAGCTACAGGTGTAACAAAAAACAAACAAAAAAACCCCCACAACTCTCAATCCCTGAAGGCTAAATGTACTGAATTAAACATAAGGTTTTTACCTGGATGCTTCTGAGAAAAAATATACCCACAAGCAAATATAGTCCTACACAAGACAAATATCCCAGAGCGCATTGGCTACATGAGAATACACTTAATATGTTCTTAGGAGCGGTTTTCAAAACAAGGGTTTATTCATAAAGAAGGAACCTGTACTGAGCTTTTCTTAAGGAGCTCCAGCATCCCAGAGGCCTCCTTAAGCATAAATAAGAACATGTGCTGCCATCTGACAATGGGAAGGTGTCACAGATTATAGCATGCTTTCTTCAAACACTGAGCAAGGCACTTGACTGCAGGAAGGAAAACAATATCATTTCCAAGCTGTTGCTTTCTCTTTGCTTCACTGCAGAGCTGCTGCATAGATCGTCCCCAACCCGCAATTTGCATGACTTTCTGCGGATGTAAAGAAACAATACACATATCTTCGGATATGCTGAGAGAACATCCATAAGGCAGCCTATGCTTTTAGCTCAGCTGGTTGGTGCTGTAAGTGGAAGGTCTCAGGTTCAACCCTTCTGAAAGCCATGTGGGAGAACCCACTAAGGCTACATATGGTGGAATTTCTGTAGGCCTGTGTTTGGAGGAGATGATCATCACAACCCATTCTGGCCTTCAGATCTCTGAGTGCTGATGCAATCAGTGGCATCTGCAACCGATGTTATGACTATAGCTACAGACTTGACTTGCACCGGGGCAACTGTTGAATTTCATGCTTGGCTTTATACACAGGCAAAATGTTCAGCACTTTACTCAGATTTTTGGCTTAAAAGAGAAAAAACGCTTAATTCCTGAAATATGCCATTCATACATAACTCCAAGAGTTCTGATTTGGATGGGATAGCAAAATTCCAAGAACCCAGCAAGCCACTGTAACGTATTTAACAGCGATTGGAAGGGGTACAAACCAAAACAGCATTTTTAGAGATTGCAAGTATCCCATTATGGGCCAGACCCCCAACTGGTGTAAATCCATGTAGCTCTATTAGAGCCAATAGTATACATTGGCACTGTTCCATTGAAGTCAAAGGGTGAGCTCTCCAGCTGCTGTAAAACAGCAGCTACCGTGAAACCCTTGGAGCTACGCTCATTTACATGAGCTGAGTATCTGGCTGCATGTTATCTCATATCACCAAGGCCTTTGGGATAGGGTATGACCAGAAAGCTGCATCCAGGAGGAGTTCTGTGAGTTGCAGCTGTTGTGCAACTGATCTCGGCTCCTCTAGGACCCTCAGAATTGCCTGTCCTGATGCTCCATGCACTGAGCTGCAACAAGTCTTAGCCAGTTAGGAAAGGGCCTGTTCCTGTCCAGAGGAATGAAAGCAAGCAGGACAGGCAGGCAGCAAATCCTTTGCTTTCATTTGGACTCCATCACTAGTTCACTGAGGGTACATTTACACTGCAGAAAACATGGCAGTGAGTCTCAGAATCCAGGACAACTGACTCAGGCTCTCACGGTTCGTGCTCAGAGGCTAAAAATAGCAGTGCAGGTGTCCCTCTCAGCTCGCAGAATCACTGCTACAGGGAGCTTTTTTTTTTTTTTTTTTTTTTTAAGGCTAGTACCCTTATTGGCCATGACTTACTTCATCTTCTACCTCAGTTTCCCCAACTATAAAACCTGTCTGACAGGTGTGAGGACTAGCTAATGTCTGTACCACATGCGGACAACTTCAGTGCTAAATATTATGTCCAAAATCTTCAAAGTGAAAGCCCACAATGAGGCATCAAAATCCATATGTAGGCGCCTACAGAAGTGATCTTCTTGTCAGAGGTGAGCCAATATCAGCATCAATGGATTACAAGCACGAGTAAGGACAACTTGCCTGGGGAAAGGCTTGCAGGACCCAGTCCCTGGTTTGAGGGGAAAGCAGGCAAACCTGTGAGGTCTGTGTACATTTTTCCAAGAAGGCTCAGGTTCATTTGAGCTTCACAGACCTTCCATGAATGTTTAGGCAAACCTAGGGCGGGTTTCAAGCTTGTAACCAAACGAGATGAGGTAAATCAGTATATTTGCTTTAATCCCTAGTTTACAGATAGAAAAAACAAGGCACAGAGAGACTAAAAGACATGAAGGCCCAGAAGAATTAAAGTATAAAATAAACACCTCTGAGGATCTGACCCAACTGACTTGGCTACCATCACACAAGTGGTCTGCAGCCTAGCCAAGAATATTGTAGGCTGTAAGGCTTCAGACTTGCTGCCTGCAGCCCAAGGAAGACCCTCCATCTTTCCACAGAGTTGCCTTTTCCTTGGATTTCTCTGCAAATATTTCACACAGCTCCACCATATTCCCAGCTGATTGGTGTTTTGCCTGTGGCTTTTATTCACTCTTTTAAATGTAAAGTAAACCAAAGCCTTTCGGATCCTGTTCCCAATTAGGCCCAAATACTCCCCCAAACATGGGGAAAATCTCTCTCTAATATATTTTCAAGGTCCCGGGTACCATAGTATCTGAGCACCTCCCAGTCTTCAATGAATTTATCCTCCCAACACCCCTGTGAGGGAGGGCAGCATTATGGTCCCCATGTCAGATGGAGAACTGAATTACAGAGGCAATTCCTTTGAGGAGCCAATCCCGAGTGGCTCACCCCCAGGTCACTCCAAAAGCCTGTTGCAGATGAAGGAATTGAATTCTGGGCTCCTAACTTGCAGGCTAGTGTCCCCAGTGCTGCTGAGACCCCAGCCCCTCCCGCCTTCTACGCACGCCACCGGCACCCTGCAGAAGATGGTGCACGCCTGTCCTAGGCAGGAGACGCAGGTGCAGCAGAGGCAATGGGGCCATGTGCTAGTCGAACAAGGAATTTTGTGTGTGGCCAGAATGGCTGTGAAATGGCCATTCCTGCAAATGTCTACAGAGGGGGAAAGATACAGTTCTGTGGTGGCCTTAAGAATAGAGGATTTTCAAGCAGGGGCAACTTTTTAAGTGACGTTATACTTATTGCTGAGTCCAGCCTGTGTGCTGCTGCAGCCCCTAGTGACACTCCAGCAGGTGTAGCATCATTTTCCAGTCAAAATGTGCATTACTGGGAAACAGTCCAGCGTGAGCTGCACCGTCCCAACAGAACATCTCCCATTAACATTGTCAGAGCAGAGCCACATCCAAGCTGTATCCCAGCAAACTCCAGAGGCTTCAGGATCTAATTAGCACATGGTCCCCTTTTCAGGGAAAGAGAAGCTGTCTCTCACCCCTCCTACCCCCCCGCCCCGTCCCGTGCTCTGCCCCTGGGTGGAGGTACAAGGTGGTGATATGGGCATGCTGGGGTGCCAACATCTTCCATTCCTAGAGTCATCTCTCTGGCACAATTGCAGTCCTGCAGAAACGGGCCAGGGCTCCCAGTGGCGCGGCTGAGCTGCAGAGGACACGCTGCTTCAGCTTCGGGGAAAAGCAGATGCTGCATCACACTTTGCATGCCAGGGAGCTCTGGAGACTGGTATATTTCCTTGAAGGATACTGGCTTCCCTGCAGGTGAGGGGGGATAACGGTATCAATCCTCCACATAGAGTGCTTCTAAGGCACAGTCCAGCCTTACAGTTATAAACCTTGCCAAGTGCCTCAAGCTCGGCCTAGCTTAATGTTAGAGATGGCTCAAGCCAGGGAGGAAGAGTTCACAGATTTATCCATTTTAAGGCCAGAAGGGATCATCTAGTCTGACCTGCATAGCACAGGCCAGAGGATTTCACCCCACATTCCTGAATCCAGCCCATACCTGGTGGTTGAGCTAGAGCATATATTTTAGAAAGACTGATCCAGTCTTGATTTAAAGACTAAGTGATGGCAAATCCACCATGTCTCCCAGCTAAGTTGTTCCTTAATGACCATCACTCTTCAAATGCTCCAACGTTTTGGGAAGTTGCTAAATGAAGTTTTGGTTCAGGAACCCTTATAGAATGTGAAACCAGAGCTGGGTTTGGATTCTTCCAGAATCAGGGTGCATTCATATATGGCTGGAGGACTGGTCAGAGTTACCACCCTCAGCACTGAATTCCCTGGCTCTTGAATGTTTAGACTCAGAGCCCCCCGCCCCAGTGATGCTTTATTCTGGTTTTTATTTCAAAGGCCAGTGTCTTTTTATAGGAAAAAAGACAGTCTCTGAGAAGCAGGTAACCATTCTTTGCCGAGTTGGCTCCAGCTCCAAAGGTGCAGGAGATATGGCCTATTAATATTTAATGATGCCTTTACGAGGTATTCATCCAGGCCAGAATTTCCCTCTTTAATGAGCCCTTCAGAAGCGTAACCCTCAGGGCACAGCTCTGGGGAATAATTTGTACTGGTTCCGAGGGGGAAACGACCATTTAAGTCAGTGGAAATTTCATGTGCTGATTTAGTTCCCAATATGCAGCAGAGACCCTCACCGTGGACAGACCCGAACGGGGCTTCAAGGAAACTGGGCACTGGATCGCTGGGCTGGGTAGCTGGCATGGGCTGTTCTGATACACCCCGCTGCACTCGGACACTTGAAGAGCATGTCTAGACAGACCACATTGGGCACGATCAATTCCTTCCATTTTCTGTGACAAAAACCTGGTAACTGCGGGGCTTCCCATCCCATTCACTAGCCTGGATAAGTTGGAGAGCCAGAATCTACCAGTATATTCCACACACCCCATGCCCTCAGGAGAGGAGGGCTGCCAAATGCCATGTAGCAGGAATTTGCTCCCATATCCACATCACGCCTGCCCACAGCCCTGATGGAATCTCATGCACTCCATGGGGCTGACGTCACTGAGCAGTTTACCCCTCAGTGAGTCCTCTTGGGGCACCGGCCACAAAGGCAGGGAGACTATTCTCACTATTTTAGTCACCCCTGGGCTGTGGGAACGGCCCCTTACACAGGTTGGGTAAAGAAGGAAAGTTCCATTTTTATATTGCTCAACTAAGCATCAACAGTTCCAGACCCAGCCTCTTGGGTGCTGTGCATAGTGGTGTGGTCGCGGCCGACAGGCATCAGTAACATTGGGGGTTTGTGTACATCATTTCATAGACCAAATGGTAAGGCTAGCTGTAGCGCAAGTTGATCCCCGCCTTGCCCTCCTAGAGGACATCAGGATTATAGGTTTCATTCCTTCCTGGTCAAAGGCATCCCAGAGAGGGAAGTGGTTAATTTTGGCTGGGTTTTAGGTTGTCACTGCCACAAGTTTCCAAAAAGATTCCCTGGAATAAAATCATCCAATTCACTTTGGCTCTGCAGGCCCCTTCTCATGATGCATTCCTGAAAATATTCTAGGGAAGAAGTTGGCTGGCAGAGATATTCACCAAACAGGGAAATCGACATGAATGCTAAAGAGTAGTCACAGAAAGCAAATCTGAAGTTTAGAAATAGGAATGTTCACAGTCAGGCTTCTGGTATAAGACTTACACGTGCAACCATTTCTACCAGGTCTTGTCAGCAGCAAAAAGGGCTAGGTTCAATTCTGTAGGGGTTCTTTCTAAAGCCAAGCAACACCAGCTCAAGCCCCACCCCCAGAAACCTGGGAAAATATATATACCGCCTTGTGTGCCCTTGATAGGCAATACTTCCTCACTCACAAGCATTGAGTGCAGGGGTTTAAAACCAAGAGAACTTTACTGGGTGGGAAGGGAGAGAGAAAAGCACATGGACAACAGAATGAATTTGGGAAAACCAGCAATTAATAAATGAACAGTTTTATGTAAAATTCCCCCAGCCACCTCAGGTGTCTCAGCAATAGTCCCAACAACTTCACTCCTCCTCTGGTAGTTGTAAGTGGCTGATGCATTCTACCATATCCCTGCTCCCCACTCATTGTTTGTTGTCCTAGAGTGATAGAGTCTAAGGATTCTATGAGGTCAGTGGTGTCTGAGCTGCTACAAGGGCTCTACTATGTGACCCAGCTGAGGCACTTTCAGCTTTAATTACTAGGAAGGGAAGCTTAAACCAGAATCCTATTGGTAGATTCATCTGTCAAGTAAGCTCTTTGCTATTCACTGTTGTACGGCATTTGCTATTTAACTTTTTAGAGAGAAATAAATAGCAAAGAGGATCCTTAACAGAGTACTTCATCCCTAAAAAGTCCCATGGAAGTAGAACCAGAGCCTACCCTCCCCGAGCTCCCTTACCCAATCATGCCCGATTACAGTTGCAGTCAGGGTGACCCCTCACCCCAGGCACATTTGGTGCAGTTCTCTCATCCCTTCATTTCCCAACAGGGGCAACAGCATTTTATTTCCCCCAGGCTCAAAACTTAACTATATGTTAACCAAAAATGCCCCAAACTGTCACATAGCTGAAATGCAAATGAGATGTGGCCCAGTCATTTACCCTTGTTCCCCAACAGATGGCAGCAAAAAGCTCCCTCCCCTGTGTAGCCTCAGTTCATCTGGAGTTCCCAAGCAGCTCTGAGCCATTCTTCTCCCTGTATGTCAACAGGTGTCAATAGTGAGCTCTCTGCTCTTGAAGGCTTCAGGCTACAGGACCTTACATATGTCATACCAGTGCCCTGGCTAGGTCACCAATAGTGGGAATTAAACCTAGGACATCAGTTCTCAATGCCTGAGTGTCTCCTGTCTGAGCTAAAAACACTTGTGTGGGTTAGCCAAGCTGGCAGCAGACACATCAATCTCTAGGTGGCCTAGCTACCAGCAGAGGGGGGAAGAATGCCACACCAACTGGGCATGGCTTTTGTGCATGAATACAACATGTGAACAGAAGCCAGACCACATGACCTGCATCAAATCAAACCAACACAGCTCAAACTTAAATTAATGACTACTCACAAAAAATAGCTCACCCACAGTCCAGAAAGCAAAAAGGATTCATAGACTTTATTTGGTGAATAGCTATGGAGGAGTTAGTATTTAAATTAGATCAGCCCCAGGCAGGGCCCCATCAAACTAGGCACTGTGCAAACCTGAAGGAAAGACACAATTCCTGACAAAGAAAGCTTAAATCTGAGCAGAAAAATGGAGTCAGTGACTTGCTAAGAATGATTTACTGTCCTATAATAAAGCTCATAGCCATGGTTTTAATTTTCCTCTTCTGTTTTTGCGATCTCAAACCAAAGCTTAATGACTTCTTAGCCATGCTTCCACTGCTCCTTGCCTTTCTACTAACGGTGAGCTCAGACCAGGCTGGCTCAAGGGAGCTGGCTGTATTTCCCATCACCTGAGAAGAAAGCAGGGAAGAGGCAGGAAGGGGACGTTGACATGGAAATGGTTGAAACATTAGTGGGTTGTGATTTACTCTAAGGTGCCCAACCCCACTGAACAGCAGGCGGAATTGGGGTCAGATTTCAACAGCATCTAAGTGACTTGGCTCCTTCTTTGAAAATCCCAGCCCATGAAGATAATCTTCACAGGAACTAATATTCATAATCACATATATATAACAGGCACCCACACTTTTCCATGCGTCTATAATTTACATGAGCTGGATTACTTTAATGCTCACCCACAATTCTTTACCAGAATTTTGTTGTGACTCCTTCCACTAGGTCACTGGTATTGCCGAAGAATTTTTGTGGTCCACCTTATTATCTTGAGCATCCTACACAGCAATGACTCTAGAAAGGGAAGAGCTAGCGGAGGTCATGTAAGCCAGCCCTGAATCACTACAGGATTATTTTTTTTAAAGCTGGTCAAATAAATGTTTTGAAAATGCATATTAAAGCCCTGGCTGGTTTCTCCAGGGAGCGATCAAGATAATTTTCCTTGGCCAGAGCGTGGTAGCAGGGTCAGGCTGTCAGCTTCTATTAAGATTCAGATTTGCGTCACTGCATGGAAAGTGCTTGGCTGTATTGCTTCTCATTAGATTGCTGTAGAATAAATCTAATCATTAACTTACTACACTTGGCTGATTTTAAGGTTAGAAATCTAGCTCTCTTGCTGCCCCAGCGGGGCTGTAACCACACCGAGTTCCCATTAGGAATGACAGCTTTACAGGAACATTACCTGTATTTCTCTGTAATGGCAAACAAGCTGACGTCTGACAAGAGCAACCTTGCAAAGGAGGTGCCGTGGTTTGTCACTGCAGGAGCTAGTGGGGTCCATCTCAGTATCATAGAATCATAGAGACCTCAGGAGGTCATCTAGTCCAATCCCCTGCTCAAAGCAGGACCAACACCAACTAAATCATCCCAGCCTAGGCGTTGTCAAGCCAGGCCTTAAAAACATCTAAGGATGGAGATTCCACCACCTCCCTAGATACTGCATTCCAGTGTTTCACCACCCTCCTAGTGAAACAGTGTTTCCTAATATCCAACCTAGACCTCCCCCACTGCAACTTGAGACCATTACTCCTTGTTCTGTCATCAACTACCACTGAGAACAGCCGAGCTCCATCCTCTTTGGAACCCCCCTTCAGGTAGTTGAACTCTGCTATCAAATCCCCCCTCACTCTTCTCTTCTGGAGACTAAACAAGCCCAGTTCCCTCAGCCTCTCCTCATAAGTCATGTGCCCCATGCCCCTAACCATTTTCATTGCCCTCCCCTGGACTCTACCCAATTTGTCCACATCCCTTCTGTAGTGGGCGGGACCAAAACTGGACGCAATACTCCAGGTGTGGCCTCACCAGTGCTGAATAGAGGGGAATAATCACTGCCCTCAATCTGCTGGCAATGCTCCTACTAATACAGCCCAATATGCCGGTAGCCTTCTTGGCAACAAGGGCACACTGCTGACTCATATCCAACTTCTCATCCACTGTAATCCCCAGCTCTCTTTCTGCAGAACTGCTGCTTAGCCGGTCCCCAGCCGGTCCCCAGCCTGTAGCAGTGCATGGGATTCTTCCTTCCTAAGTGCAGGACTCTGCACTTGTCCTTGTTGAACCTCAGATTTCTTTTGGCCTTCACTGCACACTTAACACAGGCTCTTACCCGTGGTTTAGCCCAACCTCCCCTAATATCCATACACAAGCACTTTTACCCAGCTCAATATGGCATTGAACCTGAGCTTGCTTGCCCAGCTGGGGGTATAAGTTTGGCGCTCAGGATACAGCAGAAGCCTTGGGTCACAGAGGTGGGGTTGTGATAGTTCTCCAAGGCCTTTCCACCATTCCCCCAGGGCTGTAGTTCCTGCCTTTCTACCTCCTCACTTCTGGTGTCCCTCCCAGTTTAAATACACCTGGTTGGTGGTCACGCCCCTCACTCTGCACAGCCTGTCCCGTTCCCTCACAGCTCGCTGGTACCACAATGCTGCCCAGGAGCGCCTCATCCCAGCAGGCTGCCAGTTGGCCAGAGGTGCACACCCAGGGTCCGGTGGACCTCTGCTGTGGGTCCAGTCATTGCCACAATTGCAGGAGGTGCACCCAAAATCAGCTGCTCTACAACCGCGTTGCTGAGAGGCTGGAGGAGAAGACTAAGATGACTGCACCTCAGTGCCAGCAGAGAAATAAAATACTGCTAAGGGCATATACTGCAAGGCAAAGGACACCAGTGGCAAATCTGGATTCCCTTATTCACTTGCCCCTACTAAGAGTAGGGCCAGGTGCTCAGCCCTGCCCTAAGCCCGGTGCCCAGTACCTGGCTTGATGGGCTATTAAAGTGAATCAGTCTGATTTTTAGATTAGGAGAGTGGGACCAGCCGAGCCAGAGGAGACCCAGGCAGCTGAGGAAGCAGGAACAGCCCCCAGACCAGAGCATGCAGCCAGGCCAACTGGAGGATGTCCTCCAGTCCATAGACCTGTCTGGGGAAGGGCCTGGGGAACAGAACAGAGAAGAAGCAGCTTCAGAGGCAGAGTCACAGCTGGGTAAGAAACCCCCACCATTTCTGTTATAGCCTGGGCGGGAGGTGCAGCAGAAGTCGGAGCATTTTAACTGTTTATGACCAATGGAATTATTGTCATAGAGCATAGTAAGTGTGATGGAGTGGACTTTGCTTCAGTTGAGCACGGAAGCCACACCCTTCCTTCCCCCTATAATGTGTGATCCAAGATGGATTCCAAGTGGGGAGAAAATTACATGCACCCAGTGATTTACTCTAGCTGGGGTTTACCTGCTGACTGCTAAATGAAGACATTTATGTACAAGGAATTAATGCATGGCCCAGTGGGGTGTAAATCTACAGCGCTCCAGCGTGCTGCACTCTATGTGTCCATGTGGACCCTGCTGCTGTGCACTGAAAGTTCCCCAGTGTGCTTTGACTTACTCCTGTTTGAAGCAGCAGTACGCAAAATGGGGGGGAAGGGTGCAGGTATCTGGGCTAGGGGGTGTCCCATGGCTGGGCTCTGGGGGCAGAGAAACAGGAACTGGGTTGTCATAGGGGTTTCTTTAACTCTCAACTCCTGGGGGGATTTTTGTGTGTGTCTGTATTATTACAGACATACTTACTGATGGGTATTTTGCAATAAATTACCAAAATAATTGAAACTGGTGTGACTATATAGTGTTATTTTGACAAATAAAATATGCAGAGTTTTGCAGAATTATAAAATGTTGTGCGCAGAATTTTAATTTTTTTTTGGCGCAGAATTGCCCCAGGAGTAAGATTACATATCTCTTTACATGTCACTAAAATCCAACCCATCAATTTTTCCCAGTTCTTTACTTGTTGGTCTGTTCCTGTCCTTATCTTTGTCTTGGATATAAGCATTGCAGGTACTGATCTGTGAAGTCACCTCCGAGGTTTGTACTAGGGTATGTCATGTCCTTTTGGGGGGACAATCCAGTACTGACCTATTAGAGTGACACCTACTTGTTGCTATGGTAAAAAAACCTCATATATCCTGATTCTGACAGTTTTCCTATTCACTGCAGGCAAAACTTACTTCAGCTAATGCAGGGTGTTATGGGATGCAGAATTATAAAAGATATAGGCTAATTTGGGCTATATAATTGTTATTAATATTGTGTGTTTAATGCATACTAATATAATGCATTCTAATAAAAGTCTAGCGAGAAGATAAAAATGTCAACTTGTGGTCTTGCTGTGACGCAGAACTTTAAAAAGGAGAAACTTTTCTGTCTTTCCATGGACATAAAAACCTCACACTTGCCCGTGGCAGAGCCTTTCACCTCTGCTGGCCCGAGGCAGCCACCCAACCTCCTGGGGTGAGGACCTTGAATAACTGGAGGAAAGGGAAAGGATCAAGGATGACCTGCTCTAAGAAATGCAGAATTTAAGCCACAGGCTGGACCACCAGATGAATTCCAGAAGCACCAGCTGGCATGGGAGAAGGAGTGGTAGGAGACGGACCAACAGCAGCTCAGGAAACTGTTTGACACACTGCTTACCCTGATAGCCAGCAGGCTGCAGATCCCAACACACTTCTAGTTCCATTTCAGGGTGGCTTATTTTGGTTTAGCTTAAGCGGATTCCTAATCAGTTTAAAATAACCAGGCTTATTTCAGTTTTAAGCTGAAATCAGAGCAGCCACGCCGCCTTTTGCCCCGCTTTCACTAAACCAGTTTAAAAATCACACCTTAAGTTAAACCAGTGCCTCTCTCTGTATAGACCAGACTTTAGGAATTGGTTTAAGCTAAACCAAAATAAGCAACTTTTAAAGCAAAATCAGTGTCCAAATGCGGGTGTGCATCAGTTTAACTGGATGGGTTTTCAAAACAATATCATTGACACCAGTGCAACTTCTGAGAGTAGACAAGCCCATAGGCTCCCTACAGAACTTGGGAAGGGAAGGGCAGAGCCTCACACGCATCCACTAACTCCCAGGCAGAAGGGAAAGCAGAGTACATACTTCACGGTCACTGTCACAGGTTGCCGCCATGGCACTTGGAAATGAAATTTCACACTCGGGTTTCTCCTTACTGAAAACCAACCCACATGCTCCCTTGTGAAGCGGCTCTGACAGAGCCAGGTGAGCTGCTCTGAGCAGGGGGCTTGATGGTGAAAGCCGAGGGCTGTATTTTGTGCCCTACTTTCACATACCACTTCCTGAACCAGTCCCAGGTTTGGCTCTGCTCTTCTGCATCCATCAGTGTCTGATTAATTACGAAGCTTAGGGCCTGATCCTCAGCCAGTATAAATTTGCTATGTGATTTTATGCCAGCTGAGGGTCTGGCCCCTGGTCTCTAGCTTTTAAATCAAAGAACTGGTGTTCAAGACATCTGAAGTTTATTCCCAGCTCTGTCACGCATCTCTTGTGTGATGTTACCACTGGTCTCCTCCTTCATTAGATGGACATAATATCTTTACCTGCAACAGATGATGCAAGACTAACAATTGAGCTTTGTCAAGTGTACAGAGCCTCTGATAAAAGTCTCAAACACAAACTGTGCAGTCAGCCCATGATGAAATACGGCCTGTTGCAGCCTCAAGAAGTTCTTTCTTATGTGTTTTAATTTATCTAGTTTATGAGTAAGCCCCTGCTGCTGCCACCACCTTCTTCTGCGCCTCCTCTTCTCCTCCTCTAGCAGCAGATACATGTTTAAAAAAACAGTGGGCCAGATTCTTAGATGGTGTAAATTGGTGTTGGCATCAATGGAGATACAGTGATGTATACCAGCTGGGGATCTGGCCCATTGACTCCAGTGGAAGAATGGCAATTTACACTAGCCTGGGATGTAGACATTGCATTTTTCCTCGGAGGAGCTTTGAGCACTTTACAAAGAATCATAGAATATCAGGGTTGGAAGGGATCTTAGGAGGCCATCTAGGCCAACCCCCTGCTCAAAGCAGGACCAATCCCCAACTAAATCATCCCAGCCACGGTTTTGTCAAGCCTGACCTTAAAAACCTCAAAGGAAGGAAAATCCACCACCTCCCTAGGTAACCCATTCCAGTGCTTCACCACATCTGAGTCAAAAACTTTTTCCTAATATCAAACCTAAACCTCCTCCACTGCAATTTGAGACTATTACTCCTTGTTCTGTCATCTGCTACCACTGAGAACAGTCTAGAGCCATCCTCTTTGGAACCCCCTTTCAGGTAGTTGAAAGCAGCTATCAAATCCCCCCTCATTCTTCTCTTCTGCAGACTAAACAATCCCAGCTCCCTCAGCCTCTTCTCATAAGTCATGTGCTCTAGACCCCTAATCATTTTTGTTGCCCTTCGCTGGACTCTCTCCAATTTATCCACATCCTTCTTGTAGTGTGGGGCCCAAAACTGGACACAGTACTCCAGATGAGGCCTCACCAATGCTGAATAGAGGGGAGTGATCACGTCCCTCAATCTGCTGGCAGTGCCCCTACTTATACAGCCCAAAATGCCGTGGGGCTTCTTGGCAACAAGGGCACACTGTTGATTCATATCCAGCTTCTCGTCCACTGTAACCCCTAGGTCATTTGCTGCAGAACTGCTGCCTAGTCATTCAGTCCCTAGTCTGTAGCGGAGCATGGGATTCTTCCGTCCTAAGTGCAGGACTCTGCACTTTCCTTGTTGAACCTCATCAGATTTCTTTTGGCCCAATCCTCTAATTTGTCTAGGTCCCTCTGTATCCTATCCCTATCCTCCAGCGTATCTACCACTCCTCCCAGTTTAGTGTCATCCGCAAACTTGCTGAGGGTGCAATCCACGCCATCCTCCAGATTGTTAATGAAGATATTGAACAAATCCTGAGGACCAACCCTTGGGGCACTCCACTTGATACCGGCTGCCAGCTAGACATGGAGCCATTGATCACTATCTGTTGAGCCCGATGATCTAGCCAGGTTTCTATCCACCTTATAGTCCACTTTATAGTCCAGCCCATACTTCTTTAACTTGCTGGGTTCTCCCAACCCCCTCTGACATAAAGCAATAGTCTCACTCCCATTGTACAGATGGGAAAACAGACACTAACCAGTTAAATGACCTTGCCAATGTCACACAGCAAATTGACCGTACAGCCAAGCTTAGAACCCAGATCACATGACTTCCAGCCCTTTGCTTCAATCACAGATTCTATCTGCAGTCTCAGGCACTTGGGTGTTGGAAAAAAGCCCAACAATGACCCAGCAAAAGGGGATGTTGCATTCTCAGCACCTTTCTATTGTATTTATCGACCAGTAGACTTGGTCCTGCTGATGTTAATCTAAACCTGTTTAGCGTAACTCAAAGTAGGTTTACTTTGTGTAGCACTGGGACAGCTGCACAGGGCCTGGATTTTCAGTACAATTTCTTCCAATATTTTTTCTCTTTAAAGATCTCATGCATTTAACAAATATACTTAAACAGACTTTTGTTGCGACATCAAAAGACAGTGACTGGGATTCTCCTGCTCTTCAGTGTCGATAGGCCATTCTTGTGTACATGTTGTAAAATAGCATTTGGCAAATTACTCTATCATATTTCCCCTGGGAGACAATGGGCCACAAGAAGAACTTAGGCATTTTATAGTTTTTAAAAGCTTCAGTATTATACATGGTCAAAAAAAATCCATCATTTTTTTTTAAAAAAGAAAAGTGCCTTTTTGACCAAAAAAACTCCTTTTTAATGAAAAGTTTTTGTTTTTCAATGAAAAAAATTCCAAATTTTGTGATTTTTTAAAAAATTGTTTTGTTTCAGCGCGGGGAAAATCACTCTTTTGCTTTATTACTCCTGTTTTAGGGGGAGGAAAAGTTTCAAAAAAGAGGAAGAGAGAGAGAGTCTTTTCTCTTGCAAAAGAAAACCCAATTTTTAATGATGTAATCCTTCTGCCAGGAGGTGTTAGCAGCAACAAAGACAGGATCCAATATCTAGGGGTTCCCTCTTAGCATTACAGAACAGAACCGGCTCACGATCTCATGCAGAGAACTGGGGAAACTAAACAACCACCCGCTGGACGCCTCTAAGAAGCAATGCTTCTGACTCACAAGCTCTGAATCTACGTTTAAAAAACAACAACAAACTTTTATTAAGGGGAGAGGGAACACAACATTAGGCTGGGAAAATACTGCAGCAATGACTTAGAAAGTATGCAGCCTGAAGTAGAATACCCACCCCACCGTACCTGGGGCAGTTTTGCTTCAGTTTCCCACCTTGTGATGTGAGAGTCCAGTGGACTACTGTCCCTTTCACACACCACTCCCCCTTTCCTCTGCTGCATCCCACTCAGGGTTTGTTGTTTGGGGTCACCAAAGTCCCAGCACCCAGTGGGACTGCGTTCAAGTGGTTCACCTCCTGCCCCATGGGGCGGGAGTAACGCCTCTTGCTGCTGCCCACTGTCCAGACCCACAGCACTAGCCCAGCGATAAGTTATCACAGTGCTGGGGCTGCTGGGTAGAGGGTGCCCTGCTGCCAATACACTGCCTTTAGTTGTGAGACTGTGTCCTGAGCCTCCACCACCTACCCCTGTCACAGTGACTTCAACAGGTAGTGCAGATCTTCACTCCTGCTGCCTCCTCTACATTCTCTCACTGCAGCTCCGCCCCCACACCAGGTCTAAGGCTCCGTCCCTCCAGATCTGTTCATCCGCGACTTCAGCTCCAGTGGTCAGTGAGAAGAGACGAGGACTGTCTTTAAACACTGGAGGGGAAGGGTCAAATGGCATCTACACAGAGTCCTCACCACCTGGGAGGAACAGCTGTCCCCACCCCCTCTGGCTTTCACTTGGATTGTGGGGTGGGCCAACACAGAGAAGAAACCTTTGTAGCTTAGCCAACGGTAATGCCCGATTGGATTTGTGCTTGTAAGCTCACAACCACCTGAGGGAAGTGTGTTCCTCTCCACCACTGCTACTCTCCTACCCCCAAACCTGCAGGGTATCTACTGCACCGTGGCAACACAGCGAGACTTTGCTGGGCAGGGACAGGCACCCACCTGCCTCCCCATTTTTGCACATTTTGGGCCTTCGGTCAGGGCTGAGCCATCACAGCTACTGGAGGGAGAGTTAAGAGGTGACTTGGTCACAATCTTTAAATACCTACCTTGGGAGAAAATTGCTGGTAGTAGAGCTCTCTAATCTATTGCACAAAGGCATACTACGGTCCAATGGCTGGAACAAATTCAGATTCGAAATAAGGCACAATTTTAACAATGCCAGTAATTAACCACCAGAGCCACTTATGTAGCGATGTGGTAAATTCTCCATCACTTGGAGACTTGAAATCCAGACTGGGCTCCTTTCTAAAAGAGAGGCTGGAGTAGGTCATCCCCAACTACTAGGGCTTGTGATTGGAGGAGCCACTTGGTGACATTCTCTGGCCTGTGTTACGGAGAAGAGCAGACAATATGATCACAGTTGTTCCTTCTGGCTTGAAAATCCATGGAGTAGAGGGAAGCAGCTGGAGCACAATATGTTTGATGATTCACAGCCTGGCAATAAATTATTTGAAAAAGGGCAGTTACTATGAATATTTTGTAAAACACTTTGAAATCCTCAGGAGGAAGGTGTCAGCATCGTACGTGCAAAGAGTAATTAATTAAGCCTTTCCATACCATCATCTTGTAGGTCAACTGCCTAGAGATGGGGAAACAGACCTTGGCACATCTGCACAGTGACAAAAAACCCACAGCACCGAGTCTCTGAGTCCAGCTGACTCGGGCTCAGGCTGCAGGGCTAAAATTGCAGTGTAGATATTTGGGTTTGGGTTTGGGCTGGAGCCTGGGCTCTGAGACCACCTCTACTCCCAGAGCCAGGGTCCCAGAGCCGGGGTTCCAGCCTGAGTGCAAACATCCACACTGAAATTTTACAGCTCCACAGTCTGAGCCCTGTGCGCCAAAGTTAGCCGAGCCGGGCCTGCCTCAAGTCTCTTATCACTGTGCAGACCAACAGAAGTCTAGGCCAGCATTTCTGAGTGTCTGTTATTTCTGGGTGCCCAACCTGAGTTTATGTCAGAGTTGTGACCCAACAACCGAATTACTGGAGCGTTAAACCCTGGGTATTTCATAGATCCCAAGGCCAGAAGGGACGATCATGATCATCTAGCCTGACTTCCTGTATAACACAGGCCAGAGAATTCCACCAAGCGATGCCTGCAGTGGAAAGAATTGTTCTTCCCACTATCAAGCCAATAACCTGGAATTGTACGACAACAGCTTGGCTTCACAGAGCCATCCAAACTTGAATTAGAGAGGGAAAGCAATGGGGCATCACCCACTTACTCTGCTACTCTGTGCCAGTGGTTAATTACCCTCGCCGTTAACACTCGGAAGTGTCTTTATTTGCATTCCAGGCTGGGCACCCAGGGTGCCCAAAATTTAGTGGGCACTTCGGGCCTTAATGACTCACACGTTGCCAGAGCTGCATAAAGCACATAGGCAGCCCGATTCCCCCAGCCCTGTTCTAAGCACCAAACTCCACTCCCTCCTCATAAAACAAAAGGATTTATAATGCAGTAGATTATGCCGTCATTCAGTTCAAAGTTCTCTCCAGTTTAAACTCTTTCTTTAAGGGTAATTTGTTTCAGTTCCAAAGCAGCTGCTGCTAATTATGCTGCTAGGAAATATTATGCATTAACATTACTCAACTTCCTTTGGCCAGGTTGCCATGAAATGCTATTCCATTCGAAAGATCCAGCCCCAAATGTTTTCTGATCTCCAGATAAAATCCTACTTAAAACAAGGAAGAGGCGATGTCACGGCATGCACAACAGTGAAAGGGAGTGACATCACAGAGATGGCTCAGCTCGCTGATTGTT
The DNA here is from genome assembly GCF_965152275.1 of Natator depressus. Lineage (NCBI taxonomy): Eukaryota > Metazoa > Chordata > Testudines > Cheloniidae > Natator > Natator depressus. Next base: position 80,446,733 of record NC_134244.1, read on the forward strand.
TGACAGAACAAAAACCACACCCAAAAAACCCCACGGACCATTAAACCTTCACAATGGTTAGACAGCTGGTGTGCTCTGATCACTGCCTGTCATGCTGACCAGCATGGTCTCATTGTTTCCTTGTTCTCTCCCATCTGTCTGTCTGTCTCCATCTGTTGTTTCTTGTTGTATTCTTTGTACAGCACCTAGCACAACAGGGTGCTACTCCATGGCTGGGGCTCCTGGGCGCCACAGTTAAACAAAGAAATAATAAATAATAATAATGCCATTCCACTAGTTAGCTTAAAAGTCTGAAGACAGGCATTTTCCTTCCTTAACAAAGACAGGCTACGATCCCTGGTGCTGAAAATTTAGATACTTCCTTGCCCTGAAAACAAGAAATATTTTTAGTGGAAAACATTAACTCTTCATTATGCACTTAGCCAAGCCGGAGTCATTTCATTAATGGCACCTGCTCAAAGTGAAGCACCTGTTAAATGCTTGGCTGGATCGGGGCCTTATTTACTTGTTCACCAGCACCTCAGTGAACAGGTGTAACCCACAGGTCAGTGTGTGTCACTTGTCACCCTCAGGGGCTGATTCTCAGAGGTTGTGAGCCTGTTACAGCCCTCAGAGACAGAGTCTGGCTCTTTAACTTAATCTTTTACTGCTGGCCAGCCCCGGTTCAATCCCCAGTGTCAGTCAAGATGGCAGCTGAAGAGGAAAGTCTTTGACGTTCTTGAATAGGAGGCAGGGTCAAGCACCCCCAGTGGCAGGGGGGTGCTTGACCCCCACCCCACCCCAGGCCCTGCCCCCACCCCTGCTCTGACTCTTCCCTCTCTGCTCCCTACCCCGAGCGTGCCCTGTCCCCTGCTCCTCCCCCACCCTCCCCGCACCTCCTGGAACAGCTGATTGTGGTGGTGGAAGATGCTGGGGCGGGGTGGGGGGGGAGTTGCCTACGGACAAGGGACTGCCAGCGGGCAAGAGGTGCTGGGGGGGGGGAGGGGGAAACTTGGCTGCCAGTGGGTGCTAAAGCACATGCTCATTTTTTTCCATGGTTGCTCCAGCCCTGGAACACCCATGGAGTCTGCGCCTCGGACACTACAGCCAGAGGAGAAGCAAATTCCTTGGATGAGCCCTGTGTCATACCAAGCAAAGACAACTGAAAATCCATGCTCCAAGAGCTGCAAAAGCCTCATGTGTGGTTACAGAACAGGGAAGGGAATTAGCACTGGGATTGGGCTATGGCACCACTTGCTGTTGGTTGCTGGTTCAAATCCCAGCACCAGCAGGAGGTGTTGGAAGCCGTTAGTAGCTGACAGCTGGTCAACGGCCTATGGAAAGCATGTTGGAGGCCTTGGCCATGTTCCTAATGGACTTAACAACAGGGCATCTCAGCAGTAAGAATCACCTAGGCACCAAATTACACAGGGTTCTTACAAATGAGAGAGGCAGCACTAGGGAGCCTACACTGCTAGTGCCCAGCATCAGTGGTAAGCTGGAGCCGGTTTGCACCGGTTCACGCAAACCAGTTGTTAAATTTTGAAGCCGGTTTAGAACTGGTTGTTAAAGGGGTGAGGAAGCTCAGGCGGGAGAGACAGGATGTGGCCTGCGGGACCGTCCCGTCCGAGCTCTTGGCTGGGGAGGCTCCCATGTGAATTTTTACTGACCTGGCGGCACTCCGAGCCTTCGGCGGCATTTCGGCAGCGGGTCCTTCAGTGCCGCCGAAGACCCGGAGCGAGTGAAGGAACCGGTTCTTGAGCTTCTGGCAGCTCATCACTGCCCAGCGTGGATCTGTTTTGAGGACTTCGGCTGTCCAGCGCAAGCACTGAATTCACTGGAAAATCCAAAGGCAGAGAAACACGGGCCAGCCTGGCAATCCCATCCCAGCACCACCCTCCTCTGGAAAACAGGACTACAGTGACACCTAGTGGGTGCTGGGGAAGATCCACACTTACTCGTGGAAGGCAATGGGAAGAGCTGGATTTCTCAGGTGCCCTGAGGCAGGTTTGCTTTCAGTCAATGAATACTGATCAGGACAAAGGCCTGGCTCTCTCATCTGTCAGATCAAGGTAGGGGAGTCGGGGGGAAAGGGTGGATACTTTACAACAGTGAGAGAGCACTAAAAGCAGGAACACTGCTGGGTGCTGTGCCACTAAATCCACTGCCAATGCCCCAGCAGGAGCAGGAATGGGTGTGAAGGAGAGAATTCCGCATTGAGAATGTGCTCTCCTTCAGTACAGCAACAGGCGCATTGAACAAAGGACACAGGCCTTAGCTCCTTCCCAGCACCGCTGTCTGGGATTCTCTCTCCATGGCAGTGCTGTGCACTAAATGCACCAGCATTCGCGGTGTGGGGGTGGTGGTTCTGTGTCTTTCCTTTGGGGAAACAGCCTGCATGGGGCTGGTTAGGGAGCCTTAATATCTCTGGCCATGCTCAGTACGCACTAAGCTAATAGAGATGGCGTCTTCTTGTGCACCCGCAGAGCGTGGGTATTGGCTGAAGCCTGACATCATGTTAAGGGTTAGGGTTAGGGTGGCAGAAATGCACAAAGAAAGAAGCCCACCAGCGACACAACCAGCTGGAGATTTAGGCACTGGGAGGTTAAGCACAGACAACATCCTGTTGTGATCTTGCTGTGACTATGTGTTTGGAAAACAAAACATTTCAGCTGGCAGCTCAGCGAAGCAGAACCTGCCCACATTGTGCTCCCCAGGTGCCTCTCGAGCAAATACCACGATGCTATCTGCCTAATAACTCTGGGCGGAACGCTGCTGTCTTATCGGGGTTAAAAGGGTCAGATCAAGCTAAGTGGTTCTTGCTGACTGCTTGTGAGGGGGAAATGGTTTCCCTTTTCTCAGAAGAGCTCCCTAGCGTGGCGTCTGGGCTCATTTTGCTAGCGCGATAGCCATCTCCAGCCTATGAAGCAATAGCTGCAGCTCTGCACCATGCCCAGCAGCTCCTGGAGGGGCAGGGTGGGATCCTACACGCAATACTTAAAGCTAGGTTTTCAGAACAGCCTAGGAGCTGGGTACCCAGCTGCTACTGAATTTCTATGGGAGTTGTTCACCGAATGCCCTTAAACTCTGTTGAAAATGCCAGTTTTCAGCTCTCAGTTAACTATGCCAGTGACTGTGCTCACTGAGCATCTGCCACTGGCACCCAAGGGCTGGCCCAGCTGCCATACATCCACACACACATACAGACGCGCCCAGCAGGACTCAGGTGGTCATGTTGACTTCAGGCAAGGCTACCCAGGGTGTGGTCCTTCCCTGGGCCAGTCACCAGCAGTGCCATGCCAGGATCTGCTGGCCTAATAGCCCAAACGGCGCAAGTAATCCCCCCCACTCCTGGTCCCCAGTGCACTGCTCCCTGGGTCCACTCTACTCTGCTTCCCACACTCACAGCAGATATCACAGGACTCTGCTAGATGCTAGTTTCCCAAGCAAATCAGATTCCTCAGCAGCGACTGGATTCGTCCTGCTTCTGCCACCATCCTGTCTCATTGGTTGAACCCTACCAAATTCATGGTTGTGAAAAACACATCACGGACAGCGAAATCTGGTCTTCCCCTGTGAAGTCTGGTCTTTTTTGTGTTTTTTCCCTATACTATACAGATTTTATGGGGGAGACCAGTGTTTCTCAAATTGGGTGTCCTGACCCAAAAAGGGAGTTGCGGGGGGGGTCACCAGGTTACTTTAGGGTGGTCATGATATTGCCACCCTTCTGAGCTGGCTTCAGAGCTGGGCAGCTGGAGAGCGGCAACTGTTGGCCAGGCACCCAGCCCTGAAGGCAGCACCCTGCCAGCAGCAGCCCAGAAGTAAGGCTGGCAATACCTACCATGCCACCCTTACTTCTGTACTGCCGCCTTCAGAGCTGGGCGGCCGGTTAGTGGCAGATGCTGACTGAGGGCCCAGCTCTGCAGGTAGCAGCAGAGAACCAAGGGTGGCAATCCCACACCAGGCCATCCTTACTTCTCCGCTATTGCTGCTGGCAGCGGCTCTGTCTTCAGAGCTGGGCTCCTGGCCTGCAGCTTCCGCTCTCCAGCAGCGCAGCTCTGAAGGCAGCACCGCTGCCAACAGCAGTGCAGAAGTAATGGTAGCAGTACCGCAACCCCCCGCCCACACACACAACTCCTTTTCGGGTCAGGACCGCTAGTTACAGCGCCATGAAATTTCAGATTTAGATAGCTGAAATCATGAACTTTACAATTTTTAAAATCTTATGACCATGAAATTGACCGAAATGGACTGTGAATTTGGTAGAGCCTTGCTCCTTGGTGGCCTTGCTCTGAGCACGCTGCCAAGCAGCCACTCTGCAGCAGACATGCGGCCCCTGGGGGTGAAATCCAAGCCCAGCTGGAGGCATTCATAAGGAATACTTTGGTCCATGGCCACGTGTCAGAGTGACCACACGGTGTGTTGGCTTCACTCAGAGCTGCATGCAGTACCGTGGAAAGATCAAGAGCCTTGTGGCTCAGTACAACCAGAGTGGGCATGGTACTCCTAGCTCCAGTGCAGGGTGGAAAACATGTCTGGTCTGGGAGGAGCTTGACTGATTCCCTCAGTTTTCAGCTCTCACCCTAGTCTAGTGTGCTTCTGTGTAGCAGGCAGGCTCCAGACAATGCCATGGAGAGGAAAGAGTGGGCAGGGGAAGAACACTAGGACCAGGGAAACCAGATGGACATGGGCTGGCTCAGGAGACACCCACATCCCTTGATCTAGGAATGGTAGTGGAGACAGTGTTTCTCCAGGTGCGCACAGTCTGGGAATGGTGTTCATGAGCGCTGGTGTGCAGGGTCATCGTGCATTGCCACATGCCCTCTGGCCGTGCTACAAACCCACCCAAGAACCTGCTCTGTTGATCATTTAAGCCTCATGTTTAAGGCACCTTTCTAGCGGGCGAGGGGGAACAGGCACAGGGCTCTATTGGTAGCTCCTGTGCTATTTAGAAAACCCAGTTGTTCAAATGTCTCAGGGATCCATCTCCGGCACACTGGCCTTGCACACAGTGTGCGTTGCCATGCATTCCCCACCACAACAGCGCTGATGTCCCAAGCCCAAACTGGTGCTCAACTGATCAGTAACACCACCAGCTAGCCAGTTTCCACAGGGTGATCGATTGCTGTAGGATTCATACAAGGTTTATGCAGTTGGCAACATTCAGGGCACACCCAGAGTGTTGTGCTGGACTTGTGCACACACAGTTCCTTTCAAGGGCATTAACCTTGGAATCTCGCCAAGATGACATGAACCGTGGCAAGCCTCTCAGGACTGGGCTCAAGGCCCGAGAGCAAGGAACGCGGTAGATAGAAATTGGTAAATAAGAATGTTAAACAAAGCCAGTGTATTCCTTTTATCTGTTGGAGAATGTAATGCGCGGGGGGAGAGAGAGAATAAAGGGGAAGGTGGAAAGCTGACAGGAGAAGCCTGTTAGCAGAGACCAGCCTGCTTGCTTGCTAAAAGCTGTGTTCTGTCTTGTCATTGAACCGCCACAGATTGCCACTCCCATTTCCTTGGTGAGGGGACCGTCCACCCCATGGCCTGGTGCTGTAACATCAGGGCTAGCTCGCCACACGGGCAGAAAAAGCTTCTCACACGTGCAAGTGTTGCAGCCATTGCTGCTCAACTCCAGTCATGAGCAACGCCACTCCCACCTGGCTGTGGTCATGGGCCGGACCCCAAAGACATGCCTCACCCAGTGAGCAGCAGCTTCAAGTACTGGCTATTGGAGTGCGGGACTGTGCACAGCCATACATCTGTGCAATACTAACACCAATCTCAGCTCTCCGCCAGGATACCCTCCACCCCCCCAGCACCTCCTGCAGAGCAGTCAGCCCAGCCTAGCTCGAATTGGTGTCAGTCCCCAAGAAGTTATGGGAGTTTGACCTCTTTTCTTACCATTCGCTGAGATCCCAGAAGGCCTTTTGAAGTGTCCCACAAGTCACTGCCCTGAGGGACTGTGGAATAGATCCCCAGAGGGCAGTGATGCTCCAGTGATGTGCTTCAGCTCAAGTGTGGATGCAAGCACAATTACCACTTCTGCAGTGCAAACTAGAAAGGGGTGAACTGCAGAACCGCTCCCCCGTGTAAACCCTGCTGGCACACACTAAAAGGTACCTAGATCACATTGCTGTCGTCCCATTTCAAGCGTGGTTATTTTTAATGTGCACTTTTAGAGCATACCAGCAGGGTCTACACAAGGCATTTAGAGTGCACCCACATTAGAGCACTCCCCTTTTGATTCACACTGTGGCACCATGTAGACATGCCCTTGGTGTCGTATGCACCACACACCAGAGCTCCCTGAAGGTTGATGCGCTCCCTTTATCTGCAGGCCAAGAAGAGTGCTGGGCAATCTTCCTTGCAGTGCTCCAACCAGGAGGGAATCTACTCTACAGACCAGACAAGTCTTAGCCCCCAAAAGATTTGTTCATGTTAAACAGGGTGAGGATGTGTGTGACTGGGAGACCCCACCACCACCTGGAACTCTACAGACCCTTACAAAGACACTTGTTTACTTCTTTTAGATCTAAGTATTTTATTGCATAGCATCTTGTTACACTAAAAGACCTTGTACTGCTCCTTTGGAGAGATGTGTTAATGCAACAGATTGGTATCACTGAAGGATATTGGTAAACTCCTCTGTATTCCCATAGCACATATTATCCCAATGCTTTAGACCAATTGTCCCCAAACTTTTTACCCCCTTACCTGTAATGTGATCTGTCCACAATTCCTAGGAGCAGTGGTTGGGAGTCTGGGCCAGGAATGGGGCCGTGGTCGAGAGCAGGGCCATGGCTAGGGATTGGGCTGGGAGCCACAGGCTGAACCGGGGCCATGGCTATGATTGTGGGCCAAGCCGTGGCTGGGTGGTGCTCCCTCCTCGCCCCCGTGGGGTTTAGCCCAGGCCTTGCTCCACCCCCTTGTGGTGGGGTGGGGGCACATCTAGTGCAAAATGGGTGCTCCCCATCCTCCTTGCATGCAAAGGGGTGCTCACAATCCACAAGTAGGTTCACCACACCGTTCTAGCTCTCTGAGTTATAAGGCCTAAGAGTCCCCCCTACTTCATCAGGTCCCAGCCCAAGGCCCTGTCAGTGGCAAGGGTCTCCATCACAGAGTTAATGGGGATCTAACCGCAACACGGGGACAATTCTCAGCCCTGCAGCTGGTGTCCCCCCCCCCCGGGCTACTTCCTACTCTGTCCCTTGTAGTCATGGTCCAGACACCTCCAGGCTCGTTGGCACAGATGGCTCCCAGTGATCCTGGGTTCTCCTGGATGTCTGCATCTCTGCCTGGGTCTCGGCGTGTCTGGCTCCTGCTGTCGGAGCCTCTGGTGCTTCCTGGATTGGAGCCGATCCTTCCCCTTTAGCTGTCGCCCAGACTGAGCTGAGCTGCTCCTCTTTATACTACTGCCACACTTGGAGCATGCCCAGCAGGGCTTGGTGGGCGTGGCTTCCTCAGCCCACATTAACCCTTCCCAGTCTAGTGCAGGGTGAGTATACCCCATCACCACCCAAGCATTCTTCCTTGCCCCCCAGGGGGGTGCATCCCACTGTTCGGGGATCATTGCTTTAGACACAGTAGTTTTACAACCAACCCTTGAGGAAATCAAACAGACAGAGGATAAAGGCCTGATTTTCAGACATGTAGAGCACCCATATCTCCAGTTGAATCATAGAATATCAGGGTTGGAAGGGACCCCAGAAGGTCATCTAGTCCAACCCCCTGCTCGAAGCAGGACCAATTCCCAGTTAAATCATCCCAGCCAGGGCTTTGTCAAGCCTGACCTTAAAAACCTCTAAGGAAGGAGATTCTACCACCTCCCTAGGTAACGCATTCCAGTGTTTCACCACCCTCTTAGTGAAAAAGTTTTTCCTAATATCCAATCTAAACCTCCCCCATTGCAACTTGAGACCATTACTCCTCGTTCTGTCATCTGCTACCATTGAGAACAGTCTAGAGCCATCCTCTTTGGAACCCCCTTTCAGGTAGTTGAAAGCAGCTATCAAATCCCCCCTCATTCTTCTCTTCTGCAGACTAAACAATCCCAGCTCCCTCAGCCTCTCCTCATAAGTCATGTGCTCTAGACCCCTAATCATTTTTGTTGCCCTTCGCTGGACTCTCTCCAATTTATCCACATCCTTCTTGTAGTGTGGGGCCCAAAACTGGACACAGTACTCCAGATGAGGCCTCACCAGTGTCGAATAGAGGGGAACGATCACATCCCTCGATCTGCTGGCTATGCCCCTACTTATACATCCCAAAATGCCATTGGCCTTCTTGGCAACAAGGGCACACTGTTGACTCATATCCAGCTTCTCGTCCACTGTCACCCCTAGGTCCTTTTCCGCAGAACTGCTGCCTAGCCATTCGGTCCCTAGTCTGTAGCGGTGCATTGGATTCTTCCATCCTAAGTGCAGGACCCTCATTGAGATCAATGAGAGCTGCGGGTGCTTAACAGCTCTGAAAATCAGGTCCAAAATTACCTGCCCAGGATCCCATATAACCCAATGAAAAGGCCAGGAAAAGAAGGAAGCCCTGACTTCCACATGATTTTGTTAAGTAACTTCTATGTCTTAAAATCAGGTGTCATGTAGCTAGGCTGTATGCAATCGTTCCCCATGAAGTGTAGTCAGAGCACATTAATCCTGGGCATAAGTTCTTGTAATGACAGATGGCCAAAAAATGGGTGTGGTTCTCCCAGCAGGAGGAGGAGGAGTTGAGACCTCTGACCTCAGTACACTTGTGGTTTTACCCCCAAGGCTTGAACTGAGAGCTCCCTAGTTACCACTCCCCTACTTAGCCTCTGCTACCCTTGTTTCTATTAACCTTTACACAAATGGTGTTTTGCCCATCCTTTGTAAATAACATCCCTAGCCTGCCAGAATGTGTTGTGGATCTAAATTACATTCGCTTAGGACAGGTCTATGCTGCTGCTGAAATTGAGGTAACTTATGTCGCTCGGGGATGAAAAAGACACGCCCATGAGCGACGCATGTTACACTGACTGAAGCTCTGTCCACACCGCCGCTCTGTCTACAGGAGACGCTCTCCTATTCACACAGAGCATCTTCACCAGACGCGCTACAGCAGTGTCAATGTAGCACTTCTCGTGTAGACCTGACACCAAGCAAGCTTTTCCACAGCGAGGAATGGTTTTAATTTTGTCTGGGGTGGGGGTACAGCAAGTTTGTCTTCTGTTCAATTTCAGCAGAGTATAGTTTATCACTGCATTCACTCTCAACAAAAAAGCCGTGTGGTTAACATCTCGACTGTTCTCAGTGGTAGCAGATGACAGAACGAGGAGTAATGGTCTCAAGTTGCAGTGCGGGAGGTTTAGGTTGGATATTAGGAAAAACTTTTTCACTAGGAGGGTGGTGAAGCACTGGAATGAGTTACGTAGGGAGGTGGTGGAATCTCCTTCCTTAGAAGTTTTTAAGGTCAGGCTTGAAAAAGCCCTGGCTGGGATCATTTAGTTGGGGTTGGTCCTGCTTTGAGAAGGGGGTTGAACTAGATGACCTCCTGAGGTCCCTTCCAACCCTAATCTTCTATGATTCTATAAAAACCATCTTGTTTGAAAACATAAGGAGGCACCTTAAGACAGGGAGCAGAAAAACTCATTGGATCCCATAGCCATGGCCCCTGAGCCAACTGTCATTGCTCATTCTCTAAAAGGGAAGCATTTTTTTTTTTTTTTTTTTAGGAGGGAGGGAAGGTGTGGAATTAAAATGTCAAGTTTAAATACAGCGTTTGCTCGGTGGTTCAGAGTGCATGGAGATAACGAATGTAGACAGACTGACCCTGATAAACACCGCAATATTTCAACTCTCCATCAACGGACACGGAAACTACTAATGGACAATTCAAGTGCAAAAACACAAGCCAGTCGTCAACTGCAGCGCTGGTTCGAGTGGGAGGGTTTACTGGGAACCCAGAACTCCGTAAACCCATGTGAACTAAGGCTCTGTCTACACTACCACTTATGTTGGTATAACTTATGTTGCTTGGGGGTGTGAATAAGCCACCCCCCTGAGCAAGATAAGTTACACTGATCTAAGCACCAGTGTGGACAGTGCTATGTCGGCAGGATAGCTTCTCCTGACGACATAATTAATCCACCCCCAATGAGTGACGGGAGAGCCCTCTGATGGGGCTGCACTGCTGTAAGCTCTCTAGTGTAGCCATACCCTTAGTTTTAAAATTGGAAAAAGGTTTCCATCAACTCAGATTTCAACAGCCAAAAAGGCCCATTGCAATCATCTAGTCTGAACTCCTGGATAGCACAGGCTTGGGAACTTCACCCAGCGATTGGTTCGGTTCATAGCTGTAGCATTTTGGAGACTTTAAACTCCAATCGGATTCGCACTCTGCGAATGGCAAGAGATCTTGGTGACAGCGCAGACTAAAGCCTATATTGCAGAGACGCTGGATACTACAGAACAAACTTTAACTGATGGTGTCTTGATGACTGTAGATTCTTAACTTTTTCAAATCTACTAAAAGGCAGGAGAGAGTTGACCAGGGATCTGTAAGTTGACGTTGGCATGACACCGAATGCTAATTAATGGAATTAGAATCTAAATACCTTTTTCAGTGTTGATTCAGAGGGAACTCTTTTCCTAGAAAGGAAACAGTAACAGCAAATGTAAAGAAGTTAGAATCAGAAGGAGGAACATTGCTTTTCTTATATATTTAGTTTACAGTTCTTGAAGCTCCAGTTAAATCTGGAGAGAAGGTTTATGCTGTATGTTTTGTGTCATAATGTGAGCTGTGTGGAATTTTCTGATTGGAATTATGTTCCATCTAAAGCAGGGCTTGGGGGACATGCACTTCGTCAAACAGGACTCTTGGAATTTTAGGGGAAGATTTGTTTCTTTGCTTCCGACCACTCCACACCACACAAAGACAGAGCACCCACACTGGAAAATTAAACAGAGCGCCTTTTCCAGCATTCCAAATACCAGAACTTCACATTCCAGCAGAGGGGTTTATATCACACTTGCACACGCAATGCCAAGTGAGTTACCAATGTCTGCAAAATCCTGAGGACTAGCTTATGAAAACAGTGTTGGACCTCTCAAAAAAGGACTTTTAAGGTTCACAGCAAACCCAGCAGATGTCATCTCTCCTCCACACCTCCTTAATGATTGCTGTAGGGTGGCACTCAAAGCCCAGAAGGAAAAGCTAGTAAAATATATCCTAGCACACTTACCGTTCAGCTCGCATCTCATCTGCAAGGCTAATACAATGGTCCAGGTGGCAAGAGGAGCCTCAAAACTGGCCTATGCTGAAGGGAGAGCTGGCACACAGCCATCTGGATAGGTGTGAGGACTAAGGAACTGTGTGACTGTGTTGCCAACTACTGCTGCACTCTTTGGCCCCTAGACCTGCCTCTCTCCCGTGGCAGATAAGTTTCTGAGTGGTACCCGCATATGCGCATTTCCACAGGGGGAAATGCCAAGCTCCAGCTTTGAGGCTGGAGGATCTGTTGAGGCCCACAGCCTGAGAGCTCTGCAGTGCTCCAGGCTGGTCTGGAATGGGAAACTGTAGCCCAGGTGATTGGGCACATATATTTGTCTCTAAGGACTTTCCTGCTTTACTTGCACATCTGACATTACGCTGGAACTGCAGAAGCTGATCTGAAAGCCTTGGTTGTGATCGGGGAGTTAGCAATACACTACCAAATGGAGCAAAAAGGCTGATTTTTGATCAGCCCAAGGAAATAGGCAAGCCCCCTTCCTGCCTATCTCAACATCTAACTGGGCCCCCAAGGCAGTTTTTAAAGAAGTCTTTTCACAATAGGCTTAGTGCAAGAAAAGGGAGCTGGCCAGACGTGGTTGCTTAGACAAGAGCATTGCCCTAAATTTTGGAATGCCTGGCAGCACTTTCATTCAATGATTAAAGTACTTAGCCCATAGCAGAAAATGCCGAATTATGACAGACTGAATCTGGACTGCGCTGCTAGAAGTAATGCCAGAAAGCCTAATTTTTATGACTGGTAACTAAAGCCAAATGAATCATTTATTTAAAAGAACTCTGTAACTTAGATTTTTAGAGACATATAAAATAATAATGACTTTTACTTTGCCTTTTATACTCCAACATTTTGATTTATGGTTTTATATTAGAGGAAGAAATTAGTGCTCAACAGCTGGCAATTATTATGAAATCTTTACAGTTTTAAGTGCAAAAAATACTTTGTTGTTTAAAAGTGAGCACTACCCATTTTCCTTCTCTTGGTGGTGTTTTTAAAAATATATATATTTGTTTGCTTTGATGTCAATACCTATGGAAGACCTATTTATAGAAATACAGCTGCATCAGAATGGTGTGCCTAACAGAACTGTGTATGACACGGGGATGGAAATATAAAATGAAAAAATCATAAGGATACAGGTTTTATTTCTTTTCAGTTCAGTCAAACAATCACAATCCTGTATAATATTAAGCCCCCGTTTTGATGACGATTCCCTGTTGATCTTAGAAAGGCTACCACTGCAATGTCATATTATTACAATTATTGTGGATCATTCTAAAATAAAAATGAGCTGAATTCCATGAAGAGGCAAGACGTTTCCTTAAATATTACGGTGGTTTGGTTTACTTTGAGACCATTCTCTTACACTCTAATTTCCCGACCATTTACATGTGTGTTCTTTGTGCTGCATATACAGTCAATGGTGAGCAGAGAGACTGAAAGCAGCTTCTGTATCATTCAAGTTCTGTGGTCATTCAGTGTTAGGGCTTCAAAGCACGGCGGGTTTCATTTCAGCCAGATCCACTTGTCTCCCACCTCGGAGTTGTAACCTTTGTCAAAATTGCGACCAGGAAGCTAGAGAAAAACAAAACAAGTCCGGTCAGGGCTAGGCCATTTATGATGATAAATCATTTCTTCTTCTTCTTCCACACTTCACCTCCCCACCCCCAACACCTTTGGCCAGGTTTTCAATTTAAAAAAAGACAAGTGATTTTTGGGTGCCCAATTTTCAGGGGGAGACCGCTCATTACTTCCTGAACATCAGGCCTCTTTAAAGTAACTTCAAATGGGCATCCACAATGAGAAGTTGCTTTAAAAAAAACATTGGCCAATATATCTCTTGGTTGACAGCTTCAGAAACCCGGACACCTTCCTAGGATATCCTAACAAGTAATCTTAATGAGAAGGGATCCTAAACGTTTAAAGGGTTCATTGTAGTTTGTCCCACAGAAATGGAGTAAGAGTGTAGAAACTAATCCCAAAATAAATGCAAATTAAAAATACAAAAGATGGCATGCATGAAAAATCCAGTTAATTATTACAGTAAAACATTTAAAACACATTAATATTCAGCTTTTATATGCAGATCTAACTTGAACTTATTAAAACAGAAAACTTGATCCAGGGGTCAGTGTTTTCATTGCATTGTCAATTTCCATTTAACAGACAACTGTTTCCTAATTTGCATGGAACAGATTGACAGAGCCAGAAGAGTACCCAGAAGTCACCTACTACAGGACAGGCCCAACAAAGAAAACAACAGAACGCCACTAGCCATCACTTTCAGCCCCCAACGAAAACCTCTCCAACATATCATCAAGGATCTACAACCTATCCTGAAGGACGACCCATCACTCTCACAGATCTTGGGAGACAGGCCAGTCCTTGCTTACAGACAGCCCCCCAACCTGAAGCAAATACTCACCAGCAACCACATACCACACAACAGAACCACTAACCCAGGAACCTATCCTTGCAACAAAGCCTATTGCCAACTGTGTCCACATATCTATTCAGGGGACACCATCATAGGGCCTCATCACATCAGCCACAATATCAGAGGCTTGTTCACCTGCACATCTACCAATATGATACATGCCATCATGTGCCAGCAATGCCCCTCTGCCATGTACATTGGTCAAACTGGACAGTCTCTATGTAAAAGAATAAATGGACACAAATCAGACGTCAAGAATTGTAACATTCAAAAACCAGTTGCAGAACACTTCAATCTCTCTGGTCACTCGATTTCAGACCTAAAAGTGGCAATTCTTCAACAAAAAAAAAACCTTCAAAAACAGACTCCGACGAGAGACTGCTGAATTGGAATTAATTTGCAAACTGGATACAATTAACTTACGCTTGAATAGAGACTGGGAGTGGATGGGTCATTACACAAAGTAAAACTATTTCCCCATGTTTATCCCCGCCGCTGCCACTCCTCACTGTTCCTCAGACGTTCTTGTCAACTGCTGGAAATGGCCCACCTTGATTATCACTAGAAAAGGTTCCCCCCGCCCCCACCCCGCTCTCCTGCTGGTAATAGCTCACCTTACCTGATCACTCTGGTTACAGTGTGTATGGTAACACCCATTGTTTCATGTTCTCTGTGTATATCCATCTCCCCACTGTATTTTCCACTGAATGCATCCGATGAAGTGAGCTATAGCTCACGAAAGCTTATGCTCAAATAAATTTGTTAGTCTCTAAGGTGCCACAAGTACTTCTTTTCTTTTTGCGAATACAGACTAACATGGCTGCTACTCTGAAACATGGCAGCTAAAGTTCCTCATACCATTTATTCAGGTCTCAACAACTTCATCTGAAAACAAAGTGATGACAATCTTTGGTTGGGACACATCACAATTTTATTACTACATGCTACCTATACACAGTGTAATGCATTTCCAAATAGAATAATATATTACTTGACACACTGTCATAGAATCATAGAATATCAGGGTTGGAAGGGACCTCAGGAGGTCATCTAGTCCAACCCCCTGCTCAAAGCAGGACCAATCCCCAACTAAATCATCCCAGCCAGGGCTTTGTCAAGCCTGACCTTAAAAACTTCTAAGGAAGGAGATTCCACCACCTCCCTAGGTAATGCATTCCAGTGTTTTACCACCATCCTAGTGAAAAAGTTTTTCCTAATATCCAACCTAAACCTCCCCCACTGCAACTTGAGACCATTACTCCTTGTTCTGTCATCAGCTACCACTGAGAACAGTCTAGATCCATCCTCTTTGGAACCCCCTTTCAGGTAGTTGAAAGCAGCTATCAAATCCCCCCTCATTCTTCTCTTCCACAGACTAAACAATCCCAGTTCCCTCAGCCTCTCCTCATAAGTCATGTGTTCCAGTCCCCTAATCATTTTTGTTGCCCTCCGCTGGACTCTCTCCAATTTTTCCACATCCTTCTTGTAGTGTGGGGCCCAAAACTGGACACAGTACTCCAGATGAGGCCTCACCAATGTCGAATAGAGGGGAACGATCATGTCCCTTGATCTGCTGGCAATGCCCCACCATATAGATCCCAAAATGCCACTGGCCTTCTTGGCAACAAGGGCACACTGTTGACTCATATCCAGCTTCTTGTCCACTGTAACCCCTAGTTCCTTTTCTGCAGAACTGCTGCCGAGCCATTCGGTCCCTAGTCTGTAGCGGTGCATGGGATTCTTCCATCCTAAATGCAGGACTCTGCACTTGTCCTTGTTGAACCTCATCAGATTTCTTTTGGCCCAATCCTCTCATTTGTCTAGGTCCCTCTGTATCCTATCCCTACCCTCCAGCGTATCTACCACTCCTCCCAGTTTAGTGTCATCTGCAAACTTGCTGAGGGTGCAATCCACACCATCCTCCAGATCATTTATGAAGATATTTAACAAAACCGGCCCGAGGACCGACCCTTGGGGCACTCCACTTGATACCGGCTGCCAACTAGACATGGAGCCATTGATCACTACCCGTTGAGCCCGACAATCTAGCCAACTTTCTATCCACCTTATAGTCCATTCATCCAGCCCATACTTCTTTAACTTGCTGGCAAGAATACTGTGGGAGACCGTGTCAAAAGCTTTGCTAAAGTCAAGGAAGAACACGTCCACTGCTTTCCCCTCATCCACAGAGCCAGTTATCTCATCATAGAAGGCAATTAGATTAGTCAGGCATGACTTGCCCTTGGTGAATCCATGCTGACTGTTCCCGATCACTTTCCTCTCCTCTAAGTGCTTCAGCATGGATTCCTTGAGGACCTGCTCCATGATTTTTCCAGGGACTGAGGTGAGGCTGACTGGCCTGTAGTTCCCAGGATCCTCCTCCTTCCCTTTTTTAAAGATGGGCACTACATTAGCCTTTTTTCAGTCGTCCGGGACTTCCCCCGATCGCCATGAGTTTTCAAAGATAATGGCCAATGGCTCTGCAATCACATCCGCCAACTCCTTTAGCAATCTCAAATGCACCGCATCCGGCCCCATGGACTTGTGCTCGTCCAGCTTTTCTAAATAGTCCCGAACCACTTCTTTCTCCAGAGAGGGCTGGTCACCTCCTCCCCATGCTGTGCTGCCCAGTGCAGTAGTCTGGGAGCTGACCTTGTTCGTGAAGACAGAGGCAAAGAAAGCATTGAGTACATTAGCTTTTTCCACATCCTCTGTCACTAGGTTGCCTCCCTCATTCAGTAAGGGGCCCACAGTTTCCTTGACTTTCTTCTTGTTGCTAACATACCTGAAGAAACCCTTCTTGTTACTCTTAACATCTCTTGCTAGCTGCCACTCCACGTGTGATTTGGCCTTCCTGATTTCACTCCTGCATGCCTGAGCAATATTTTTATACGCTTCCCTGGTCATTTGTCTCGTAAGCTTCTTTTTTGTGTTTAAGATCAGCAAGGATTTCACTGTTAAGCCAAGCTGGTCGGCTTCCATATTTACTATTCTTTCTACACATCGGGATGGTTTGTCCCTGTAACCTCAATAAGGATTCTTTAAAATACTGCCAGCTCTCCTGGACTCCTTTCCCCCTCATGTTATTCTCCCAGGAGATCCTGCCCATCAGTTCCCTGAGGGAGTCAAAGTCTGCTTTTCTGAAGTCCAGAGTCCGTATTCTGCTGCTCTCCTTTCTTCCTTGTGTCAGGATCCTGAACTCGAGCATCTCATGGTCACTGCCTCCCAGGTTCCCATCCACTTTAGCTTCCCTTTTAAATGGAAACCAGCCTTCTGGATAGATTTTAGACAGCTCTCCCCTTAACATTCTAGAAAGCTCAGTTCTGCCCAAGCATCTCACGTCCCCTTCAAGTGGGATCCCAATGGACCCTCCAGCTGGCATGATCCAACTTTTTAGATAGTTACTTATCTAAAAACAGTTCTGGCTGACCATTTCTGTGGTATAGCCCAGGCCCAACCCTCTAGGATGTGTCGGCCTAAGACCACAAGGGAAAGGGAAGCTGATCAGGACTTGGAGCTGACAGGTAAGAGGAATGAGTGGAGAGAAGAGTGCAAGTGTGAAAACCAAGGAACAGGTGGGGAGTGCAGAGAAAAGGGGAGTGGCCAGGATTGCTAGGAAAGGAGATAGCGCAGCAGGATAAATCCTAACTTGAGAGAGGACAGGAAGGGGGGTTATAGATGGAAGTAAAGCAAAGGTGCATGGGAAGAGCTGAACAAGAATCCTATTGCTTGGTAGGATAGGAAGCTTTAATGGGAAGCAACTCTGGGATCCATGTCTGAGCTGGGCAGGGGATCAGCAGACCTTCTGAGCGTGAGCAAGAGCGTGGAAAATTCAAGTGTAACATTAAAAAAGACAATCCCTTTATGGACAGTCTCATGCAGTTTCTCAGTACACACACAACTGTTCTACTTCAAGAACTACTTCCTGCAAGGAGGTGGAAGGAAAGAAGCGCAGGCAGACTTGCGGAGCAATGCCAGGACAGCACAGTCCCCTGCCTGTGCACGTGAACAGAAAGTAGAACCAAAGCATTACACAGCCTACATTTTCAGTATCCAAGAACAGCACAAAGCCACCCCAGAGTACACAGTGAAAAATCCAACTGCAATACAGAATTAAATTTCAAGCTGCTAAGATTTTGGGGTGGGAGCCGTGGGGTGTTTCGAGTATCAGCATTTTTAAAGGGTTACAAATTATAGTGTCTAAGACCAGGCCTAAACTAGGAAAGGTTTGCTGAGATAGCTATCCTGACAGAACAGATATTGGCAAAAAGGTGCTCTGGCTGTCAAAGCTTATTTCAGTTCCCCAAGTGAAAGAAGGTACATCAGCAAATGCACTTTTATGCCACTAAAACTTCGGCTTTATAAGGCCTATGGTCGGTATAGAAACATAAGAAAAGTTACACCCCTAGCCAATATTAATAAACTAGTGAAAGTTTTAACACAGACCCAGTGCAAACTAACACACCCAGTAGAGAGACAACGTGGGTGAGGTAATACCTGATTGGACCAGCTTCTGCTAGTGAGAGAGACAAGCTTTCGAACTTACACAGGAGCTCTTCTTCTGGTCTTGGGATCAACATATCTATAATATTGAACGTACTCAGTAGACACATACTGAGGCCTGAGTCTACAGTCCGATCCATATGGGTGAAACCAGACATCAAATACCTACTTTGGCAACAAATCCCCCAAATCCAGTGAGAGGCCAAACAGAGGTAAATACATCTCAGCCTTTTTAAACTCCGAGCTGTTAACAATGCCTTTGAAGGAGGCACGGACAATGACCTAAGAATGACAGAAGTTCTCAGGTTCCTATTTGCAGGCCCCATTAGATAACAAAAGCCGTCTACCCCTCTAATGAGTTGGTACATAACTATCATCAAATATACAAAGTACATCACCGTTCTGTAAGATGATGCTCAGCATGTGAAGAAAACGTAACTGTAAAAATCTACTGTGATCTCAACGATTTCTTTTTAAATGCCAAACATTGATCTCTGATGTACAAAACACTTTCCTGCCTCGTTTCCCCACACAGATAGCGGTGATATAGCAAGAACCACAGGCTTATCATTTTTCTTTTTTTAAAGAACAAATGAAGTCTGAACAAAGAACTATTTAGAGTAAGTGCACCTGTTCACAGCATGGGAAGAGGGGTCCAAATAGGTATTCATGTGGTCGATAGCAGTTTGCTATGCCACAGAGTATTTATGTATTTAACAAAAATGGCCTCATCCTGGATTAAGGTAAGAAAGCAACGTCTGTTACGACAGAGATCAAATGAGTCACAAATAGTTTCCATGTCTTGAACACGAACACACACACACCCCACCTAGTAGAAAGTATTACAAGTCACCCTTGATCAGATTCTCTAAGGTTTTTAATTTAAAAGTTGCCTCTTAATGTCTTGTCTAAATATCAGATGCAATCATGCAGTCCTGTTAACAGCAACTCCTGCTGACTGAAGAGCAGATTTGTGATAGCAAGTCATTTGTTTCCATCTCTGCAACACAAATTTACAGTGGAAAGCTGGAGAAAAAAAAATCAATCTCTCAGGGCATCAGGGCTGGTGTGTTCAGCCTGCATCTATTAATTCTAGCACAAAAATTGCTCTCCCCAGCCTTGTTAAGGCAGATTTAAAGAAATTCCCAGATTATTAAAGCAAAGGGGGTCTCTGGGAAAAAAACCATGAATTTTATTATTTCATTTCTGAGTAAATATCCACTCTAAAAAACCCCATATTGTACCCCCACCACAGTTCAAATTATCCAGTACAAAGATGCCATGTGTTTTTTGTTAGAGATATAAAGTACATCAAAGCCATTGTTATAATATGTATTCATTGAAGGAGGGACTGAGTTGTTCAGTCAGGCTTTCACATTGGGCCTTGGCAAAGACATTTGTTAAAATACAGAGCCAAGATTGTATGAATTTGAGGACGTATTACTAGACAGGCTCTTAAATTGCTAAAAATTCAAAGGGAAAATAATACAGTTAAATGAAGTCACATATCTAGTAAGCCATGCCATGTAGCAACAACTCAGAAAACAAACCTGCAGCAATGAAGTGGATACAAGAGGACTTAACTGAAAAAGTGATGTAACTCCAAAATTATTACAGGAATATAGATATGGTTTGTTCTGAGCACACTTCACAGAGGATGCCACCTTCCTGTGAATGTAGAATGACTGAGAAAATATTTTCCAGTGATTCTAGTGAAGTCCTTTTATGTCATTTAAACATGCATTTAAAAATAACTTGTGAGTAAGTACAGTTTAGTCATAAGTCAACTTTTTTTCTTTATGCAATAGGCAGAAGAAGTACTTGAAATGCACTGCATCTCAGTCCCATTCCCTGTCCTCCCCCCCAAAAAAACAAAACAAAACAAAAAAAACAACAACAACCTGGGCTCCTAGGAAGGGGTTCCATCTTACCTACCTACACCCACACCTTTTTGGTCAGAGGTGCGGAAAGATCGTCCTGATTACCCTCTACATTCCCTTTTGGTCTAACAGGAGTTAGAAAAGTTCTAAGTCTCATGGATAATAAAAAGAAAAGGAGTACTTGTGGCACCTTAGAGACTAACAAATTTATTTGAGCATAAGCTTTCGCGAGCAGCTCACGAAAGCTTATGCTCAGATAAATTTGTTAGTCTCTAAGGTGCCACAAGTACCCCTTTTCTTTTTGCGGATACAGACTAACACGGCTGTCTGAAACCTGTCATTATGCAATGGATAATAAACAATTTCTCAGAGAGCAGTAATGAAAATCAGTTAATCCACATAATTAATGAGAGTGGCTGGCCCGTTTGCAGTACTGCTCTGTGCCTGAGAAAAACTAGTCGATTTCACTAAGGCTTGAATTAGACTAAAGGGAAGATGCAGCTGACTGGCAAGGTAAAAATCAGAACAAGCGTCTCCTCATACAATTAACAGGGAAACATTTAGGGCCAGGATTTTGTCCCAATTACATCTGTTTTGTGATGACATGAATGGCCAGCCAAAGAATCCCCAGTTTAGAGGATTTCTCCGGTGGGGCAGAAGCAGCATAGTTGAACCTATGCCACCCTCTCTTGTAGCCTTTGGCATAGGGTGTGCGGCCAGGGAAAGGGTTGTAGCTGGAACACTGCTATCTCTGCCTATCCCCAACTGTTTGAATTGCCCCTGGGAACAAAGGCAACCTGAAGTGCCATGATTAGGGAGGGAGGAGAGGTATGAAACACAGACAAAGCCACCTTTGTCCTTTTAATTCCTCCTGGGCCTTGCACTGCACACAGCATGGCCGGATCTGTGGACTCTGTCATTACACAGGGCTTGGCTTCACTTGTGAGTTAGAGCGCATTAAAGCAGCCCCAGGCACCCTAACTCATGACACATCCACACTGGCAAGGCACGTAGAGCGCGCAGACTCCGCAGCTGGAGTGCTCCTGGTAATCCACCTCCACGAGAAGCATAACGCTTTCTGCGCCCCAGCAGGAGTGCCACGGCGCCAGTGTGGACGTCCGGGTCTATTAATGCGCTCTGATCGGCCTCCAGAAGTATCCCACAATGCCTGTTCTAGCCACTCTGGTCATCACTTTGAACTCTACTGCCCTGCCCTCAAGTGACCAACCGTCAGACCCACCCTTTAAATTCTCTGGGAATTTTGAAAATCCCCTTCCTGTTTGCTCATTCAGGCGTGGAGTGCTCTCAGCGAATCTTTCCAGGTGACCATGCCTCCATGCGCCAGGCAATCCCCACGATGGACCAATGGTGAGGTGCTGGACCTCATCAGTGTTTGGGGGGAGGAAGCTGTCCAGTCCCAGCTGTGCTCCAGCCATAGGAATTAGGATACCTTCGGGCAGATACCAAGGGACATGATGGAAAGGGGCCATGATCGGGACGCACTGCAGTGCAGGGCTAAAGTGAAGGAGCTGGGGAATGCCTACTGCAAAGCCCGCAAGGCAAACCACCGCTCCGGTGCTGCCCCTGCAACCTGCCGTTTCTACAAAGAGCTGGACGCAACACTTGGGGGTGACCCCACCTCCACTCTGAAGGCCACCACAGACACTTCAGAGCCCAGTGCAACAAGGCAGGAGGAGGTGGAAAGCGGGAGCAAGGGTGCTGAGGAGGAGGGGGACAGCCCGGCATCCCTAGATACATGCATCCAAGAGCTATTTTCAAGCCAGGAGGAAGGTAGCCAGTCACAACGGACAGTGCTTGTGGAAGAACACACAGCAGAGGAGGTGCCCGGTAAGCGGCTTTTATTTTGGGAAGGAAGTTGTTTGGTGAGGGCTCTTGGGGCAAAGAGCGTTAGGGCTGCATGCATGTCTCGATGCGGAACAGGGCACTGATGTGCTCTCTCACATCGCAGTAATCGGCCTCAGTGATCTCTTCAAAGGTCTCATGCAGAAGCTGGGCAATCCACTTGTGCAGGTTCCTTGGCAGAGCTACTGTGCTCCTTGTCCCAGTAAGGCTAACATGTCTGCGCCACTGTGCCATGAGGCAGGGGGACCATTGCTGCACACAGAAAAGCTGCATATGGACCAGGGCGGAAGCCGCATTGTAGTAGAAGACCCTCCCTTGCTTCCCAGGTCACCCTCAGCAGTGAGATATCTTCCAGAACGAACTCATCCTGTGGAAAATGTGGGGACAGTGTTCAGTATAGGGGCCCCCTGCAGCTGTTGGCGCTCCCCAAGGCACAGAACCCCAGAGGACAGTACGGCCGTGAAACAAATCAGCCCCCCTTGCCCCTGTGCTTACTCATCATTTTGGGGCTCCTGTAGGTTATGTGCGCTCGCTTTGGGATGGGCAATTTCTGCTACTGTTTACACTGTGCTTGTCTTTAAGTACAGGCGAATCATTGCTCTGTCTGGTGTGAACAATGCTGCCTCTGTTAAGTGTTGCATTTTGGCTTTACAGATGCAACCTTGAGATCCCAGCCATCCTTGTTATCAACGGCCGAAAGACTCCAAAGAATCAGGAAGCGTCCACAAAGAAGCAAAGAGGACCTGCTGCGTGAAGTAATGCAGCAGTCCCTTAATGAAAATCAAAAAGTGCAGGAGTGGTGGGAGAGTGAAAGGTGGGTCCGCCAGCAGAATGCGGATCACTGGCATCAAAGCACAGAGCGGCTGCTAAGCATCATGGAGAGCCAAGCGGACTTGATATAGGCGCTCGTAGCAATACAGGCAATTCCATGCCTCCTCCCCCCCTCCCCCGCAGCCCTTGTCCCAAAACTCTCTCTCTTGTTCCCCCATGTCACCGCCAACCCACTTTCCCCAACATCTATGTTCTTATCACCACCAGCTGCCTCCAACACCTATAGCTTCATCACCCAGCCCTGCAAACTACGACCCTTACCCACAGCACTCAACCTCCATCACCATGCATTTTAGCCAACCTGAAGTGCAGCACTCATTACACGGCACTCCAGACAGGAAGGCTGAGTATGATAACAGGACATACACAAATCTGTGATTGTACCGTTCCCCACCCCACCCCCTTCCCTCGTCCCACACAGCACAGATATGTCATGCCCTTTGTTTCCCAAGCAGTTGTGTTTCTTTTCAAGAAATTAATTTTCTTTTCAAGAAATGAATTTTTTGGCTTTGAAAACATTCTTTATGATTGCATTAAGTAAAAGATACCATAGCCCAGGAAAGCAACAGGCACTGCAAGTCAGTGCATCATAGTAGCAAAAACAGATTCCTATTAACATTGGAACCACTGCACTTCACTCCTGTGCAGGACACCAGACATTACTGAATTGCTCACTCAAGGCATCCCTAATCCTTGCAGCCCCGCACTGGGCCCCTCTAACAGCCCTACTCTCTGGCTGTTCAAATTCAGCCTTCAGGTGTTGAACCTCTGAGGTCCATGCCTGAGTGAATCTTCCACCCTTCTCTTCACAAATGTTATGGAGGGTACAGTACGCAGATATAACCACGGGGATGTTGTCTTTGGCCAGGTCCAGCTTCCCATACAGACAGCGCTAGCGGCCATTTAAACGGCCAAAAGCACACTCCACAGTCATTCTGCACCAACTCAGCCTGTTGTTGAACCACTCCTTGCTGCTTTCAAGGAGGCTCCCTGTGTAGGGTTTCATGAGCCACGGCATTAAAGAGTAAGCGGGATCTCCAAGGATCACAATGGGCATTTCAACTTCCCCTAAGGTGATCTTCTGGTCTGGGAAGAAAAGTCCTGGCTTGCAGCTTCCTGAACAGGCCTGTGTTCCGAAAGATGTGTGTCATGCACCTTTCCAGACCAGCCTGCGTCAATGAAACAATGTCAATGAAACGCCAACGGTGATCCACAAGCACCTGGAGAACCACAGAGAAATACCCCTTCCGATTTATGTACTCTGAGGCTAGGTGGGCTGGTGCCAGAACTGGAATATACGTCCCATCTATTGCCCCTCCACAGTTAGAGAAACCCATTTGTGCAAAGCCAGCCACAATGTCACGCACGTTACCCAGAGTCATAGTTCTTCTGAACAGGATGCGATTAATGGCCCTGCAAACTTGCATCAACACGATTCCAACGGTCGACTTTTCCACTCCAAACTGGTTAGCGACCGATAGATAGCTGTCTGGAGTTGCCAGCTTCCAGATTGCAACAGCCACCTGCTTCTCCACTGGCAGGGCAGCTCTCAATCTCGTATCCTTGCGCCGCCGGGTGGGGGCGAGCTCATCACATAGTCCCATGAAAGTGGCTTTTCTCATCTGAAAGTTCTGTAGCCACTGCTCGTCATCCCAGACTTGCATGATGATGTGATCCCACCACTCAGTGCTTGTTTCCCGAGCCCAAAAGCAGCGTTCCACTGTGGTCAGCATGTCCGTGAATTCTAGTACATCTCCCTTGCAAAACAGAAATGCGCCTTCCAGCATAGTCACTGCTGAGTAATGCAAAATATAAGAATGGCCATACTGGGTCAGACCAAAGGTCCATCTAGCTCAGTATCCTGTCTTCCAACAGTGGCCAATGCCAGGTGCCCTGAGGGAATGAACAGAACAGGTCATCACCAAGTGATCCATCGCGTCGCCCATTCCCAGCAAAGCCTTTTCTACTATCCTAGCAGAGAGAAGTATGAGACCAGGAATCAAGCCTGGATCTCCCACGTAACACTGCACTGAATTAATTAAACTTGACCAAAGGGCCCACCTTAACAAAAGTATGTTACACATCAACTCCTCAAACTGAATTGCTGCTCCGAAGACAGAACTGACTCATACAAAGGAATTAATTTGTTCAGATTTTTAAAAAGCAAAATTACATAAAAAATAAAAGATCACTTTAATAATTAAATTAAAAACTATACCACAGAAGTGTGTGTCAAGACCATGAATATGATGAAATGCCCCTTTAAAATGGTATATGTTGTAGAATAATGAACAGCTTCAACGAGGTGTTTACGGTACACTACAGTTGCATTTCACAGATCCTCAAAAAAAGTGAAAATCAGACATGCAGAGCCAGAGCTGCCTGAGAGTTTAAACAATCTGGAAATGTCTAAATCCATCATGGAGTTTGGAGCCTGTCTTATTTTCCAGAATTTCTGGACCAAAGAGAAGAACTACTCTCCTTCCCCCAACTCCTTGGCTGCTTTCATTACACCGCTATGCTTAACAGCTAAAATAGGTCCATAAATAACAGGGTTTGAACACTGTTGATCAAAGAGTATTTAAAAACACAAGGCATCACTCTGGAAAGCACAAAGGCTTGTACCAATCTCCAAGCCTTTTCATTTGCTGACCATTTATAGTAAGTACCATAGCAGCACCTGTCATTGCTGCTATTAGTTAAGGTCTATTGCTTTTTCCATTAGAAGCCCTGGTTTTCAGAGGTTTATAGCTAAGGTGGTTTATTTTAGCTGGCTGTAAAGTAAAGCGCATGGTTTTCACTTCAGATACCATTTCTTCTTAGAACGCTTTAAATATTGGTTGTGCTAGACGTATTGGGGTAGGCTTGGTATTACTTGCTCCAGTGCAAAATTATAGAAAATTAGTAGAAAATAAAAAACCTGTAAGCCAGATACACATGCTTCAGAAGAATAGCATACTAATTAGGATGCTAATTTTTAAGGCGCTGCTACAGTTCCTGATTTTGGCAGAACTCCCAATGAAGTCAATGGGTTTTTTAGCCTGAATAAGGAGTACTGACCTAATATTAAAGTAACCTATTCTTCATGGAAGTAAAAAAAGTTACAATATGAACAGACGAGCAACTATCCTGCTACACTGACAGACTCGTTAGTAGAACAGTTATTAATTATCTCTGGTTTCCTCTTGGTTCTTAATGCATAAAATGTGTCAAGATTCTCATCAGTGATTTCATTTTGGGCGCCCAACTTGACACCACCTTAAAGGGCCCTGATTTTCAAAGGGTGGGTCTTGGCCTAATACATGTATAGACAAGCATGAAAAGGGTGATCTAAGCTGCAGTTATGATGCCAATATAAGCAAGAGTAATGTCAGGGCAATCCAAATATTTTCTATATTATTGCTAAAAAATAAAGAAAATGAAAATCATACAATTTTTTTTTAAAGTAACACGGACGTTCACAACACTTTTTCTTGCTGATATGTTCTGAAATTTTACATAGATGTATGTTGCTGCATATAAACTGAGCTGTATTGTAAAGATTTTGGTCATCAATTAGAAATTATGAGTCTTCTCTGCTGGCATATCCAGAATGCTGAAAAACAACATCTGTAGTTCCAGCAGCATAAGAGTACAATGCCAGGTGAAATATTTTCCATCCAATACTCATATTGGGTCAACAGTCAGAAAACTACTTAAGATATTCGAGTGCTGAGAAGAGTCATTAACAATGACATCTCTGGGACGCCTTGTTTGTATTCTTTCACCGATTAACTTACCAAACTTGCTCAAATTAATAGTTGATTTCTCCAACTATCAGCACTATAGACAACCTAGAGTACAGCTGTGTTCTTGCTTTTACAACACTGCCAGTAATAAAGATTCAGGCAGCAGAATTTAGCTGATTAAAAGAGATTAGTAACAAAATTATATACTTCTATAATGGCAAATCACTACAACATCTATTCTAGGCGCTGATATGCACAGCGGAACAGAATCCACCTTGCTCTTTCTTAGCAGAACAGTGCTAATAGTAAACATTGACTTTAGTCAGTAAGGTAATACCTAGCTCTTATCTAGCACTTGTCATCAGTAGATCTCAAAGCACTTTACGATACAATACAGTATCATTATCCCCAGTTTACAGATGGGGAAACTGAGGCACCGGGAGATGACGTGTCTTGTTGCAGGTCACCCATCAAGCCAGTGGCAGAGTGGGGAGCAGACCCAGACCACCACATGACACCACAGGGAGAAGCTGTAGAACCAACTGACTAGTGCCATGCTGAATAAAGTGATTATTGTAACTGGGTATTTATTTTTCTGATTAGTCAGTACTAAAATGCATCTGAAGCCTCTTACCTCTAGGCTAACTTATGGTTAGTGCCACATTAACATATTTTAGCAAGGTAGCAGCAGGCTTTAGAAATGCCAGTTTTAATGCCAGAAAGTTAGCTCTACACATAATTCAGTTTGTGTGTTGTCGGAAGTGCTTCTCATCAGTGAGAGCTTTCAAAACAATGTACTTCACAAATCAAGAAATTCAGACATTAAAACTGACCCTTCAGTTTTAGCCTATGCAAAATCCAGCATATAAACAATGCAATATTTTCAATTATTTGAAAGCCCTGCAGAATCCAGCCTTACAGAGCAAGTCAGGAATAACCAAAGGAAAAATAATGGGGCCAGTGTCCTTTGCACAGTAAAAGATCTAAAAAAAGGCAGCCTGAAGTCTTTCCCCATTCTAAGAAATAGTTTCTAGCCTAAGAGATACTAGGATCATCATCAAATTTTGTCCTCCCTGATTTTGCTAGCCTCCTGGGTGGCCCAGAGGAGGGGAGTTGAGCTCTCTCATCCCAGAAGTGAAATAGCTGGGATTTTAATCTTTAACAAAACTTTCTTCACAGCTATTTGTTTGAGTTAAATAGGCATATCTGAGGAATCACCTCTCCCCACATCATGCTGCCATAGTGGTCAGTAGAAACACTCAAGCTGGATCTCCCTTGTTATAAAGGAGGCACTCTCTGTGAGGGCTACAGAACTCTGGAACTTGCTTGGTCCAATACAGCCTGAATATGGTGACTTTACAGGCATGCTGCAAAAGACATCCGCTCAACAGGGTCGTTGGAGGGGGCTGACGGCACGCTTCTCACAATGATGAAGAGAGAGGTTTGGGGTTTTTTTTAGGTTTCTTGCTGACCGAGTTCCTGTTTGAAATGAATATTTTAATGGTGCTGGCATTTTATTTTATTGTATTAGTAATGATGCATCATGGAATCCAAATCCTTGGATAGATAATTTTATCATTTAAATTTAAATAAACCAACTGGTGCTACGAAAAATTCCCCAAAAAGTTTTGAAGCAGTCTACCAAGCCTTCAAACTCATCACTTAGACTGGTTTCACTTCCTTTGTACTCTACTTTATAATCCTACCATTTCTCTAGCTGTCTACAGATTCTAAAGCAAAAAGCAAAGCAGAACAAACAAACAAAAATTTTATGCTCCATTTTATAAGTGAAGAAAAGAAAAGCACAGAACACCCATTTTCCCCCTTTGCAGGTCAGCTTTAAAGATAGTTTGGTAGTTCATTTAAAATCTACTGGGTTTTGTTTGTTAGACTCATAAGGATATTTTTATCAGACAACAGTACTTTCATATAATATGCACAAACATTAAATTTGATGGCAAGAACAATTTTATTTACTCTAGTTTGGAATCTGCTAAACAAGTAATTTTGAAGAGACAAATATTTCACAAAGCAGAACACTTAGAGATTAGAGCCTTTTCTTGCTTATTGCACGTCTGTCTTTATTAAACTTTTTCTTCCTAGCTCTGAGAACAGACCGCGCTCTGTATTAAAGCTGTCAAATATCTCCATTAAAATAAAAAATGGAAAGGGAGACCTTGATCCAGAAAAATGAAAACAACTAAAGATGGCAAAGGAAAAAATAGCAGGGGGGAGAAAACAGAAGATGGTGTTGCCATAGCAGCTGTCTTTGATAAAGTCATACGTAAGAAGGGAGGGAGTTACCCTAACAATAATTAGCCTCCTTAATTTTGGAAAAACAGAGAGAGGCTAAACTGAAACACAATTTACAATGTAATTACTTACATTAAAGAAAAAGAGCTGCAGTGTTCTAAAAACATTGACAATGTCTGGCTTGGAAATAATTTTTTCTTTTCAACTTATTGAGGACATTTTCTGTGTAGGTAACATGGTGTTTGTTTCAATCACCATATCTAAAATCTGAGATCAATGGCCAAAATGTTTATTATTCCACAGTACAATTATTTTGGAGTTAACCCTACATGTATTATTCTGACACAACCTCCCTGTTGCTCACCCGGACTCTGGAATCCCCAGCATCTAAAAGTATTTTCTCTGTGGTGACCTTGTAAAGGGAGGATTAGTATGGAAGCCCTGAGAGTGCTCTGTACTAATGAAGAAGGATGGGAAGATTGGAGGCCTGCCTGAGTGTTTATTCCCATTCTAGGCATCATCTCCACCCCAACCAGAGCTGCTAGAATGTGTCTGAGTAGCACTTCACACAAAGTGAGGGCCCAGGCTGTATCTTCTTGGGGAGTATCACTATACAGTAAAAGTATCTCTCTTTATAGAAGTCTTATCTTTAGGGTTTGGGTTTTTTTGCTGGGGAAGGAGGAGTAGGCATTCAGTGAAATTGAATGGTGGTAAATTCAAAACTAATCAAAGGAAATACTTTTTCACACAACATGTAATTAGATTGTGAAACTAATTGCCACAAGATGTCATTAAACAAGATTCTAAGAGGGAATGGACATTTGTAAGGATGACAAGAATATCCACAATTATGTCAGTTAATGCCTAAATAAATGGGAAGAGATATTAAACTTCACGTTTCAGGGCTTAAGCTAGATCTCTAATAGGGATCAACACAAGAGTTACAGGGAGACAAGTTATCCTACATTTGTCTGCTCAAGGGTTTCTTAGACCCTCCTCTAAAGCAGCTGGTTTAGGTACCGTAGGAGACAGAACACTGGACTAGACAAACCACATGTCTGATCCAGTAATGCAATAGCTATGTTTTCTTCCTGTTCATAGACAAATGAGAAGGGTCTTCCATCTACTGTAATTATAATATACATTCCAGAAAAGAGACAAGTTGCTGGGCTGCATGGTTATTAATTCAGAGCTGCACTTCCAGAGAAATCCCAAGTGAACCTGACACATTGAGAATGATTTGCATGAACGAATGTACAGAGAGCAGTGGACTTCAGTACCAGCCTCAGACTTGAGGATACTAGTGATAATTAGCCCCCACTAATTTTCTTTAGTTCTCAATTAACAGCAATATCAAAGGTTTTGTGTGTGTGTGTGTGTACACATGTACACAGGAAACACCAACTAGTCTTCCTGTGATCTGCAGTGAGAAGAGAGGAATTATCCAGCTCTGGTTTCTGAGATACAAATGCTGCTTGTGTTAATGTTTCCCTTCAAATAACCATCTGCCTAATTTTGGGAGAAGAGAGAGGACATGTTTGGAGGGGTGAGAAAAGAAATCCCTAGAAGGTTCCAGCAGGACTCACGGATTGAGTTTGGGAGTGTGAAGTGTAGTGTTATTTGATTCCTTCCCCTCTGCGGACACCTCTAAGTACTCCCAGTATCCCGGGAAGCCTGAGGACTTTGGAGTATTCTCTATCATTGGAAAGACAGAAGGGGCACTTGTTAAAGAATTCGCAAGTCTTTGCTGCTTCCTGTCAGAATTAACATGCTTATCTTCCAGTGATCTACATGACTTGACACAAAATTATTTTTTTTACTGAGTTTCCTTTTACCTCCCAACACACATCTTTAAATTTTATGAAAAGCTGCTGAACCGAGCCAGACAACTTACTTAATAGTAAAAGAAAGATGCAGCAAGTCTTGTCTCAGAAATGGAGAGATCATTTAATAACAACAAAAAAGAAAAAAATGGAAGGAAGGGTAGTTAAGGGTAGTTATATATAAGGGTAGTTAAATTCTAGAATCCTAATCATTGAAGGTTTTTAAGAACAGGTTGGACAAACACGAGTCAGGGATTGTCTAGGTTTATTTGGTCCTGCCTCAGTGCAGGTCCTGATGACCTCTCAAGCTCCCTTCCAGTCCAATATTTCTATGATTGAGTTTGAAAAAGGTAAAAACAAAAATTTTCTGCAGCTGCCTCACTACTGTTAAAAAAAAAAAAAAAAAAAAAAAAAAAGTTGGGTATGCCTTAAACCTTGTTCTTAGGAAGGTATTTGCACAGGTCCTCATACCGAATGAGAATTTGAAAGAAAAACAATTTCTGCCTATAATTTAAGAAACCTTGAAGCTGCCATTATTAAACAGCAAAACAGCACTGGTCTGGAAAGCCTAGAAGTTAGTAATCTATTTGTAAGCCTTGGGACTGATGATTAGTTCCAGGGTTGTGATTTTTCCCCAACCTGGGACGGACGGACGGACGGACACAAAGCGCACGGGGGGGGGGGGGGGGGGACAAGCCACATGTGAAAGGTTTATGAAATGGAGGACACACTTACAAAGGGAATTGCACAGTATTACTTCCGCTAACTTTAAACACGCACACATTGTCCAAAATGAAAAGTTTACTATTCTTGTGATGTTTTAATTACAGGATCATTAAGCCTGGAGTTACTAGCTGACTAGGCCTACAAGCTCAGACTTTCTGTAGCATTGTGCTCTGTTACGCCCCCTCCATGACACTGGCCCTGGGCTTCCCTAGCCACTTGTGGCTCGTGTGGCCCCCTAACTCTAGGGGTGTTTCCTAGTGTAGGGGCAGCTGGTTGGCTGGAGGAGGAGACGCTTCTTATGCCGCACCTATGCAGGGACAGGCCTGTGAGGAAAGGAGGGACGCTACCTAGGAGCAGACAGGTTTCAGATATGAGTGGGAGGAGGAAAGAGGGAGCTGCTGGGTCACATTTGCAGGAGGGAAGTGGGGAAGGAAGAGAAAAAGAGCCCAGAAGTTGAAGGCCAGATGGAGGGCAGATACATCATTTGGGTAGGAATCCTTCTCTAGAGCGGCCATGTGAGAGTACAGAAGGGTTATGACTATCATTTAAACATACTGGCCAAGTAAAAAGAAAAGACGAAGAGAAACAGCAGTAGGAAGTACGGCCCCAATACAGGAAAGTACTTAAGCACAGTCTCATGGGATGGTTTTGGTCCCTAAGACTACCATGCCTTTCTTGATTGGCATCAGGGAGAAACTGTGTGACTTGAGCTTCCTGTCTTCCTTTCTAGAGATGGCTTACACAGTTCTTCCTGCCAAATATCCTTCCATCATATCTGGGAAGTGGATCTCACTATTTGAAAGCCAATTTCCAACTGAGTCAGGGCACTCTTGCCTTGTTGCCGAACACAAGATTGTCAGTTACACAAGTTAGGAAAAAAGTGTATTTAGAACTCGCATCCCTAGTTCCCAATATGATGCACTGAGGTCACCTACTGAGGGAGCTCAACACACACCTACAATTCTGAACTCCACCACCACGTGATCCTTTAGCAGGGAAAGTCCGTTGTCTTACGCAAAACAGGCACAGTAGGTATAGATTAGATGATGCACTATGACAATGCACATACCAGAACACCACTATTAAATATGCAATAATGCACACAAAGGTTTCTGTTTAATTTTGAAACACAAGAATCGTAATTCTTGGAACAAATATACTTAGTCATCGAGTCCAAAGTTTCAGATTCATGATGCAAATGATGCCAAAAGCTACCATAAAGGTGTTAAGTTCAAGGAAAAAATATTTTCAGAATTAATTAGGGAGTATTCAAAGCCATCAACTGATTTGAACTTATGCAACAGCGAGAAGCCTTCTGCTATTCTAATCCCATTTACAAGCCGGAGAGAACGCTTTCTAATACAGATCTCAAAAGATGTGGAATTGTATGAACCCAGAGCATCTTTCTCTACAGCCAAGCCTGCACAGACTGAGTAGGAGCAGAGAAGGGGTAATATTCATTGGAAATTCTAAACCTGATGCATAATAGACATTTTTTTTTTTCAAAAGTTCACAGTCTCTCAAATACCAGAATTTTACACTTTAATTGTACTTACCACAAGTGTTTTCTCTAACCTTGCTAGTGCACTAATTAAACTGTTTTGACTCTGCAGATTATAGTTCACTACAACTTCCAAATACAGTTTCCTTGGACTTTTACCTGCCCTAGTTTCCCCAAGCAGCCAGCAGAGAAAAAGTTTCCACACAGTTTAAAAATATATAGACACCACCATCAGCTGGCTGTTCAATTTGTACAAACTAAGAACTTATAGTAGTAAGTCCTACAGAAATTCTGCAGAGTACCTCGAAGAGCAGGTGATGTTAATTTTCCCTAAGTCCCAGAAGACCCCATGCAGATCATACCACAGGACTGACTGCATAAAGGTAGGAAGCCAATTTCAAGCCATTATCTCCAAAACTAGCAAGGTAAGCAGCTAATTTGTTTGGGAATCTGTGGGTACATTTACTCTGAAATTAGAGGCAAGCTGGCTGACTCGGGCTTGCGGGGTTCTGGCTAAGGGGACCCTTGCAGGATCCTAGAGTCCAGGCTCCAGCCTGAGCTCAAACGTTTACACCTCAATTAAACAGTCCCTTAGATCTGAGCTTGAGTCAGCTGCCACAGGCCAGCCATGGGTTTTTAACTGCAGTGTAGACATATCGTCTGTGGGCTGCAGGAAGGGGTGCAGCAGGTTGCAGGCTCATAGGAACATGTTTAATTAAAGCAATAACATTTCACTGAACCAATAAAACGTTCACATCCTCAGCACCTACTTTTCGAAAGCAACAAGTATTTTATAGTTGTATCAAAAAAGGTGTTTCAATGGGGATTCAATTTTCTCTTTGGACTTTAAGGAATATTTTAGATTTATCAGAGGGCAGAAAGATGAATTAAAAAAGGATTTATCTTTTCGTCCAAATTTAGAGAGAGAAAAAAAGAATCAGCTTATCAACCTAATAATTGCTTCTTTATTTCCCCTAAATAGGAGCTAGATTTTAAGAAAAGTTGGGTTCTATACAAAGCCAGTACATATGATAAGAGGCCCCACTCCTGGAAAGACATCAGCATATTTATGCATAGAACTGACATAACTGAGTTATGCAGTGTGGTTCTAGCTGTACTTGCCCTGGCATATTAGGGGGACAACGTGGGCGAGGTAATAACTTTTATTGAATCAACTTCTGTTGGTGAGAAAGAAGCTTTTGAGCTACACAGAGCGCTTTATGCGTGGGCTCAAGCCTTTGCAGGGTTGGGGCCATAGTCTGGAATATCTTCTCCATTCCCACACCTTTCCTGTCCACAACATTTTCATCCCCTCCAGACATTTCTTACCGATCTGTATTGGTAATATATTTTATCAAATTCATTGCCTCCAATTGTGATTTCTGGGATGTAGCGAGGGATAGTTGTAGGGTTCACCACTTTATGTTTGTCCTCCATACTAAAAAAGGGAAAAAAACAAAAAAACCACAGTTATGTCCATCCTTCTTGGAAATAATTCAATCAACTTTGAAATTCAGAGAGATATTGGAAAACTGAAATGCATTAGTAATCTGGATGCAAAGGACAATAAAGAAGTCATTACTTCAGGCAAACCAAATACAAAAAAATGATTTTTTTCCCCCTACTTAAACTATATTTCTGCAGATGTAGGGTCCTCTTTTGGTTCTACTGTATGCATGAACAGACTGCCCCTTGCACCCTTCCCTATCCCATTTCAGTATAGCCCTTTTCCCATTTGGCCTTTATTTGAAAGAAAGGCTAACTCTTCTAATGGTAGCTCTGCAGTTGCTGGAAGCCTGGTGTGTCAGAGAGCTGCAACTACTTGCTTCTATGAACATTTCGGTTTTGTAACTCAGTAACAGATATAAATAAAACAGATGGATTTTTTGTACTCCGTTAATGTTTTGCAAATAGCATCCATGCGCTGGCATTTCATTTGCAGTGGAAGGATGCTTTTCTCATCAATATTAATCTATATTTCCAACTCTAGTGAAATGAACAAATCGCACACGTATGGCTCTGTCCCAGATAAAATTTGAGCTTAATACAATAGCTTCACATTGGTTTTTTTTTAATTGAGTTTGCTTAAATTGTGTAGATTAAGTTTAGCCCAACTAATGAAATAGAGATCTTACTTGCATTTTATTCTAAATGCATTCAAAATAATTTAATACACTCATGGTCTCCTCTTCCATTATGAGGCTATCAATATGCAGCATCTAAATTCTATTACTTTTTCAGTAAAGAGTTTGTATGAAAGTGTTTTTAAATGTACCTGGCAACATACCAGGTGATCCATGTGCACAAATATTCAACAGAACAAGAACTGGCCCAATAGTAGCTCTTGACATGGTCACATACAACACCATCTTCAATTACTGGCAATCTCTCAGCTGGTGGGATCTGAGGCTAGAGTAGAGGAAATATGCTCAATGCGTAGAGGGTGTGCTACCATTCTTCACAGCAAAACTCTGTTACCGCTGTGTGAAGCTACAGTGTTCCTTAGGTTAGCTCAGATTACGTTAGCCAATCGTTCTCTAGTCTCTTTCAACAAGATGTCATGGCAGGGGGTCATGGGAAAGAAAACAACAAGAGGGGAAACTAGAAAGACAAGTGCCAATGACAGCAGTATGTTTCCGCACTCTCCACAAGTGCCCAATTGTGATGTCTTGTACCCAGTATTCACAACCTACACACCATTGTAATAATCTTTGTGAAAAATATGCCTTGTGAGGCATCATTTGAAAACTAATCACTCACTGGTCAATAACAATGATGAAATGTGTGTAGCAACATTATATATAAAGTTATGAATTCTCCTTGAATGATGTCGGTAGCACATATTCAAACCCATGTAGCCCCAGTTAGGCAGGACTGGTCAAGCAGATCTTACAGAAATATGTGTTTACCTCAATTTACATGCAAGTTGTAAACAGGGTCCTCAGATAGTGAGAGGGAGAAGACAGGAGATAAGGAAAATCTGCATTTCAGCAGAGGTGAGAAGAAATTGTGTGCAACCTCTTTCACCACCGGACACCATGTTGCCTTCTTTACTGTCTGAATGAACTTTAATAGGATAGTCCTCACTACAATGTATTTCAAAGGATGACTGAACTATGAAAGTGATGGGCAAAATGCCCCAAGTTCTCTCTCCCTATCCATCTCTCTCTTTTCACCTCAGATGACAAAAGAAACAGGTGTTGGACTTTGGAAGTAGATGCCAACCTGAGAATTTGATCAATAATGTTAGTGGGAATGGACTTCAACTTGACCCAAATCTAGTTTACGTTTAAAAAGCATTTTATCTTTATTTCTCTTGTAACCACTGCTCACTTAAATGCCTTATACTGGTACTCACAAACGCTTTATAGTGAAATAAACTTGTTTTATTCTTTAATTAAAACAAATCCAGTGTTGTCTTTAAACAAAATTGTGTAGGTAACTCCATTTAGAGTAGCAAACTGTTGTATATGGATCTACTTAGAGGGCAATGGGACCATCTGGACTGTCCAGGAGAGGGCTGGACAGTGCAGAACACATGTTTTTTTGGGGAAAACCCAGGGCTGGCAGTGTGTTGGGGTCACCCTGCAGGCAGTAACCAAGGCTGCTAGAAGCCAGAGTGCGGTTGGCGAGTTGCTGACAGGCTGCAGGGGGCAGAACTGCTGGACCGGGACTGTGGCTCTACAGACACTCAGGGTGTTACCAGCATACTGTCCGCGAGTGGCCCAGGTGGGACCTACAGCAGCAAAGCATTGTGAGGCACCCAAGTTGCAGGGCAGGTGGTGATACAGCCCCTCAATCGTCAGGATTGCACCCCGGAATATCATACTAATGAGCTCCTAACAAGCCCTCTTTTCCATTTGAGGAGAAGGATAGGACTGGGGAAAGATGAGGTGCTAGCTGGACAAGACACTCAGGAGAAGACAGAAGCAAGAGAAGTTATTGACTTGTGTAGAAGTGGTCCGGCTTTTGGAACTTAGTATGACAAAAAAATTGCTATGCCCAGAAACAATGCATCCTGAGGATATAGATAACACTGAGTAGCATAATCCTGCATTTCCATACTTTTCAATATCTGCTCCAAGTGTTTCAAAAGTTTTGACGTTGAAACAGTTTTAAAATATATATTGCATTAATTTCATATAAAGAAAATTCACATTGTACAGTACTCTCTTGCTTTATTCCTATATCAAATTCATCACTTTGTGACATTTCATCATAAGATTTATATAAAAAATATTGCCAAGTAGACCCAAACAGAACAAAAATATTAGATTCATGCTTGTCTCCCCAAAATTCCTATCCCAAATGTTTTATTTGCCTGTAACATTGAGGGTTAATGTAACAAACAGTAACAGAATTTCAGCTGGAAACATGATTTTGAAGTCAACAGTGTCCCTTTACCAGAATGGAAACATTTAGAGATACCTTGCTGTGCTATTAGGATTTTGCTGCAGTTCAGCTCTGATCAGTACAGATATAAGCAGCAATCCACCATAAAAGGGATACTCTGTGGCAACACTAAGCACATTCAAAAACCTAACATTTATTTGAAGAGCTTAAGAAACTGCTAGAAACGCACAACTATTTAGATGAAGAAATTATATACAGAGGAACAGTGCCATCTATATAAAGTCTGAGGACATCACACCAATCATGGCATTGTGTACCTCTGTTTTTGAATTCATTGTCAATTGCAAACACAGCTGTGCTTTTGGTTTTCAGGGACTGTCATTTCTCTAGAAACATTTACACAAGAATGCAAAGGAGTAATATGGTGCAGAAAACGGTTACTCAATTACAATTACTACTGTTAATCATTTGTATTACAGTAGTGTTCCAAGAGTTCAAATCAGGACCTCGCTGTGCTCAATGCTGTCTAGAACATAGAAGAACACAGTCCCTGCCCCATGAGTAGTTAGCTAGCTAATTCACAACTGAATACAAACCCAAATGGTTTGTGTGTTAAGATATAAACCTACGTGCCACTCTATTACAGATAGATAACATAAAAACAACACTGAACTAACAACCTGAATATTATTCCAAGGTCAGAAAATGAATAAAAATAAATGCTCATTTGGCAAAGTTAGGATGAAATAATGTCAAAGAAATTCTCCTACAACTGAAAAAACATTGTTCATACTACTTATCACAAAACTGTGATTTTCCCTTAATCAAATATAACTTTTTCCCTTCCAATTTAGTATAGTGGGGCAGGAGAGGACTGGTATTGTTTTTTGGGATTTTTTTTAAGAACAGGTTTGGGGGTTTATAACCCTATCTGCAAGATGGTGTTTACCAGGAAAACCAGAGGAGTTCTGGGTGTAACAAGGAAGCCAGGTTTCCAAAGCCAGCACCATCCACAAGTTACAGGACAGGAAGATGGGCCCTCTAGCCAAGACAAATATGGGTCTCTTAGGAGCCACGCTGCCAATGACTCTCCCATACCTTCATCTCCCACCCCAAGAGAAGCAGGAACTGAAGGCAGAGTAAGTTTTGCTTGAAAGAATATTATAAAAATCACATCAATTCCCATTGTGAATTCCACTGGCTCAGCAAAGAGCATTTCTGTCCTTGCCACATGTTAAATCTGGTCCATATAGGTTCTGTAGAACAGGGACAAGCTGGAACACACAGTGCCATTCAAGTGGAATTAACTTAGCCTCCTCCCAATGCAGAAGGGATCTCTCCAAGTAGTGATTTTTTTCACATCTACGCCCAGCCCCTTTTAAGGAAAGTCTGCCAGCACTATAGAGTGTAAACTCTCTGTGGCAGGGACCGTCTTTTTGGTCTGTATTTATACAGACCTTACCACAATTAGGTCTCGGAGACCCATGATTAGGTCTCTGAGGCATTATGGCAATACATGGTAATATATATAATAAAATAATGAGTTATAATCTGCATTTTCATTGTGCAGCCAGCACTTCCATCCATTCATACAGCAATTTCCTCTTAAACTAGCTGTTTACAAGATATCAAACTATGGCTCGACTTCAATAGGACTTTACACATGGTTAGCATTGGGCATGGTGCTTAAGCATCTTTCTGCCCTGGGGCCTAAAGGCACTGGCTTTATATCATCCTCCAATTTATCAATAGCCGTGTCTCATTCTAACAGCAGCACTGACCCTCTGCCAAACCGTAGCAGATATCCTGGGCTTGGCAGATTAGCTTCCCAGGGGAAGCAACAGTCCGTCTGGGAATATTCCAACTGTAACTTATTTACACACACACACACACACACACACAGAGTCCTGGACCAGAAGATACTCCTTTGTCTGCTCCAGACTGGGTTATCGCATGCTCCACAAGCTACAAGGAATTAACTCCAGTCAGAAGCTGAAGCTAGAGTGGAATCCAGCAGCCCACATGTTAAGTGACAGGTTTCAGAGTAGCAGTCATTTTAGTCTGTATTCGCAAAAAGAAAAGGAGTACTAGTGGCACCTTAGAGACTAACCAATTTATTTGAGCATAAGCTTTCGTGAGCTGAATGCATCCGATGAAGTGAGTTGTAGCTCACGAAAGCTTATGCTCAAATAAATTGGTTAGTCTCTAAGGTGCCACTAGTACTCCTTTTCTTTTCATGTTAAGTGAGTATGTCACTGAGAGCCTATGACACCAGTACTCATGAGGTGCACTTCAGGCCCATTGGTTTTTGGAGTTTAAAGGTGTTAATGCTGCCTTAAATGGCCTGGGATCTGCCACTTGAGAGAGAACCTCTCTCTGTTTCAGATAGCAATCACACTGGGGCTTCCCTTTGGGTGTGATCCAAAGCCTGTTGAAGTCAATGGGAGTCTTGAAACACAGGGATGGCAGATACTGGTAAAGCATTCTCTGAGAGGGCCCTTGGACTTCTGACCCCCTCTTATCCCCCCCCACATTGAAATAGTCATGATCTTTTACCTTCAGGCTATGGTGCAGAGGCCCTTCCCCCGCCTCCCCTCACAAGTGTTTTGCGAAGGAAAAGAGGACAGGGAGGTAAGAGATTTTATTACACAGGGTTTGTTATATGTGGGAGGGGGTCTGCCCTTTTGTTTAACTTATTTATTATTTGCATATTATTTGTTGGGAATCATTAAGAAAGGGATAGATAATAAAACAGAAAATATCATAGTGCCTTTATATAAATACATGATACGCTGACATCTTGAATACTGCATGCAGATGTGGTGACCCCATCTCAAAAAAAGATATATTGGAATTGGAAAAGGTTCAGAAAAGGGCAACAAAAATTATTAGGGGTATGGAACGGCTGCCATATGAGGAGAGATTAATAAGACTGGGACTTTTCCAGCTTGGAAAAGACACAACTAAGGGGGGATATGATAGAGGTCTATCAAATCATGACTAGTGTGGAGAAAGTAAATAAGGAAGTGTTATTTCTTCCTTCTCATAACACAATTAGGGGGAACCAAATAAAATGAATAGGCAGCAGGTTTAAAACAAATAAAAGGAAGTATCTTTTCACACAACATAGTCTTGGCCTTCACAACATCCTCTGGCAAGGATTTCCACAGGTTGACTATAACAGAGTTAAAAAAAGAACTAGATAAATTAATGGAGGATAGGTCCATCAATGGCTATTAGCCAGGATGGGCAGGGAGGGTGTCCCTAGCCTCTGTTTGCCAGAAGGTGGGAATGGGCAACAGGGGATGGATCACTTGATGATTACCTATTCTGTTCATTCCTTCTGGGGCATCTGCCACTGGCCACTATCAGAAGACAGGATACTGGGCTAAAAGGACCTTTGATCTGACCCAGTATGGCCATTCTTATGCATAACAGCCCTGTTGTGCTGGCCTTTGCACAAACTCAGTTAAAGACAGTCCCTGTCCCAAAGAGCTTACGATCTAAGAAGTCAAGTCAGACAAAGGTGAGGGGAAATAAAAGCACAGAGGTGGGAAGTGACTTGCTCAAGGTGTCCCTGCAGGCCACCACCAGAGCTGGGAATAGAACCCAGGTCTCGTTTCCCAGACCTGTGCCCTAGCCACCAGATCTGTATTTTAGATAATGGCAGGGAACCTAGAACAGGTTTCTTTCACGTTAAATCAAACTTAAGGGGCTAGTGTTGCTCTACACAAACTGGAAGGAATTTGTTGTGAATGATCGTGATGTAAAATTATAAAATGCATCATGCTGCATTTGAGAATTAAACTTTATGGACAGGACTCTATGATAGGGGAAGCAAAAGTGGATGGGAACCTGGGAGGCAGTAACCATGAGATGGTCGAGTTCAGGATCCTGACACAAGGAAGAAAGGAGAGCAGCAGAATATGGACCCTGGACTTCAGAAAAGCAGACATTGACAACCTCAGGGAACTGATGGGCAGGATCCCCTGGGAGAATAATATGAGGGGGAAAGGAGTCCAGGAGAGCTGGCTGTATTTTAAAGAATCCTTATTGAGGTTACAGGGACAAACCATCCCGATGTGCAGAAAGAATAGTAAATATGGCAGGCGACCAGCTTGGCTTAACAGTGAAATCCTTGCTGATCTCAAACACAAAAAAGAAGCTTACAAGAAGTGGAAGATTGGACAAATGACCAGGGAAGAGTATAAAAATATTGCTCGGGTATGCAGGAGTGAAGTCAGGAAGGCCAAATCACACCTGGAGTTGCAGATAGCAAGACATGTCAGGAGTAACAAGAAGGGTTTCTTCAGGTATGTTAGCAACAATAAGAAAGCCAAGGAAAGTGCGGGCCCTTTACTGAATGAGGGAGGCAACCTAGTGACAGAGGATGTGGAAAAAGCTAATGTACTCAGTGCTTTCTTTGCCTCTGTCTTCACGCACAAGGTCAGCTCCCAGACTACTGCACTGGGTAGCACAGCATGGGGAGGAGGTGACCAGCCCTCTCTGGAGAAAGAAGTGGTTCGGGACTATTTAGAAAAGCTGGACGAGCACAAGTCCATGGGGCAGGATGCACTGCATCCGAGGGTGCTAAAGGAGTTGGCGGATGTGATTGCAGAGCCATTGGCCATTATCTTTGAAAACTCATGGCAATTGGGGGAGGTCCCGGACGACTGAAAAAAGGCTAATGTAGTGCCCATCTTTAAAAAAGGGAAGAAGGAGGATCCTGGGAACTACAGGCCAGTCAGCCTCACCTCAGTCCCTGGAAAAATCATGGAGCAGGTCCTCAAGGAATCAATCCTGAAGCACTTAGAGGAGAGGAAAGTGACCAGGAACAGTCAGCATGGATTCACCAAGGGCAAGTCATGCCTGACTAATCTAATTGCCTTCTATGATGAGATAACTGGCTCTGTGGATGAGGGGAAAGCAGTGGACGTGCTGTTTCTTGACTTTAGGTTAGCTTTTGACACAGTCTCCCACAGTATTCTTGCCAGCAAG
Organism: Natator depressus; assembly: GCF_965152275.1. Classification (NCBI taxonomy): domain Eukaryota; kingdom Metazoa; phylum Chordata; order Testudines; family Cheloniidae; genus Natator; species Natator depressus. The sequence continues at coordinate 80,488,868 of NC_134244.1, forward strand.
TTAAAGAAGTATGGGCTGGATGAATGGACTATAAGGTAGATAGAAAGATGGCTAGATCGTCTGGTAGTGATCAATGGCTCCATGTCTAGCTGGCAGCTGGTATCAAGTGGAGTGCCGAAAGGGTCGGTCCTCGGTCCGGCTTTGTTCAATATCTTCATAAATGATCTGGAGGATGGTGTGGATTGCACTCTCAGCAAGTTTGCAGATGACACTAAACTGGGAGGAGTGGTAGATACGCTGGAGGGCAGGGATAGGATACAGAGGGACCTAGACAAATTAGAAGATTGGGCCAAAAGAAATCTGATGAGGTTCAGCAAGGACAAGTGCAGAGTCCTGCACTTAGGATGGAGGAATCCCATGCACTGCTACAGACTAGGGACCGAATGGCTAAGCAGCACTTCTGCAGAAAAGCACCTAGGGGTTACAGTGGACGAGAAGCTGGATATGAGTCAACAGTGTGCCCTTGTTGCCAAGGAGGCCAATGGCATTTGGGGATGTATATGTAGGGGCATTGCCAGCAGATCGAGGGATGTGATCGTTCCCCTCTATTCGACATTGGTGAGGCCTCATCTGGAGTACTGTGTCCAGTTTTGGGCCCCACACTACAAGAAGGTTGTGGAAAAATTGGAAAAAGAGTCCAGCGGAGGGCAACAAAAATGATTAGGGGACTGGAACACATGACTTATGAGGAGAGGCTGAGGGAACTGGGATTGTTTTGACTGCAGAAGAGAAGAATGAGGGAGGGATTTGATAGCTGCTTTCAACTACCTGAAAGGGGGTTCCAAAGAGGATGGATCTAGACTGTTCTCAGTGGTAGCAGATGACAGAACAAGGAGTAATGGTCTGAAGTTGCAGTGGGGGAGGTTTAGGTTGGATATTAGGAAAAACCTTTTTTACTAGGAGGGTGGTGAAGCATTGGAATGCGTTACCTAGAGAGGTGGTGGAATCTCCTTCCTTAGAAGTTTTTAAGGTCAGGCTTGACAAAGCCCTGGCTGGGATGATTTAGTTGGGGACTGGTCCTGCTTTGAGAAGGGGGTTGGACTAGACGGCCTCCTGAGGTCCCTTCCAACCCTGATATTCTATGATTCTATGGTGTTGTCTGCAATAGAAGGGGACTGGACGTGGTGATCCAAGAGGTCCCTTAGAGTCCTATAACCTATGTAACTCCACCACAGAATGAGGCTTTAAGTTAATAGCTTATCCCTTTTAATGTCCACACGGGGGCAGCATGTGCACGAACATGGACAGCAGCTCACCCAGCACACGAGAAATATGTAAGTACAAAAAAAAAATAGATCCTTCCATAACAAATAAAAGCGTTTAACACTTGATAAGTCACACATAAATAGGGCTTGTGCGCCCAGGGCAGGCTCCTTGAGTTCTGCTGAGGAAAACTCCCCATAGTTTTTTAACTCTGGGCATTCAGGAAAGGAGCTTGCTATAGATTACAGAATGTAAAGGATTTATTAATATCATTGGTGGCTAGAGCTATATAAACAGCTGTATTATTAATTGGTTTATTATATATTATATTTTAAATATTGATCATACTTTAGTTATTGCCAATTTTAAATGCTTAGAGTATGCATGGTCACATGGGGATGAGGGGAGGGGATGGCTGAGTGGGGGCGCAGGGTCACATGAGGACGGGGGGGGAAGAGGTGGCTGAGTGGTGGGTGCAGGGACACATGGGGACAGGGTCAGATGTGCTTGACTGAATGAGAGAGGCTAGAGGTCAGCCAGGGTCAGCTCCCTGACAATCCCTCCCTGCCACCAAAAAAACCTGTTCTATAGTTCTCCCACCCACAGACAACAACCCTCGAAGTTCACACCCAGGCTCCTGCCCAGCAATTACTTCCTTCTCCCTCAGGTCCTCCATTGGGGGTAATGGACTCCCCCAAGCCTTTGCACTGCTTCAGAGGGGTGCAGGAAATATGTTTCTGTATTGTAGTTTAAATGAATTATTACTCAGAGATCTGTATTAATATGCCTAGTAAGGAATCTATTTGTCAAAAAGTATTTCCTGAATCTTTTTTGTTGTCTGTATTGTTCCAGACATACTTGCTGACAGGTATTTTGAACTAAATTACCAAAATAATGGAAACTGGTGTGATTATATTGTTATTTTGACAAAAAAAAATGCAGAATTTTATAATATTGTGTGCAGAATTTTTAATTTTTTTGGCACAGAATTTCCACAGGAATAAACCACATTGCTCAGCGGTGTGAAAAATTCACTCCCTGAAAGACATACTTAAGCCAACCATAGCTCCACCATAGACTAGAAGAAATCTTCCTAGCTACTGCCTCTTGGAGAAGTGGATTTACTACAGCAATAGAAGAACCTGGTCCGTCACTGTAGTGTCTTTTACAATACTACAGTGGCACAGCTGTAGCTGTACCACTGTAGTATTTCTAGTGTAGACACAGCCACAGTTTCAAACAGTCCATCAGCCTAGATTCTACCACAAACAATCTTTATGTGGGTGACTTAAAGGGAAAGCAGTTTAAAAAGACAAAGGGGAAGCTCCCGGGAAAGTGTCAGCTTGATCATTCATAAATTAGCACATTACCTTTGACTTTTTACTTAGGCCTGGTCTACGCTAGGAATCTACTTTAGTATAGCTAGGTCCCTCAGGAGTGTGGATTTTTCACATTGCTAAGAGATGTAGCTATACTGACCAAATCCCCTGCATAGACAGCACTAGGTCAATGGAAGAATTCTTCCATTGACTGAGCTACCGCCTCTCCGGGAGCTAGATTAACTATGCCGACGGGAGAACCTCTCTCGTCAGCATCAGCACTGCAGCTGTGCCACTGTAGCATTGTAAGAGTAGACAATCTTGAGAGGCAACATGTTGTACAAACACTGAACACTCTTGTAAATGGAATTTAAAAACACAAAACCGTCTTCATGAAGGTAGACAGTTTGATTTTTAGTAAGCCACAAGCGACAGTAAAACCCATATACAGAATATTTCTGTTAGTAACTGGTTGTGATATCATAAGTGTACAGCCAAAGTTGTTTGCCATGAACAATTAAGAACAAATCAAGTACCTTGAATGAAAGCACTGACATATAAAAGGAAACTCGTTCTTTCCTACCTTCAATAAAGAACTATTTAGCAATGTAATTTGCTGCCTTTCATATTGTGAAGTATGGCTTACTCATGGTGGTCCTCACAATAAAACTTAAACATTACCCGTTTCATTTGAATGCTTACCTTTAATTTCCTCCTACACTTTGTGCAGTAACAATTACCCTTTATCATCACTTTTAGTATGAAGGAATAGATTTAGTGCTTTCCATTAACAAAAACTAACATTATGGTATTTTTTGTCTTTCAAAACAAAACTTGCTTTTGAAAGCTGCCCTGGGTGCAAGTGGCCAGCTGATTTTGTCTTGAAATACTGAGTGAAAATCCTTATTAGAAGTATAAAGGCTACTCAAATCATTTTTAGTTTTTAGATTTGGTAACCACATACCACACAACAGAACCACTAACCCAGGAACCTATCCTTGCAACAAAGCCCGTTGCCAACTGTGCCCACATATCTATTCAGGGAACACCATCACAGGGCCTAACAACATCAGCCACACTATCAGAGGCTCGTTCACCTGCACATCCACCAATGTGATATATGCCATCATGTGCCAGCAATGCCCCTCTGCCATGTACATTGGTCAAACTGGACAGTCTTTACGTAAAAGAATAAATGGACACAAATCAGATGTTAAGAATTATAACATTCATAAACCAGTCGGAGAACACTTCAATCTCTCTGGTCACGCAATCACAGACATGAGGGTCGCTATCTTAAAGCAAAAAAACTTCAAATCCAGCGAGAAACTGCTGAATTGGAATTCATTTGCAAATTGGATACTATTAATTTGGGCTTGAATAGAGACTGGGAGTGGCTAAGTCATTATGCAAGGTAGCCTATCTCCCCTTGTTTTTTTCCTACAAACCCCCCCCCCCCCCCAAGACGTTCTGGTTAAACTTGGATTATTGCTGTGCACATTGTAAGATGAGCTATTGCCAGCAGGAGAGTGAGTTTGTGTGTGCGGTTTTTGGAGGGGGGTGTGTGTGTGTGGGGGGGGTGGTGGTGAGAAAACCTGGATTAGTGCTGGAAATGACCCACCTTGATTATCATGCGCATTATAAAGAGAGGTTTCAAAGAGGGATGGGCTATTACCAGCAGGAGAGTGAGTTTGTATGTGTGTCTGTAGGGGGGGGGGGTGGGGGGGGGGGAAGGGTGAGAAAACCTGGATTTGTATTGGAAATGGCCTTCCTTGATGATCACTTTAGATAAGCTGTTAGCAGCAGGACAGTGGGGTGGGAGGAAGTTTTGTTTCATGGTCTCTGTGTGTATAAAATGTCTTCTGCAGTTTCCACGATATGCTATGCATCCGATGAAGTGAGCTGTAGCTCACGAAAGCTCATGCTCAAATAAACTGGTTAGTCTCTAAGGTGCCACAAGTACTCCTTTTCTTTTTTCTTTTTACTCTTCTACAGTAGGTTTATAAGCAATGAAGTTTGAACATTTTTCCCTTTAAAATGATTGTCTCTTTCAATTTACAGGCAGATGACACTGAAGCAGCAATTTTCTTTAAAGAGCACCTTCATCCACCCAAACATGTGCCTTTGTGAATCTACAGTGGTAATTCGTTAACTGCTGCAGCCAGCATAGGGAGAACACTATGCTGTGTGCTTATGTAAGAGCTACAAAACCAGTAACTTGAGGAGGAGAATTTTTAGTGATGAAACAGCAAATTTTTGTTTTTAAAAGGATAATCTAAACATTGAGAACAAAGGACTTTCATCATATAACTACATGAAAAGGCAAACAGTCATCCTCCTCATAATGAAATAGTATTCTCCAACATCGGTAAGCATTTGAACTAAAGGCACAAGATTAAGGGCAGACAATCTACAACCCTTAAAGGATATAATCCCTTGAGAGGGTATTATTGATCACTGACCATTTTAAATCAATATTTAGAAAAAAATGCAAAGATCTGCTCCACAGATTATTTTAGGGCAGTTCTCTGGCCTGTGTTATATAGGAAGTCAGACTGGATGATCACAATGGTCCCGCCTGATCTTGGAATCTATGACACTATGAATAAGAGGATGAAATTCAGAAAGGAAAAATATCAAGAAAAATTTGCCCATGGATCTACTTGCCTATGGAATAGTCTCCCAAGGGAAATGGACCAATTCACCATTTAAATCTAGACTTGCAGAAAACACTAGTAAATTTACCCAAGGGCAATCCTGCACATGAAAGGAGAGGGACTAGCTGATCTGTTAGAGTGTTTCCAGCTCTAGAGTTGGTTCACAGGTAGCAAAATCAGTGCAAATGGCCAATGTAATTTCAAAAATAAACTGAGGTATTAAACGAAATTTCTGCCCACGCTTAACTGAATTAGGGGCAAGTTCCCTGGCGTGGGTTGTGTTTGCCAGCATGTGCATTCAGAGAGTCACAACACTGCAGCCCCTGCTCTTTATCATGCAAGTGTTCCAATGCTGTTCTCTTCCCTCAACTCTCTTGCACCAAAAGATATGATCCTACCACGCTTGGAGTAAGTAGTGCTGTATCTCCCTTTCCGACAACTGACAGAGCTTGGAACCGGCCCTCCACACTCAGGCAGAACTCCCACTGAAGTCAGTGAGAGCACTGCCAGAGTAGCAAGGGCACCAAGAGGATCAAAGTTAGTCAGCAAAGCAGCCAATCCCCTGCTCCTATCTCAGCATGTGCGCACTAGATCTCTCTTTGAACAAATGGAACGTCCAGGCAGTTAATTGGATGTCAGGTACTCTTTCCACTAGTATCAATACCTACCACACTACTGAAGAGCTTAATGTAGATATTCACTGACAATCTAGCCTAAGAGAGAAGGATCACATTGACAGATTATTTCAGTAAGGTCTTCTCTCTTCTGATTCTATCTCTATTGATCCAATTAAACAGAAACCTTTTTAAAAATATCCTGAAACAGCAATCTTCTAAAATCTTTGAATAATTGAGTGTGAAAGACACAAAACTGGCAATACTCTAAAACCTAGATTAGGATTAATTAAGGCTCTTTATCTAGGATTATTTATTGGAAAAACAGTATTGATTGAGTGACTGTGTTCCTGTCAACCATCCAAGTTGGCATAAATTGCATTTCTTCCCTTACATTCCCTTTAGCCTCCTTGTTGGTTGCTCTCCCTGAACAGCAGAGATCTGAAAACAGAAATGGAAGTGCAGCACGCAAGGGCCTCCTCCCCCCAAATCTTTAAGATTGGCTGCATTATAATTTAACAGCAACACATTTCAGCAAGTTTTAGTTTGCCATCACCTCCCCACAAAGGGGACAGTGAAAGACACAGGGTAGCTAACTGTACATTGCAAGGCTTTGGAGCGAAGCCCAGAACTGGAGCGCAGAGCAGTGGAGCTGCAGGTTTTTGCCAGGAGCTGGAGCGGAGCCGGAGCACAGAAAATCTTGACTGCTCCACTGCTCCAGTTTTGTTTTTTTTCCATTTTCAATCCGAAATGAATGATATTTAGCAAGAAAGTCCTAAAGGTGCCAAAAAGTTTCAGATTGCATAACAATTGATATTAACATCTACTTTACCACTTTACGTAATATGTCACAGTTCTTCTCACTTCGTCCGTCAAGATTTAATGTACAGATACAAAATTACGACGTTTTTGGAGACATGTTTTATTAAAGAATCAGATAATTATCAGACATCAGGCAACACTGCAGACTGCTCCCACCCTTGTGCCAAGGTTAGACGAGTACGTACTCGCGTAGATTAGTTAGATAGTTAAATTAGTATGTGTTGATACTTCTTTTGTAAGGGTTGATCAACGAGACGCGTTGAGTACTGTGATTACGGAAAAGTGTGAAGCAAGACGCAACATTTAATATATCACAAACAGGTATATTGCAAAAAAAAATAATGTTTTTGTTTATTGATGTATTAAGATATTGCAAAAGATATCAACCACTTAAGCTCATTTCTCACTCAAGCTCCAGTTACTGATACATTTGTTCATTTGTACATGCTCCCGTATCACTCTGATGGACTTATTTTATATGTCGTCTGTTCAACGGTCTTTTAGTAGCTTTGTTTGTAATTTTAAATTTACTGAAAAAGTCGCGTGCAGCAGGCATATAAATACACAATAAACATTTTTGCATAAATTAGGAGTGATTTCTGTGATATTTCCAGAGTGATTGGAAAATGTCCAACACAACTTTGGGGGTGAATCCTTAGGTCATTTTAAGAAAAAACGTTTCTGTGAACACGTGTCCTAAAATTCTTCCTAAGGGAGCTACAGTCCCTTCAAGGAGGTGATGAAAAGTTAATTTCTGATTAATATCTCAAAAACGTTTTAAGATAAAGTAATGAAAGTATGTCCGTGTCTTAGCGTTAGTATGTGCTACCATATTACATTATCCAAAATTATTTAAACCATAAGCATCCCGAACTGGCGGTTGGTCATTTTTATTTCATATTTCAAGAAAGGCTTGTCGTCGACTTATTATGTTCCATAATAAGTTGTTAATTTTTGGTTATTTATTATTACGTTTAAAATTTATGGTTCTAAAGTTGAAAAATAAGTAATAAGTATCATCATTATCATTCTAAGCATCTAAGCAGATTAAAATTTTTGAACAGTTTTCTCGGAAACGGTTAATTATACAAAATGAATTAAGATGCATGTTTTAGCATTAAATCATATTCCAGGGTCGCATCTGTTACATAGTCGAAGAGTTAAAAAATATTAAATAAAATTGGCCCAATCCCCCCAGTTCACGACGCCTGCAGTTTAAATAATTTTATTTGAATGATGTTGTACGATAGAACGTTGGAAATAAAAGTTTAACGGGAAAGCGGATTCAAATTGCAAGCACAGTCCTTTTAGTAAAGAGAGCAAATTTTTGGAAATATGTTTTTCTTTCATCAGGCTGGAAACATTATACAAGATAGAGCAATTAACAGGTTCTATCTTGTATAATGTTTCCAGCCTGATGAAAGAAAAACGTATTTCCAAAAATTTGCACTCTTTACTAAAAGGACTGTGCTTGCAATTTGAATCCGCTTTCCCGTTAAAGTTTATTTTTAACCTTGTAACGTGTAGCCTCGTTACTTCCCAACAATGTTGTAGAACAGCGATAGCACGTATTAACGCTTCGGCACATACCAAATTTCATTGAGATATCTATAGTAAAGCGTTTTTGAGATATTAATCAAAAACTTGGAAAATATTTCTAATATTTTTACCGCAAAATTTCATAAGAAAAATGAACTTGCAATTTATAAATACAAATTTATATTAGGTATATTAAAAATACTTACTTCATTAAAACTTCAAGAAACATGTTAAAATATTAAAATATCTTTAATAATAATTCTGTGTAAAAAGAAAATGCGATCATTTTTGTCCAGAAAATCCAAAATAAATTCCAAGTACCTTAAGTGGTTAAGATATCACAAGCAGGTACATTATAAAAAAATGTAATGCTTTTGCTCATTGCTTTTCGAAGATCGTAACAAGAAACATTTGGATGCGGTAGCAGCACAAGAAGACTTGGCCGTGGCTTCAACAAAAAAATCAAATCTGCCCCCCATGATTGATAGCCGATTTACGGAAAAGAATCTCAATGACGACTTTACTTCTGAATTTGAAAAACCCCAATCTGGGCTTTTGGGAAAAGCAAAGAAGAAATTGGCAACGTGCAAGGTGGAAAAGGAAGTGAATGGTGAGCTCAAACCATGTAGCTTCAAGACAAGTGAGGCAAGTGCCGTGAAAAGTTTCAACCTTTGGCGGCATGTAAAACATAACCATCCTGAAAACTATGTGGCTCTGGTTACAAAAAAGGACCAGGAAGATGAGGCAAAACAGAAAGCTGACGCGGCTAAACAATGTTCATCTGGCTCTTTGAAAACTCCTGGAGAAAAGATTTTTTGCGGAGCTTCATCTGAAAAGAAACCCAAAATTGCGCAAACAAAACTTTGAAAAAAATATTTGAAGTCCTCAAAGGTTACAGTCACCATGGATGCCAATACTTTCCATGAAGGGCTGATGGAAATGGTTTGCTTGAGTTCAACACTGATCACTACCTTCAGGCTAAAGAACAAAGAATTCCAAAAAATTGCGCGTGAAATGGGTCAGCAGCTTGGCGTTTCAATGGAGCACGATGTGGTTCGTCATTTAGTTGTCAGCACAGCTGAGCTTGGTCGCGAAGAGCTCAAGAAAGCTTTGGAGCAAAAATTGTGCTACCTGAAAATGGATGCAGCAACCCGTGAAAACAGAAATTTCCTTGCAATCAATGCTCAGTACTACGAAGAAGGAAAAGATAAAGCAGTGGTAAAAACCTTGGACATAATCGACACTGAAGGGCATCACAATTCTTTGTACGTGAAAAGTCAAGTAAAAGCTGTTTTAGAAAAATTTGGGATCAGTGAAATGCAAGTGCTGAGCATCTGCATTGACAATGCAGCAAACATGACATGTGCCATCAAAAATTTCAGCGAGGACAATGAAATCATTTCTACCTCTGAGAACAGGGATGTGGACAGAACTGAAGCTATTTTACCTGATGAAGGAACTAAAGGAATGGATGAAATCGAACTCAACATGGATGCTGCTGCGCAATGGGTTAATGACCCTAGCCTCATACTTCCAACATGGCTTCATGAGGACAACTCAAAAGTCCAACTGAAGAGTGATATTCACACTCTTCAGTTGGCAATCCAGACTGAACATGTGAAGAAATTCCTGGCAAAAATTCGACAAGTCATTGTCAAAATACGAACCCCAAGTATTCAAAGTGTTCTGCTTGATCTACATGGGGTAACAATCATTGGATACTGTGACTCACTGGAGTTCAACATTTGTGATGATTGATCAGCTTCTCGTTTTTCAATCTTACTGTGAACAAGTGGCTGCTGCTGGAACAAGAGAACTCAAGTTAAAAAAGCTGAATGGGCCAAAGTGGGCCTGACGCAGGGAAGAAAGGTAAGCAGCAGGATACGGACCCTGGACTTCAGGAAAGCAGACTTCGACTCCCTCAGGGAACAGATGGCCAGGATCCCCTGGGGGACTAACATGAAGGGGAAGGGAGTCCAGGAGAGCTGGCTGTATTTCAAGGAATCCCTGTTGAGGTTACAGGGACAAACCATCCCGATGAGTCGAAAGAATAGTAAATATGGCAGGCGACCAGCTTGGCTTAATGGTGAAATCCTAGCGGATCTTAAACATAAAAAAGAAGCTTACAAGAAGTGGAAGGTTGGACATATGACCAGGGAAGAGTATAAAAATATTGCTCGGGCATGTAGGAAAGATATCAGGAGGGCCAAATCGCACCTGGAGCTGCAGCTAGCAAGAGATGTCAAGAGTAACAAGAAGGGTTTCTTCAGGTATGTTGGCAACAAGAAGAAAGCCAAGGAAAGTGTGGGCCCCTTACTGAATGAGGGAGGCAACCTAGTGACAGAGGATGTGGAAAAAGCTAATGTACTCAATGCTTTTTTTGCCTCTGTTTTCACTAACAAGGTCAGCTCCCAGACTGCTGCGCTGGGCATCACAGAATGGGGAAGAGATGGCCAGCCCTCTGTGGAGATAGAGGTGGTTAGGGACTATTTAGAAAAGCTGGACGTGCACAAGTCCATGGGGCCGGACAAGTTGCATCCGAGAGTGCTGAAGGAATTGGCGGCTGTGATTGCAGAGCCCTTGGCCATTATCTTTGAAAACTCGTGGCGAACGGGGGAAGTCCCGGATGACTGGAAAAAGGCTAATGTAGTGCCAATCTTTAAAAAAGGGAAGGAGGAGGATCCTGGGAACTACAGGCCAGTCAGCCTCACCTCAGTCCCTGGAAAAATCATGGAGCAGGTCCTCAAAGAATCAATCCTGAAGCACTTACATGAGAGGAAAGTGATCAGGAACAGTCAGCATGGGTTCACCAAGGGAAGGTCATGCCTGACTAATCTAATCGCCTTTTATGATGAGATTACTGGTTCTGTGGATGAAGGGAAAGCAGTGGATGTATTGTTTCTTGACTTTAGCAAAGCTTTTGACACGGTCTCCCACAGTATTCTTGTCAGCAAGTTAAGGAAGTATGGGCTGGATGAATGCACTATAAGGTGGGTAGAAAGCTGGCTAGATTGTCGGGCTCAACGGGTAGTGATCAATGGCTCCATGTCTAGTTGGCAGCCGGTGTCAAGTGGTGTGCCCCAGGGGTCGGTCCTGGGGCCGGTTTTGTTCAATATCTTCATAAATGATCTGGAGGATGGTGTGGATTGCACTCTCAGCAAATTTGCGGATGATACTAAACTGGGAGGAGTGGTAGATACGCTGGAGGGGAGGGATAGGATACAGAAGGACCTAGACAAATTGGAGGATTGGGCCAAAAGAAATCTGATGAGGTTCAATAAGGATAAGTGCAGGGTCCTGCACTTAGGATGGAAGAATCCAATGCACCGCTACAGACTAGGGACCGAATGGCTAGGCAGCAGTTCAGCAGAAAAGGACCTAGGGGTGACAGTGGACGAGAAGCTGGATATGAGTCAACAGTGTGCCCTTGTTGCCAAGAAGGCCAATGGCATTTTGGGATGTATAAGTAGGGGCATAGCGAGCAGATCGAGGGACGTGATCGTTCCCCTCTATTCGACACTGGTGAGGCCTCATCTGGAGTACTGTGTCCAGTTTTGGGCCCCACACTACAAGAAGGATGTGGATAAATTGGAGAGAGTCCAGCGAAGGGCAACAAAAATGATTAGGGGTCTAGAGCACATGACTTATGACGAGAGGCTGAGGGAGCTGGGATTGTTTAGTCTGCAGAAGAGAAGAATGAGGGGGGATTTGATAGCTGCTTTCAACTACCTGAAAGGGGGTTCCAAAGAGGATGGCTCTAGACTGTTCTCAATGGTAGCAGATGACAGAACGAGGAGTAATGGTCTCAAGTTGCAATGGGGGAGGTTTAGATTGGATATTAGGAAAAACTTTTTCACTAGGAGGGTGGTGAAACACTGGAATGCGTTACCTAGGGAGGTGGTGGAATCTCCTTCCTTAGAGGTTTTTAAGGTCAGGCTTGACAAAGCCCTGGCTGGGATGATTTAACTGGGAATTGGTCCTGCTTCGAGCAGGGGGTTGGACTAGATGACCTTCTGGGGTCCCTTCCAACCCTGATATTCTATGATTCTATGATTCTATGAAAGTGAAGAACCTGTGAGACCTCTTGGCAAAGCCAAACCAAAACAATCGTGAATCTTCAAGCTGTTGATGAAACCCTGGGAGTTTTAATGAATGAATGGCGAAAACTGTCAAAATTCTTGCAAGAAAATGGTGGACAAATTGCAGAAGGAATTCTATCCTCCATGCAGAAGCGCGATGAGAAGCTTTTTGACAATATTCATTTCCTTGCTGGAGTTTATGTTGACCCACGGTATCGGATTCTTCTTACCTCAAGGAAAATACCAAAGGCAAAGGAAGGGCTCCTTGATATTGCTCGACAAGTCAAAAAACAAAATCTATTGCTACATTTGAACTCAGCGAAAGAAGCTGAAGAAAATGAAACAACAAAAGGAGTCATCAACAATCGAATCTGCGGTTTCGGAAAGTTCACATCCTTCAGAAATAGCAGGCTGTTCTCAAACTTCCGTCTCCACTCTGAACTTGTTAGAGCATCCATCCCTGAGATGACTTCAACCATCACAGGGAAATGGAGATAATTCATGCACCAATTCTTCAGAAGATGATGCCTTCAAAAAGGAATTGGATAAACAAGAAAGAAGCCAGCGAGTTTCTGTCATTCATAATTGTAATGAAGCATTATTCGAGAGAAACTTTCGGGAAGATTGTGAGGCGATGGAGTCTATTGGTAGGCTAAAAGTTAAGTCTGTTTTTGAAGCCATTCACAGCTACCCACACTGCATTCAGGCTGCCTGTAGAATTGCTTCGAGCATGCCAACAACTCAAGCTAGTATAGAGCGACTGTTTTTGGCTTTAAAGTTCATTTTAAATGATTTGCGGCAGGCTATGAAAGATGACTTGATTGCTGCAATAATTTTTTACAGAATGAATTATGAATGATTCTAGTTTGTATCATTGTTGATGACATTTAAATTGTTTTAAAAGTCTGGATAAAAATGTTTTTTTCAAAATTTCAGTTTGCACTTTTTTATTTAGTTAAAAATTAATTTGAGTTGGAACGGAGCTGGAGCAGTCACTATTGGTGCTGGAGCAGAGCAATTCAAAAATTTGATTACTCCAAATTTGATGTGCTCCTGGCACATTGCAGCATTTGTTTTTTTAAGGCTTTACGCTCTCATCTTGGTACAGTAATTGTTTGGGGACAAGAGTAATTCCACTGATATAACTTGCACATCAAACACAACTTCCTACAGCTCAAAAAGCCACAGTTCATGGCAAAACTCTTATATTATGAAATAAGCATAGAATTCTGTGGTTTGGGGATTGATTAATTGGATATGGAGCCTTTATCTTTGGGTCTCTGGCTGAATCTAGCTCAAGTTGGTAGTAACCAAAAAGCCACCACCATCTGATATCTGGCTTACTAAAAGTTGGTGGTCCCAGACCAGATTAGTGGCAACCATCCTCTCATTGTTTACCTCTGGCAGAGGATGTATAAAACTAAGTCTTGGTGCAAATATGCAATTTCTTTTTTTAAAGTAAAAAAGACAATAAAAGTTTCTCCTTACTGGCAACATTGAATAGGATTAGGTTTACTTACTAAAGCCTCAAGTGATGGAAACTAACATCATCTTGTTCCAGCCAAGGTCCCTTATCAAACTTCAGATACTCAATATCTTCAACTACCTGAAAGAGAGGCATATGTTACAATTACAAGAGTTTATCAAAATGTATATCCTCAGTCAAGAAAAATAAAAGTCAGTGAAGCAAACAATACATGCAATTAAACAACAAAGCCATCCCAATAGGTGATTTGCTATTACCTTCCAACAGTAATGCAAAACGTTAGTAACAATTATATGTTCAGAACACCCCACAGGCAGTGACCAGAGTCCTTGAGGAACTCTTGCTGAGTTCACTTACTGATGCTTTACATCCCCATGGAGGGATAGGTGGGGAATACTTAGGGTGCTGGTAGGGACTTTGTTTGTGCTACTCTCAAAACACTCCAAAGTGACTGGCTATGATGTTGACTAGATGCACACATAGTCCAGACTGCAGCTGTTATACAGAGGCATCCCTTAGGGGAGGATCTATTAATGGAGATTCTCTACATCCCAGTAAGAAGGAGAAGATGGAAGATTATAAAATACAGGTAGGATCTGATGAGAAACAGCCAAATGAAAAAGAGGCCCATTCAATTACATTATGTAATGGCAGACAGCTAAAAAGTGACAAGTTTTTAAAGTGCTTATATACCAATGCCGGAAGTCTGAATAATAAGATGGGGAAATAGAGTGCCTCATATTAAATAAGATATTGATATCATAGGCATCACAGAAACTTGGCGGAATGAGAATAATCAATGGGATATATTTTGTACCCTGGTATTACTGTATCAGAAGGACAAAACAGGTTGTGCTGATGGGGGAGTGGCACTATATGTGGAAAAAAGTATAGAATCAAATGAAGTAAAAATCTTAGCTGAACCAAACTGTACCATAGAATCTCTATGGATAGTAATTCCACGCTCGAATAAGAAGAGCATAGCAGTAGGAATATATTACCGACCACCTGACCAGGATGGTGATAGTGATGGTGAAATGCTCAGGGAGATTAGAGAGGCTATAAAAATAAAGAACTCAGTAATAATGGGGGATTTCAACTATCCCCACACAGACTGGGTACATGTGCCCTCAGGATGGGAGGCAGAGATAAAGTTTCTTGACACCTTAAATGGAGCAGCTAGTCCTAGAACCCACAAGAGGAAAGGCAATTCTTGATCTAGTGTTAAGTGGAGCACAGGATCTGGTCCAAGAAGTGAATATTGCTGGACCGCTTGGTAATAGTGACCATAATATAATCAAATGTAACATCCCTGTGGCAGGGAAAACACCACAGCAGCCCAACACTGTAGCACTTAATTTCAAAAAGGGGGACTACACAAAAATGAGGAAGTTAGTTAAACAGAGGATGTTGTGAAGGACAAAACTATAATAGGATTCAAAAAAGAACTAGATACATTCATGGAGGATAGGTCCATCAATGGCTATTAGCCAGGATGGGCAGGGTTGGCGTCCCTAGCCTGTGTTTGCCAGAAGCTGGGAATGGGCGACCAGGGATGGATCACATGATGATTACCTGTTCTGTTTAATCCCTCTGGTGCACCTGACATTGGCCAGTGTCGGAAGACAGGATACTGCGCTAGATGGACCTTTAGTCTGACACAGTATGGCCATTCTTATATTCTTATGAGGTAGGGATTAACAGTTGGGGAAAATTTGGGAGGATGTAGTGAAGAGGGTAGTTCCTAACAGGTCTTCCAGGAAGACCCTTTAGATCAGTGGCTCTCAACTTTCTAGATTAATGTACCCCTTTCAGGAATCTGATTTGTTTTGCGTACCCCCAAGTTTCACCTCAATTAAAAACTACTTGCTTATAAAATCAGACATAAAAATACAAAAGTGTCACAGTACACTATTACTGAAAAATGGATTGCTTTCTCATTTTTACCATATAATTATTAAATAAATCACTTGGAATGTAAATATTGGACTTAAATTTCAGTGTGTAGTATATAGAGCAGTATAAACAAGTCATTGTCTGTATGAAATTTTAGTTTGTACTGACTTTGCTAGTGCTTTTTATGTAGCCTGTTATAAAACAAGGCAAATATCTAGATGAGCTGATGTACCCCCC
Organism: Natator depressus; assembly: GCF_965152275.1. Taxonomy (NCBI): domain Eukaryota; kingdom Metazoa; phylum Chordata; order Testudines; family Cheloniidae; genus Natator; species Natator depressus. The sequence continues at coordinate 80,504,720 of NC_134244.1, forward strand.
TGGAAGACCTCTGTGTACCCCCAAGGGTACATGCATCCCTGACTGAGAACCACTGCTTTAGATGAAACAGTGAGTAATATATCTACAAGGCCAGAACCTGAGCAGGTGTAATTGTTATAGCTCCATTGACTTCAAGGGAGCAATAATTTACAGCAGCAGAGGTTTCAGCCCACTCTTATTTATCTATTTACTGACACTGACACACACACATTTCTATTCTATGCTACATAGTATAACAATCACTTCCCTGTACCTCACAGAGCAATAAATGCTTCTTGGCAGAAAGGGGTGGCAAAGGTATCCATTGTTTACGTTACAAAAGGCTCTATATTACCTAAAGAATTCTGCTTTGTTCCTCATGTTAAGTAGGAACAAGAGTTGATTTACACAGGTATTACTAACCTTTGATCATCATTTTACTTTGAGCATTGCAGTGTACATTTCTCTTAAGACCATTTAGCTGATGTAAACTTATAAACAGATGGTTGATGTGCGATAGTCTCAAAACCTGACAATCTAAAGAAAACCCTGAATTCTCTATGCCCACTGTTGATCTGTGACTAAGTGCAACATTGGCAAGATAAGGGGCTAAATTATCTTAAATGCCCCTTCCTTATTCTTAATTTTAGATTCCATATACTCAAATTAGATACCATATGTTCCACTTGACAAATGAGAAAGCAGTTATTTTTCATGCTGAGGTAACCCTTTAATCACTGCCATTTAATGGCTGGAGAAAGAGCCCACGCATTAATTTCTAAAAACATCATGAATCAGCATGTGTGAAATCAATCAGTATTCTAATCAGTTGCATTTATTCAAGTGACTGTAGGAAAGAGCATCTTTTCAGCAGCTTCTTATCCAGATCACATCATTGTATTACTGTGGGTGGGTGACAGTGTGCATGTGCATGTATTTTTGTCTACAGAATCTATAGACTGCAAATGATTTTGTCCGTCTTCCAACAGCTTTCAAGGAAAATTTCACTTTAATGGGAAACAATCTCAAAAGAGAAAATATAGTACAAGTTCCTTCTAAGCAGAATTAATATCCATGTTTATGGTTCCCACTTGGCATCTAACTTGCAAAATTGCATGCTATTCTTGCAAATAATGACTGCAAATAATAAATTCCTACTCTACTCCAGATCTGCTCAAACCCAAATTTGACATGGGTCATCAATACACTCCAGGGCCATGTACTGTGATGATGTAATATTGCTGGCCCGGAGGAATATCTGCTTGAGCAATAAGAGCTTTAGACTACTTTAAACCCCAATTTACAGGATTAAAATAAAATTGTCAGCAATGGGATTTGCTAACTGTTACCAGGAAGGAGTAGAAGGGATGTAATTTTTTTCTCCTAAAGCCTCTCCACTTCCCTATTGAGCCTGTGACTATCCCCATCCATAGCCGTACAACCTGGGATCATCTTTTGATTCCTCCCACCCTTTCCCACACATGCAGGTCCTGCCAAATCTTGCGATATCTTCCTCTGCAACATATTGAAAATCCAACTGTTCCTTTCATCAACACCCTGATTATTTATTTCCTCTTGTTTCTTGAAGCCTCATCCTCCCTTGCATAACTGACACCCATAACATCTCTCCTTAGTGCACCCAAAATGAAGTACTGAACATGTTATTCCTTGCCTGTTGATCTGACTGCATCACAAGACTTCTTGAATCACTTCACTTGCACCACATTGTCCAACAACTCAGATTTAAGACCTTTTTCTTTTGCCTTTAGAGGTCATACACAAATCTGCTCCTGCATCTGACCTCCTTTCATATTCTCCAGCCCCACCTCCATCAATGACATCTACCTTGTTACCCTATTAATCTCAATGCTACCTTTTTTATACAGCTTGATGGGTGCTCTCCCCATCGTGGCTCACTAAGGGTTTGTCTACACTGGCAATTCGTCAGTAAAACTTTTGTCATTTGGGGGTGGTTTTTTAACACCCCGAACGACAAAAGTTTTGTTGACGAAAAGCAGCAGTGCGAACAGCGCTTTGTCGGCAGGAGAGCTCATGAAACATCTGATTTGGGCACTATACAGACTTGTAACTCAACAAACAGCAAGCCAGTAGCAAATCTAGGAATAGCATCAAGACTAGAATAGAAAAGAAGGGACTACAAGTCCTAAATCCGCAGGCAGTACTTAAACTGGATGTTTCACACCAATACTGCCACAATGAGTGTGGCAGCTGTAGTATCTGAACATAATACAGTGGAATACAGATCAGAGGTGCTGCTCAGATTATGTATCCATCTAGAAATGCACAAATTAAGGACCCCAATCCTGCAAACACTTAACAGGTGCGTAACTTTTTTTATGCACCGAAGGAGTCAAATGGAGACCAGAGACTGCTCACTTGTGAGTGTCTGCAGGATTGAGGCCTATTTAAACAGCAGTTTGGATATATCATTCAAAAGTTAAAAAACCAAAATTTGAGTGTTTATTTTCTTAAATTAGGTAGAGGATTAATGTTAACTCTTAAGAACTATTTCTTACACCACAATGTCAGAGACTGCCAATTGGAAAGACTCTCAGTAATCAGATACATAAATAAGATTGGATCTTAGAAGGTATGCAAAGAACTTTTTCTTTTTTTTTAAAAAAAAAAAAACAAATTTATGCACAAGTTCAAGCAAGCTTTCAATGACAGCTATTACACATCTTTATCTCTACAATAATTATTTTGACAATCATTTAATAACCACCGACATGAGACGCAAATCATTGCTTATAAATGTGTGTTTTGGGGAAATGGTTAACACGCTCCATTATCATATGCACACTGGAACAACCAGCCCTGTTTGTAATTTTGAAATCAAGCTGCCTGACAAGTCCCTCAACCAACCACTTAAATGAGATTTTCTTAATTAGTCTTTGCTTATTCAAAAGGGATTCAAGGAGACACTAAGACCTCATTTATGGTACCAAAACCTACAGTGATAGGGAATCTGGTTACAATACAGTAGTATCCAACACAAAATGGACTAAAATGTGCAGCGAAGTGTAGTAACAGGGATAATTAAGCCCAAGGTTTTCACACAACTCAGTAATCCAGCTGAACAGTCCGAACTCCTCTACACCAGCGGTTCTCAATTAGCACATAGCTGTATGCTAAAAAAAATTCAAAATTTGCCACTTTGATCTGAAAGGGGGCAGGGCCGGTTGAGGGGAAGACAGCATCTGGCAGCCTGCTGGAGCACATCTGCCACCAGGGGGTTGGTGAATGCATCAGGGGGGTAGGGTGCAGGAGTGTGGGTCTCTGGGCAGATTTGGGGGAGGGGGTGTTCTGGGCAGCGAGGGGGTGGGAGGTACTGAGAACCAGGGGTTTGTGGTGGTGCTGCAGCACTCCCAGGTTTTAGGCTGCTCGGCCCCACGGCTCCGCTCTTGGTCTCTCTGTGGAGGGGTCTCTGGGCGGGGGATGCTGGGCATAGGGGAGTGTGTGGAGTTTTGAGGGGGACGCTGTGGTTCTCAACCTGTGGCCCACAATGATAAACAGGTTGAGAACCACTGCTCTACACCCAACTGTGTTGAGCATGACCATGGAGGTAACTAGGTTCCCCAACCCAAGATTTTAATAGAGTTGACAGGACATAAAGAAAGGGGAGATTGGACGAAATTATTAGACTTTACCATCTGGATTAAACAGTTAAACACACATCACCTGGGATGAGGTTTCATTTTACACTTTTTTCATGAGATGCAGCTTAAACATAGGCTGCAATACCTGCAAATTAGAGAGATCTACCAATTGGAAGTAGGTGTTACATCACATTCCTCCCATTCTCTGCCTTGTACTGCTCCTGGTCAAAACACAGACCCATCTCATTCTGCAATTCAGAAAGTGGAATTTATAAAATTATTAACTAACTTGATTTAATAGGAATTACAGAGATGATTCCAACAGAAATTGGGTGGCACAGAGACTTTCCTGCTGCCTGACAGAGGCTATTCGGCTCCAGTTCACAATTTGTTTTCTCTAGAGACTCCAAAAGCAATTGATTTCAGGATTTCCATGGTTCATTTGTACCCTGATGCGGCATTATGTCATTATCAATGAGCAAGGCACAGTGACAGCAGGTGATCTTCAACAAAGATTTTAAAGCTGTTTAACGCTGAAAAGCAAATATCCTAGTATAACAACTTCACAAAGGTAGCAGTAAGGTAGGCAGGTCAGGAGCCTCTTTTACTATTAACTGCCGATCTACATTTAAATATCTTCAGTTAAGCATCTCGTTGCAGACCAGGTAGAGAAGAGGAACTCAAGATCATTGTATGGGGAAGAAAGAACCAGCAGCATGGTATTAGTATACCAACCTGAATGCTATAAAAATCACTCCCAAGGCAAATTTAGGTGTGCTGCCCTTCATAGAAAAGCACTCTGAAATTACCACACAGCACTGAAAAACAATGTTTTTATTACAGTTAAGATTACACAGTCTGCAAAGTTATGTAAAAGACTTGTGGATAAGCTATTTTCATAGCTAAAACAAAATCAGTTTGGCATCCCCCCAGTTGTATAGAGGTGGAAAATAGAGGCATACTTGGATCTGAGTGCTGCACTGAATTTAAATGTACATCCCATTATAGCCAGGTTCTTATAGCCCACTCCCTACAAAAATGCATCACTTCTCATTAAAAATAAAATCAGAGTAATGAACTGCTCCAATATGAATTCACAGTGTTAAATTTCTGTTCATGTTTTCAGCCTTATCAAGAGGCAGAATTCTGAAAATTACAAAGCTACAACTTTGCTCTGCTGTCTGATTGCTCAGCAACCATGTAAAGCTGAAATTCACATCTCCCGCACATCTTTGAAGTACGCTGTCACCATCAGAATGTCTCCAATCTCTTATGATGTTTCGTTTTTGATCAGAACAAGACATAGCATAATGGAATATTATGGCTGAACCTGCCCATGTTAACTACTTAACCCTTTTGTTTAAGCATTTCTGGACTGGTCCTCAAATGTGTTTATTTACACATTGATCACCAAACGGAAAGTGGGCTTTCCACAGCTGCAGGAAATTCATGAAAGTTATGAGATGTCTGAATTCTTCAACTTTTAGGGGTGTGTCTATATTGCACCTGGGATGGCACTTCCCAGCATGGGTAGACAGAAATATGCGAGCTCTATTTGAGCTAGAGTGCTAAAAATAGGAATGTGGCCACAGCAGCTCGGGTTCACCACCCAAATACATATGTAGGGGGTCAGGCGGGTTTGTACTCAGGTAGTTGGCACAATCCACTGTGGCCACACAGCTATTCTTAGCGAATTAGCTCAAGCGGAGCTGGTGAGTGTCTGTCTACCCATGTTGGGAAACACAACCTCAGGTGCTGCACAGACATACCCTAAGGGTGAAGGAGCAAGATCCTTTTCACATGATGGCAGAAACTGTATTATTAACGTGTATGTTTATGCACAGCTGTTGCCAACAGAAATTTAAGCACATTTTCTAAGACTAATATACATCCCTGTGTCTAATTTATCAAATGTTGATAAAAACCTCCCACTCCACACTTGCCATGGAAACCTGGATAGAACATTCTCCATGCCCATGCATCAACTGAGCTGTTCCTGAGAAAGTTTCATCCATAGCAAAGTCTGGGTTTAACTAGGAGGATTACTTTGCTAGTAGATCCCTGAACCAATTAGGTCCCCATCTCCCTCTGTAAATCCTCTCTTCCCAACCCTCCTGTGATAGTGCACCCCATAAGGCTTTATGGAAATATGCTTATGAATGTATATATGACATAACTAGAATATGTTTTATGCTACATATGCCATGTAACATATCTCTGTAAAGGTTATGATCTACTGAATCTATTAATCCCATTTGTATGCACATATCATTTTTGTACTTGAAGTCATGAATATTGGCTGTATACTTGCTTGATTTCTAAGTAGCCTTAGTAGAGCATTTGGTCAGCTTCTTGAGAAAGGAATGTGCAAATTAAGTGCCCAATCAAGAAACACTTAAATGACAATGAAACTTGTAATGCTCCAATCCACATAAGAAGTCTACCCGAGGACATTCAAGGTAAGCAATGGCTGCTGCCTGAAAAAACTGAGTCATGCACGGACATGTGACTTGTCCATGTGACTCCAAAATTCTATCTTAGAGCTGGACTTTGCATAGGAAAGAGGAGGGGGTCTCCACCCACAAGAGAAAGTCTATTTAAGCCTTTGGAAGACCCCTCCATTTTGTCTTCAGCTTGCTCAAGAGATAGCCTCTCCACCCCCAATGAGACCTGAAAGAAATTGGAGCAAAGGACAGTAACTACGCGGGGTGTGAGTGATTGCTGGACCCAGACTAGAAGGAGACTAGTCTGTAAAAGGACGCTTACTGGGTGAGGTTTTTATCTGTATTCAGTTTTCTTAGACTTGTGTGTTTTTTATTTTGCTTGGTAATTCACTTTGTTCTGTCTGTTACTACTTGGAACCACTTAAATACTACTTTCTGTATTTAATAAAATCACTTTCTACTTATTAATTAACCCAGGGTATGTATAAATACCTGGGCAGGGGAGGCAAACAGCTATGCATATCTCTCTATCAGTGTTATAGAGGGCGAACAATTTATGAGTTTACCCTGTATAAGCTTTATACAGGGTAAAACAGATTTATTTGGGGTTTAGACCCCTTTGGGAGTTCAGCATCTGAGTGTTTAAGACCGGAACATTACGTAAGTTGCTTTCAGTTAAGTCTGCAGCTTTGGGGCACGCGGTTCAGACCCTGGGTCTGTGTTGGAGCAGACTGGCGTGTCTGGCCCAGCAAGACAGGGTGCTGGCGTCCCATGCTGGCAGGGAAAGCAAGGGCAGAAGTAGTCTTGGCACAACAGCTAGCAACCCCAAGGGGGTTTCTGTGATCCAACCCGTCACACCTCCTCCTTCAGCAGTAAGCAACATGCTACCATGCAGGGGTCTGGGTCTCATCTCTTGGGCTATGCAATCAGCCCTGGGAATGATTCTTTGCACCGCTCTCTTTCTCTAGCAGATGAAAAGAGTTAAGTTAGACAAGCTCCTGATGAAGTCACAAGGAAGGTCCCCATAATATCAGGCCTTCAAAGCAAGACGCGTGGGGAGAATGGGGTTCAATAAATTGGAAAAAAAAAAAAAAAAAAGATATGGGTGATGTAGCTCTTAGGAGCTGTGCAGAACCTTATCACTTGTACAAAATTTGATAGTACTTTAACAGGCTGTGTACTGAAAATGAAAGATCATCATTTGATGAGGGATCAAATCTACTACAAACTGGTCCAAAGCTATATAAGACAGTAAGCAGGCATTAGAAATTAGCCGCAACTGTAGAAACAAAACAACAAACGAGGTGAAAGGCCTTAATTATCCCATTATCAATCCTCTACAATGTTCTCTGAATTCTCCCCACACTGTGACCAAGTGGATTGCATTTTTCCAGAATAAAGACACATACAGAATCAATCCCAGGCTAATCGAACTGGATACTATAAACTGGCCTATTACCCTGCAGTTTGGTTGATTTTCCCCACGTCCACACTGGTCTGCACCAATCCATTTGGAGAGAAGAACTGCAATTCACAGATACCATATGCAACTGTCAATACAGCTCAAGTGACTGGCCTTTTAGCAGTCTCAACATTTGTGGCTGCATGACTACCTTCCAGCAGTTGGCCCTTACAGTTATCACAAACATTTTTCTCAGATCAAAGAATCCGTGGGATTGTAAAAGGAGTCAAACTTTAGATCCACTAGTAATTGTCTACCAAAGTAATAAAATAACTTGATATTCCCTTTAACTAGTCTTGGAACTAGTTTCTTTTAAGAGTGGATTATTTTATGTTGCTGTTACTCTAAAAGACATGACTAAATTGCAAATCCAAGATTAAGTACAAAAGATGGCCAGAACAATGCATTTCCCTAATCAAAGCTTAACGATATCAACTCCATGCAGCAAGCTCTTTTACCTTCTCTACGTCCTGTGCCGCACTCGCTGTGTACTGCAAAACCTCAGAGGTCTCACTGCAAAGAAAATAAATAATATTAAAGTTGCTGGATATAGCTACCTTGCCTCCCAGAAAAAAAAAGACCCCAATTATTCATGCTGAAATGAAATTAAGATGTAATACACCAAGATAAATGAAATAATTTCAAATTAAGATTTTTTTTTTGTGGAGGAGTTATTTGGAGAAGTTGTTGCAGTAGAACACTCCCTGTATTGCTCAATGTTTCTTCCCTGCAATGAAAGTGTTTAAAATTCCCAATGTCAGAATTAACTGAAAACTATCTAAGTACAGCTGAATCTAAGAGTTTGCTAATATGAGACTTGTCCTAATTATGCACTTCTGCTCCTATTCAATTCAGACAACCGCTCTCCAAACTATTAGCAGCTGTTTGACCCAAAAATTCAGTGAGAGTCTTGCATTTTACTATAACCATTACATTTGTGGATTATTTCAGGAGAGGATTAAATTGTTTATCTTTATTTACGAGGCTAGAAAGTGATCATTTTGTGCTGGAAATGGCCCAACTTGATTATCATACACATTGTAAGGAGAGCGATCACTTTAGATAAGCTATTACCAGCAGGAGAGTGGGGTGGGGGGGGAGAGAAAACCTTTTGTAGTGGTAAACACCCATTTTTTCATGCTTTGTGTGTATAAAAAGATCTTCTATACTTTCCACAGTATGCATCCGATGAAGTGAGCTGTAGCTCACGAAAGCTTATGCTCAAATAAATTGGTTAGTCTCTAAGGTGCCACAAGTCCTCCTTTTCTTTTTGCGAATACAAACTAACACGACTGTTACTCTAAAAGAACAGATTTGCAATTTTAGGCTTCTGGCCAGGAAAAGACCATCAAAAAGACTGAAGTGATCTGTTCAATATGATGAAGAGGAGCACCTATCCCAGCATTAGTCATTTATGAGACTATCAGATGACGCACGGAAAGGTTCTGGTATCTCCAGTATGACATCAACCTCCTGTTTTCGTCTAATACATAAACTACTGATGAATTCCATCGTTGTGTGAAACTTAAGTGTCATACATGTTAAAACTTTTAACATCATAGGGGCAGATGTGTCCTCCTTCGAAACTGAGTACAAACTTCATTTGACAGGTTGTTATAAACCCATACACTGGAGATGCCAAGCAGAGTGACTGCTTAAAAAGTGTATTAAGCCACATACAGATGAAGACTTGAAATCACAGGAGGACCAGCTAGATCAGGATGTAACCTGAATGAAGTAACAATGGTATGTTTCAGGGGCTCGATTTGATCCAAAGAATAAACAACAACATTTTTCTCCTCACTGGTCAATTAAAACAATTCTGCCCTCAGGGATGGAAGTTCTAAGGTTTCCCACCCTCTCTCTTCAGCCTTTAGTTCCAGCTTTGTTCTTACAGCTGTGCACTAGCTGCTAATCAATGGGGGGTGAACTCACCAAGGGAGGCAGCTGACCTTAGCTGCATCAACATCTCATGCCCCAGATGACAGACAGGTTTTAGGATGACGGCATGAAATTATTCATTTCAATTGCTGGCAGCACAGTTACCCTGATTTATCTTGGGAGTTGCAGCAAGAAAACAAGAGGAGATGGACGACACACTTTAAGGTTTGTTCTGACTTACATCAATGAGACTAGATAACCAGATGCATACACAAGCCAACCAGTGTTCCCTCTAATTTTTCCCACGCATGTGGGAGAGGGGCTCAGGGCTGGGGCAGAGGATTGGGGTGAGGGCTCTGGCTGGGGGTGCGGGCTCTGGGGTAGGACCAGGTATGAGGGGTTTGGGGTGGAGGTTTCTCAGTGCCTACGGTGGGGAGAGGACTCCCCCCAGCTCTCTCTCCCCGCAGCAGCACCTGGATTGGGTAGGGAGGCGCCTCTCTCCTGGCCGTGGCAGGTCCGTGCCAGGACTGGGTTGGGGGAGGGGCGCCTCTCCCCGCCGCAGCAGGTCCATGCTGGGGGAGAGGCATCTCTCCCCGCCGCAGCCCTCAGACCCTGCATGGGGCTTAATAGGCGGCCACGCAGCTTAGAGGGAACTTAGAAGCCAACCCCAGCTTGATTATACTTACCTTGTTTTAATTCAAAGTAGGATTAGCTTTGTGACCTTTGAAAGTTACCCTTCCTGACCAGAGTCATCACACCATGACACGCCGTGATAATGACCTGGTCTACACTTAAAAGTTAGATAATATAGGTACTGTGTTCAGGGGTGTGAAAAATTCATCCCCCAGATCACCACAGTTAAGCTTACTTAAGTAGATGTGTCTAGGTCAACAGAAGAATTTTTCCGTCAAACTAGCTACTGCTGTTCAGAGACACAGATTAGCTAGTGATGGAAAAACCCCTCCCTTCAATGTAGGAAGCGTCAACACTACAGAGTCATAACTGCCACTACAGCACCTGTAGTGTAGAAATGGCCTATGTTAATTGCCCCAAAAAGGCACTTACTTTCACGCAAATTTAGCTCACAAGATAGTTCTGATTTTAATGAGTCTCTCACATAAGAACTGGGATAGGGGACAAACTGAAACTGTCTCCACGGTACTGCTCAGAGCTGCCATACTCAAATTCAGTTCCTAGGTCCGTCCTTCCTACGTGGACAGAGCTAGGAGTGTTGTGGAGAAGAGCACCTCCAGTCTAACAGGTTAGGGAGGAGTAAGTGTCATTTAACAGAAGCTCCACAAAATCAACTAAGGAGTCCTTTCTGGCCACAGAAGTATGCTCAGAAAGTGGTTGCCACATGGGATACGAGGCTAGAGAGTTAAAGCAAGAAAAGAATGTGAAAATCCCCCTCAATTTTTTTTTTTTATCATCAGTTGCCCAAATTAAAAAAAAATTTAAAAAAAGACTACTACAAAGCTACAACATGAGAAGATTCTTGGAGGGGGGTGGGGGGGCGCGGCGGCGGCAAGTATTCTCTCCAAACAAAATCGGACAGGTGATCATATTAGGACACCTCCGCTCCTCCTCATCTTGCAATGCCCTCTCCCCCACAAACACACACAACAGTAAAGAGCTAAAGCCACTAGACCCCACTCTAGGAAAGTGCTCTCTTCACCTCTATAGGTTGTCCACAATATCTTGTCAACTGGATAAGCAGCCAGGATGCTAATGCCAAACGCCCACGGTACATCACCAGAAGAGCGGAAAGGAGAAACAGAGCTCAAGAATAGGTTTGCAGAGTCGGAAAATGAAGAAGGGGCTCAGCAGGTGGTCACTGAAGTTGGAAGGGCAAGGAAAAAGAGAAGAGCGGCTAGTCCTATAGGAAAAGGGGAAGAGTTAATGGAGACTACACCAAATATGAGCCCCAGGAGGATACAGGATGGGTTGAAGAGGAGTACAAGGGAGAATAGGAATAGAAAGAACTTGCAGCCAGAGGGAACAGGGGATAGACTGGAGAATAGCACAGCCACCAGGAAAAGGCAGGTCTACGTGATCGGGGACTCTTTACTGAGAAGAATAGACAGGCCTGTAACCAGAGCTGATCCAGAGAATAGAAGGGTGTTGTTGGAGACCCCAGGGCATGGCCACTAGTTAAGTCGAGGGGCTGGAAGGCCATAAGGGTCGAGGAAGTCTCCCTGCTGAAGGCCTGAGGGCTTCTTCTCAACCCCCCTTAATAGAATTCAGGCCTGGCTGGTTTGAGTAAGCTCTTTTGCTCTTAAAACAATGTTGCAGCCGCAGATAATGCCTCATACTGTAAGGTTTGCTGACGCCAAGCTAAAGATAACAGGAGATAGTTACAAGGCCAGACAGAATGTGCTGGTTGTTTAAGTTGCTAGGAATGCTTGTTAGAGTTTGCAGGAAACAAACATTGTTGTAACCCATATAAGGAAGGCAGAGTATTTGTGCAAAGTTTTAATTGGCTGATGTGTAGTGCAGTAGCATTAAGGAATATAAAAGTGTGTGTAATGACCTGCTCTGGTGTGCAGGATTTGAGAGTCTATTCTCCCTGTACCTTGTTTGCAGCTGCAAATAAACTTTTCTGCTTCTCCACCCCGTTGTGATTATTGAGTGAAACACACCGCGTAACGAACCCCTGCTGTTGTTTTGCCTCTAGGCACTGGGTGCTGGCAACAGTGTGCTGTCTTCCAGGTGCTAAGATACAGGATGTAGAACTGTGGTTGAAAAGGATCCTAAAGGGAGCGGGAAAGAATCCCCCTAATTATCCTTCATGTGGGAACAAATGATACCGGTAGATTCTCGCTGGAACGTATCAAGGGAGACTATGCTAGGCTGGGGAAGACGCTTAAGGAAATCGAGGCTCAGGTGATCTTTAGTGGGATTCTGCCTGTTCCTAGAGAAGGGCAACAAAGGTGTGACAAGATTATGACTATCAACAGATGGCTTAGGCAGTGGTGCTATAAGGAGGGCTTTGGGATGTATGGCCACTGGGAGGCATTCATGGACAGAGGACAGTTCTCTCAGGATGGACTTCATCTGAGTAGCGAAGGAAATAGACTTCTAGGATGGAGGCTGGCACAACTGATTAAGAGAGCTTTAAACTAGGAATTTGGGGGAGATGGCTGGGAGATGTCCAGGTAATCTCCATACCGGACTTTAGCATTGAGAGGGAAGAAAACAAAGCAAGAAAGGATACAGCCGTGGGTAGGAGAATGGACATAAAGGAGGAAGGGCAGTGTGGATACCAGTCCAATAGGTCATACTGGCTGTAGAATGACTGTGCCTAATCGGGTACAGAATGAGAGCGAGGCCAAACAGCAAAAATTAAGATGTTTGTACACCAATGCGAGGAGCCTAGGTAACAAAATGGAGGAACTAGAGCTACTGGTGCAGGAAGTGAAACCAGATATTACAGGGATAACAGAAACATGGTGGAATAGTAGTCATGACTGGACTACAGGTATTGAAGGGTATGTGCTGTTTAGGAAAGACAGAATAAAGGTAAAGGTGGTGGAGTAGCATTGTATATCAAGGATGAGGTAGAATGTAAAGAAATAAGAAGCGACGGAATGGATAAGACAGAGTCCGTCTGGGCAAAAATACATTGGGGAAGAAAACTACTCGAGCCTCCCCTGGGATAGTGCTTGGGGTGTGCTAGAGACCGCCGGGATCTAATTTGGATATGGATAGAGCCCTCCTTTAATGTTTTTAATGAAGTAAATAGTAATGGAAACTGCGTGATCATGGGAGACTTTAACTTCCCAGATATAGACTGGAGGACCAGTGCTAGTAATAATAATAGGGCTCAGATTTTCCTAGATGCGATAGCTGATGGATTCCTTCATCAAGTCGCTGCTGAACCAACTAGAGGGGATGCCATTTTAGATTTGGTTTTGGTGAGTAGTTAGGACCTCACAGAAGAAATGGTTGTAGGGGATAATCTTGGTTCAAGTGATCATGAGCTAATTCAGTTCAAAGTGAACGGAAGGATAAACAAAAATAAATCTGCGACAAGGGTTTTTGATTTCAAAAGGGCTGACTTTCGAAAATTAAAGAAATTAGTTAGGGAAGTGACTGGACTGAAGAATTTATGGATCTAAAGGCAGAGGAGGCCTGGGATTACTTTAAGTCAAAGCTGCAGAAGCTATCGGAAGCCTGCATCCCAAGAAAGGGGAAAAAATTCATAGGCAGGAGTTGTAGACCAAGCTGGATGAGCAAGCATCTCAGAGAGGTGATTAAGAAAAAGCAGAAAGCATACAGGGAGTGGAAGATGGGAGGGATCAGCAAGGAAAGCTACCTTATTGAGGTCAGAATATGTAGGGATAAAGTGAGACAGGCTAAAAGTCAAGTAGAGTTGGACCTTGCAAAGGGAATTAAAACCAATAGTAAAAGGTTCTATAGCCATATAAATAAGAAAACAAAGAAAGAACAAGTGGGACCGCTAAACACTGAGGATGGAGTGGAGGTTAAGGATAATCTAGGCATGGCCCAATATCTAAACAAATACTTTGTCTCAGTCTTTAATAAGGCTAATGAGGATCTTAGGGATAATGGTAGCATGACAAATGGGAATGAGGATATGGAGGTAGATATTACCATATCTGAGGTAGAAGCGAAACTCGAACAGTTTAATGGGACTAAATCGGGGGGGTCCAGATAATTCATCCAAGAATATTAAAGAAATTTGCACATGAAATTGCGAGCCCATTAGCAAAAATTTGTAATGAATCTGTTAACTCAGGGGTTCTACCGTATGATTGGAGAATTGCTAACATAGTTCCTATTTTTAAGAAAGGAAAAAAAAGTGATCCGGGTAACTACAGGCCTGTTAGTTTGACATCTGTAGTATGCAAGGTCTTGGAAAAAATTTTGAAGGAGAAAGTAGTTAAGGACATTGAGGTCAATGGTAAATGGGACAAAATACAACATGGTTTTACAAAAGGTAGATCGTGCCAAACCAACCTGATCTCCTTCTTTGAGAAAGGAGCATTTTTTTAGACAAAGGAAACGCAGTGGATCTAATTTACCTAGATTTCAGTAAGGTGTTTGATACTGTGCCACATGGGGAATGATTAGTTAAATTGGAAAAGATGTGGATCAATATGAAAATTGAAAGGTGGATAAGGAATTGGTTGACAGGGAGACTACAGCAGGTTATTCTGAAAGGTGAACTGTCAGGCTGGAAGGAAGTACCAGTGGAATTCCTCAGGGATTGGTTTTGGGACCAATCTTTTTATTACTGACCTCGGCACAGAAAGTGGGAGTGTGCTAATAAAGTTTGCAGATGATACAAAGCTGGGAGGTATTACCAATTTAGAGAGAGACCGGGATATCATACAGGAAGATCTGGATGACCTTGTAAACTGGAGTAGTAGGATGAAATTTAATAGTGAGAAGTGTAAGTTCATGCATTTAGGGATTAACAACAAGAATTTTAGTTATAAGCTGGGGACGCATCAATTAGAAGTAACAGAGGAGGAGAAGGACCTTGGAGTATTGGTTGATCACAGGATGACTATGAGCCGCCAATGTGATATGGCTGTGAAAAAAGCTAATGCGGTCTTGGGATGCATTTGGCGAGGTATTTCCAGTAGAGATAAGGAGGTTTTAGTATCGTTATACAAGGCACTGGTGAGACCTCACCTGGAATACTGTGTGCAGTTCTGGTCTTCCATGTTTAAGAAGGATGAATTCAAACTGGAACAGGTACAGAGAACGGCTACTAGGATGATTCGAGGAATGGAAAACCTGTCTTATGAAAGGAGACTCAAGGAGCTTGGCTTGTTTAGCCTAACGAAAAGAAGGTTGAGGGGAGATATGATTGCTCTCTATAAATATATCAGAGGGATAAATACCAGAGAGGGAGAGGAATTATTTAAGCTCAGTACCAATGGGGACACAAGAACAAATGGATATAAACTGGTCATCGGGAAGTTTAGACTTGAAATTAGACAAAGGTTTCTAACCATCAGAGGAGTGAAGTTTTGGAATAGCCTTCCAAGGGAAGCAGTGGGGGCAAAAGACCTATCTGGCTTTAAGATTAAACTCGATAAGTTTATGGAGGAGATGGTATGATGGGATAACATGATTTTGGCAATTAATTGATCTTTAACTATTCATGGTAAATAGGCCCAATAGCCTGTGATGGAATGTTAGATGGGGTGGGATCTGAGTTACTACAGAAAATTCTTTCCCGGGTATCTGGCTGGTGAATCTTGCCCATATGCTCAGGGTTCAGCTGATCGCCATATTTGGGGTCGGGAAGGAATTTTCCTCCAGGGCAGATTGGAAGAGGCCCTGGAGGTTTTTCGCCTTCCTCTGAAGCATGGAGCACGGGTCACTTGCTAGAGGATTCTCTGCTCCTTGAAGTCCTCAAATCACGGTTTAAAGACTTCAATAGCTCAGACATAGGTGAGAGGTTTATTGCAGGAGTGGATGGGTGAGATTCTGTAGCCTGCATTGTACAGGAGGTCGGACTAGATGATCATAATGGTCCCTTCTGACCTTAATATCTATGAATCTCTCATAGTTGGTGTAAAGGGGACAGCAATCTCCGATCCTGGGATTTATTACTTGCTTTATCCCTGACTCACTCTGTGGTTGTGAGCAAGCCAGAAACTCTTTGCACTATTGTGCACCCTTCTCTGAAATGCGATAGTACTTCCCCACCTGACTGTGGAGTTGTGAGGCTGTTTATAATGTGCTCGGAGATACTAGGACAAAAAGCACTGACTTATGGATTTGGGTCCATAAACCTTGTAATATATTCAATGCTTCTGCCATATAGGAATTTGAGTTCAGTCTTGAAATCCAGTTGAGATACAATCCAAGTGACCATTAGCAACTACTCCGCCCCCCAAAAATAAATTTATGCTTTTAGAAAGCTACTGAAACCTAAAAGTTCAAATAAAATCTTTTATCTTTCTTAAGCCCATTGAAACAAGTCTAAGGGGAAAAACAGTTCAATAGAGTTGGCAGTTTTTCAAAGAGACATTATTAAGGGCACAAGAGCGAACTATCCCACTGCGTAGGAAAGATAGGAAGTATGGCAAGAGACCATGAGATCTTCAGTGATCTGAAACTCAGAAAAAAGTTTAACGTGGCTTCTGTAAAAAAACCCACCTCCACAAGGGGAGTAGCTACCAGCACTGGAAGTGCGGCACTTTACAGAGCTGAAACTTGCAGCGCTCGGGGGGGGGGAGTTCACACCCCTGAGCAAGGAATTTGCAGCGCTGTAAAGTACCAGTATAGACAAGCCCTTACTGTCAGGGTAGTAAAGCACTGGAATAAATAGCCCAGGGAGGTTGTGGAATCTCCGTTACTGGAGATTTTTAAGAGCAAGTTAGACAAACACCTGTCAGGGGTGATGTAGTTAATATTTAGGCCTGCCATGAGTGCAGGGGACTGGACTAGATGACCTCTCGAGGTCCATTCCAGTCCTAATATTCTATGATGTTCCCTGACATGAAGGGTAACTGCAATGAATAATTTCAAAGGGTAAATTTCAGCACTAGCATAGGGATCCAACTGTGTAGGTGCGTAACTTATTACATCCAGAGTTTAATATGGTAACAAAACACAAGGAGAATTTTTACATACAAGCAGTTTGAATCAAGTGTATGTGTGGCGATTCTAGCTCTACACGCACAAATAGTTTTGCATAAATATTTGTCACACAAAAAGGCTTAAGCTGCTAACCTGATCTCTGGCAGGAAAGATTTCTTGTAGACATCTTCAATGCTCTGGAGGTATGCAGGAGACACCTTTTTCTCATGGGGCTAAACACAAAGAAAACAAAACACTGTGAAATGTGTGTGTTTGTTTTCTTTTTACACTGGTACAGATTCCAGAGATCCCACGTAGAAGCCACGACTCCCACACCATCTGCTGAAACATAGCTCCTGCATTAAACAGCCAAACAAGCAGTCATTTACATCCACATGCATTTATGAAGACTTCAAAATTATGACTAACATATGGAGTATTTGGGATTACAGAATATTGTATTAACATATAGAACACTACATATGTGGCAAACAGAATAAACTGCAGCTGCTGTAGAATCATAGCTGTTCACTGTACTTTTTTGTATGTTCTCCATAAAGTTGAACGTATTTGTTTTGCAATTCCTTTAATAATGATGCGGATTAATAGGATTCCCTTGGTATATAAGAGTCTAGAAAGACAGAAAAAGGCAAGTACTACTGAAGAATGCACAAAGAGACACTTCTCTAAAAGGCTGAGATGAACGGTGGAAGAATCTCAATTTTTCTAAGCTTACACAAACAGAATTACCAACCAAGAACAGGCTCCAGACAGATTAATTTCTAAACAAATGACTAATCCTACCCATCTGCACATTTAAGGAAGTTACGTATAGTCAGTTGGTTAAAAAAAAGAAAAAAGGATTGCCCACTTCGACCCTTTCAGCAAGTTAAACCAAATGGGCCAACTAACCATCATTTCTTCTCTTGAGGATTGATTAGGACATGCATGATTACAGCGTGCACCCCAAATATAATCCTCCCTAATTTTTAGGCAGACAGATGAGCAACAGTGCACTCAATACAAAGCCAAAAAAACTTTTTCTTATAAATTAAGTGGACTGCAATTCTACTGTCAAAGGGTTACCCATCAATGGCAGGCATCAGTTACTCTATACAGCTTTCATCACATTTCCTGAGTGCACGGTTCATCATGATTTCCTTCTTCCCTTAAGAGCAGATCTGTTCTGCTCTTTCCCTACCCATTTACAGCCTGATCCTGCCTGTGAGGTACAGAATGCCCACACCTGTATGCCAGAGATGGTGTGCAGCACCTTGGAGAATTAGGCTCCTCCGTTAGTTGAGCACACAGAAGTATTTTCTATTCCAAGCCTCTAATTACTGTTCAGTCAATGCCAACTACAAGCCATTAATGTAAACAGACAGAAGAGATCCAGGGGCTGCTGCAAACAAACAATGATATATTAATAAATACATTCACCCTTCAAAGCCTCTACCCCTGAGAAATGTTATTGTAGGAGCAGTTTGTGCCAGAATAAAAAGGACTGCAGGGTCAAGGAGACCAGTTCTGTTTTCCCCAAGATGAGCAGAGGGAGATAAAAATTAGAAACCTCTCATGGTGCTTCATAAGGTATCATTCAAAAAAGCAGCTTAATTTAAACAGAGACGCTCTCCTCTAGTAAAAAGAAAAGGAGTACTTGTGGCACCTTAGAGACTAACCAATTTATTTGAGCATGAGCTTTCGTGAGCTACAGCTCACTTCATTGGATGCATACTGTGGAAACTGCCTCCTCTAGTAAAGAAACGGCCCATTATTACTGTTGCATAAAGTAACATCCTGTTCTTTAAACAAAAGGGTAACGTTCAGTCATGGTTTGAATTTCTGTCGGGCATTTTATTATATTAAAGAAGTGCAAGACTGATAGACAGCGCAACTCAGGCCAGTGACAAACCTATCTTAGCAGAATGTTATCATAGTGAAGTTACAAAAAACTGCCTGTGTTTTTTTTTATTTTCCACTACCATATACACCCTTCCTTGACAATGGTCAACTTTGTTTGACGCGAGTACAGCAATTTCCAAGCCTGTCACCAAAGCTGCCGTCCCATATAGCATATACACAAAGGGCTTTAGAAAACAGATGTGGTCAAATGTTTGTAGAGATCTCAATAAAAGGCTTTAAAAAAAAAAATTAGACTTCTCATGGTTAAATTCCTCACTCAGATCCAATTTCCTGTAACCTTTGAACAAGGTGCAGGGTAAACATCATTTGGCTCTTGTAGCACATCTGGGAACAGTTACTGATACATGGTTCAATACCATGGGGGGGGGGGGAGGGGGGGGAGGAAACTAGCTCAGATTATCTGTTAAATGAAAACACTCCACAGCTCTCCTGCTCTCAGACTGTGTTACTGACCCAATTTTCTGGAACCCTTAGAGGGGTAATTTTAAAACACGTTGCTTCAGAATACTAGAAGTCAAAGCATTCAACAAAACTGTTATTCTTCTTTCAGTACCATATGTTAACAAAAGGCAGGTTCTCTCTGTTCTCCCACAGAAACTATCCTGCTTTTAGAAGACTTTGAAAACAAAAGGGAGAACACCCTTGAGTTTCACAGAATATCCCAGTCTCAGGAGAGTTCAAGTACCAGAATTTCAGACTAGGAAGAGAAATCATTTCTATGTTACAATGAATAACTGAAATAATAGCCAAGTCTCTGTGTGCTCTGCAATGAGCTGGACTTAAGAGTCAGCAGCAAGGCCCTCTGGTTTCTGCAGCATGTGGAAACCTCTATGGCAATTTGATTTAAATATAAAAAAAGATTTTTACTGAATCAAAGATGAAAGTTAATAGCAATCAGAATAGTAGCCCTCATGTTATTTATCTGAATACCAAGTTTTATTCATTTTACACTGACCACATGCTGACGACATATAACTGTACCCAAAGGGTTGTCAGAAGGGGAGGCTGCTAAAGCTTTTGGGATAAGCTCAGTCAGAGTAGGGTGTCCGTACTAAAATGATTAGCAGTGAAGGCCACAATTTCTAATAGAAGTTAGGCATCTAATTCTCCCAGGCTCTAATTCTAGCCAAAAGAGTTTGCAATGCACACTTTTTAACAGTCAGTCAACTTTCTGTGGCAGCACTAATGCCCCACGGAGATAGTCAGGGCAATTCACCTGTCAGAGCTGACATGCCAGGAGAACTGGCTGTATTTTAAAGAATCCTTATTGACGTTACAGGGACAAACCATCCCGATGTGTAGAAAGAATAGTAAGTATGGCAGGGGACCAGCCTGGCTTCACAGTGAAATCCTTGCTGATCTTAAATACAAAAAAGAAGCTTACAAGAAGTGGAAGACTGGACAAATGACCAGGGAAGAGTATACAAATATTGCTCGGGCATGCAGGAGTGAAATCAGGAAAGCCAAATCACACCTGGAGTTGCAGATAGCAAGAGACGTTAAGAGTAACAAGAAGGGTTTCTTCAGGTATGTTAGCAACAGGAAGAAAGTCAAGGAAACTGTGGGCCCCTTACTGAATGAGGGAGGCAACCTAGTGACAGAGGATGTGGAAAAAGCTAATGTACTCAATGCTTTTTTTGCCTCTGTTTTCACTAACAAGGTCAGCTCCCAGACTACTTCACTGGGCAGCACAGCATGGGGAGGAGGTGACGAGCCCTCTGTGGAGAAAGAAGTGGTTCGGCACTATTTAGTAAAGCTGGACCAGCACAAGTCCATGGAGCAGGATGCGCTGCATCCGAGAGTGCTAAAGGAGTTGGCAGATGTGATTGCAGAGCCATTGGCCATTATCTTTGAAAACTCATGGCGATCCGGGGAAGTCCTGGACGACTGGAAAAAGGCTAATGTAGTGCCCATCTTTAAAAAAGGGAAGGAGGAGGATCCTGGGAACTACAGGCCAGTCAGCCTCACCTCAGTCCCTGGAAAAATCATGGAGCAGGTCCTCAAGGAATCAATCCTGAAGCACTTACATGAGAGGAAAGTGATCAGGAACAGTCAGCATGGATTCACCAAGGGCAAGTCATGCCTGACTAATCTAATTGCCTTCTATGACAAGATAACTGGCTCTGTGGGTGAGGGGAAAGCGGTGGACGTGTTCTTCCTTGACTTTAGCAAAGCTTTTGACACGGTCTCCCACAGTATTCTTGCCAGCAAGTTAAAGAAGTATGGGCTGGATGAATGGACTATAAGATGGATAGAAAGTTGGCTAGATTGTCGGGCTCAACGGGTAGTGATCAATGGCTCCATGTCTAGTTGGCAGCCGGTATCAAGTGGAGTGCCCCAAGGGTCGGTCCTCGGGCCGGTTTTGTTCAGTATCTTCATAAATGATCTGGAGGACGGTGTGGATTGCACCCTAAGCAAGTTTGCAGATGACACTAAACTGGGAGGAGAGGTAGATATGCTGGAGGGTAGGGATAAGATACAGAGGGACCTAGACAAATGAGAGGACTGGGCCAAAAGAAATCTGATGAGGTTCAACAAGGATAAGTGCAGAGTCCTGCACTTAGGACGGAAGAATCCCATGCACTGCTACAGACTAGGGACCGAATGGCTCGGCAGTAGTTCTGCAGAAAAGGACCGAGGGGTTACAGTGGACGAGAAGCTGGATATGAGTCAACAGTGTGCCCTTGTTGCCAGGGCCAATGGCAATTTGGGATGTATAAGTAGGGGCATTGCCAGCAGATCGAGGGTCGTGATCATTCCCCTCTATTCGACATTGGTGAGGCCTCATCTGGAGTACTGTGTCCAGTTTTGGGCCCCACACTACAAGGAGGATGTGGAAAAATTGGAAAACATCCAACGGAGGGCAACAAAAATGATTAGGGGACTGGAACACATGACTTATGAGGAGAGGCTGAGGGAACTGGGATTGTTTTGTCTGCGGAAGAGAAGAACGAGGGAGGGATTTGATAGCTGCTTTCAACTACCTGAAAGGGGGTTCCAAAGAGGATGGATCTAGACTGTTGTCAGTGGTAGCAGAGGACAGAACGAGGAGTAATGGTCTCAAGTTGCAGTGGGGGAGGTTTAGGTTGGATATTAGGAAAAACTTTTTCACTAGGAGAGTGGTGAAACACTGGAATGTCTTACCTAGGGAGGTGGCGGAATCTCCTTCCTTAGAAGTTTTTAAGGTCAGACTTGACAAAGCCTTGGCTGGGATGATTTAGTTGGGGATTGCTCTTGCTTTGAGCAGGGGGTGGACTAGATGACCTCCTGAGGTCCCTTCCAACCCTGCTATTCTTTTATTCTAATTGTATGCCCAGGAAGACAGAACCTCACTGATGGGACTCTGAACATTTCTGAAAGTTTTCTTCACAAGACGAAGAAACATAATTAAAAAAAAAAAACTTAAGATTCTGGAGCACAATTCTGCAGCAGAGGGACAGACTAGGCAGCAAGTTCCTCAGCCGCATGATTCATGCACAAGGCCCTGATCATGACATTTTAACATAAAAAAGCAAGCTAACAGCTAGAATTACCTTTCCTTTCTCTTGGATCCTTTTCTGTACCTCTGAGACTGGTACATCAACATAGATCACCAAATGAGGTGGCAGAAATTCACAGATACTGATGCCCTTGACTTCATTATAATGATCAACACCTAAAAAACAAAAATAGAGCAGGGAATTCCTTAAATAGAAATACATAACCATCTGTATTTTCCATGTATGTAATGAAGCTCAAGAACACACAGAAAAGAAACAATTTGATTTTGATCATCATCATCCCATCCACCAGGTAAATGATCAACACAGCCTCTTGAAAGGATTCTGTCAGCATTCGTAACTGCATTTCATTTTCAGAAGAGTCTGTCTGCCCAGTAAAAGTGTTTATGAAGTCTTACCTCTCTGCAAAGATTTCAGCTGGAATACACAGTTCAGGTTGGGTTTTTATCCCAGGCAAGGGGATTTAGCAAATTTAAAGCTGAAATAGCCTTATAGAAATAGAAAATAAGCAACAAACAACATTATAGGGTAGTTTACTTCTGACTTAAATGTTGCCAGATTCACTAAGGTCAATGTTATTAAAAGGAAGAGTCTCAGCCCAACAAGCCACAAATCCCAGTTCCCTTTAATTATTTTGCATTAGCCATTTTGCCCCCTAACCCTCCCTCCTTTCATGAACTTGCAGAAAGGTGACCCTTCCCCCAACCTGCACAGGTAGGTTCTTATATAAACAGCAGAGGGCACTGGCAGAGGCAGCTGTAGAGACTGCCTGAAGGCTGCAGGCTGCTACTTCCAATAGCCACAGTATGAGGAAAGCTGCACCCACTGAGAACATGGCAGCGGGGCAAAGCGGGTTCTAGGGAGTCTAGGGAAGAAACGGAGGAATAACCACATCACGTCACTTCACAAAAACCCCATCCTATCCCATCTTAAAAAAATCTGAGAGGAAGCGTGAGAGGCACATCTGCCCTCCCACAACACCCCCACACACACACCCCCCAAAAGGGACGTCTCGGAGGAAGGGAAATGTTGTCAGGGTGCCCAACGTCTGAGTGCACTGAGCTGTGAGCTCAGTGTTCCCTCCCACTACAGTCCGTGGAGCCCCCAGACTCCCTACTGCAGTGGTTCTCAACTTATTACACATTGTTGGCTGCAGATGCAGCCCATAATTTGTTACTCAGGCCGCAGGGGCCAGCTGGCTACCCTGGACCCTGGAGCTTGCAGGCCCGGCCAGCTGCCTCAACCCCAACCCAGCTGTGCTGGGCGGTGGGACAGCCCGGCCCACTCTGCACCAGGCAGCCGGGAACCTGGCGGACCCCAGCACGCGGGCCGGCCTTCAGCACACACCTGAGCTGGGCAACAACTTTGAGCTAATTGGGCGGCATGCAGTCCACGGGCAGCGGGTTGAGAACTGCTGCTCTACTGCTACTTTCCCAACAGCTCTGTGCTCTCTCATTGGGAAAGAAGTTAGACCGGGTGGTGATTACCCAGGTTAAGCACCTGATCTAGCTTAGTCCAGGTGTAAGCATTCCCACAATGAAGCCATACTATGCCCTCAGACTTTCTACACTTGCCCTTGCAGGTCTGGGGGCATAGCCCAGGGTTCTTTGTGCAGAGAAGCTTTAGGGTTCTTCCCCAGGCCATTGTGGGAGAATCTGTACTTTGCAAAGAACTGTGGGAAGGCACGGGAGAACTATCTACACTTGAATGATCTTGCCTGCATCCTCACAGCAAAATTGGTGGATTCCAGCCAGAGTTAAAGTGGAACCTGGGCTCTAACGCACAGCCCCAGTCAAGTAAATTAGCCTGGGCTTAAAGCACCTCCAAACCTGTTTTTTTTCCTGCGTGGATGGTGGGGTGGAGGATGACTAGTTAAAACCCAGATTCAGCCTGCAGTAAAGAAAGACCCTCTGGGTATGTGTACTCTGCAGTTAAACACCCGCGGCTGGCCTGGGTCAGCTGACTCGGCCTTATGGGGCTCAGGCTACAGCGCTGTTTAACTGCACTGTAGATGTTCAGGCTCGGGCTGGAGTCTGGGCTCTGGGACCCTCTCCCTTCGCTTAAACCATGAAAGAGGTCTTTGGGCACAACCAGAAATAACCATCCATGAACAGATTTCTATGCCAATCTTTTCTTCTGTAGTAGATTTTTCAACTGTAGCCCAGAACGCCTCCGTTAAATTCATCTTTAGTGCCGTTCCATTAAAGTCAGTGGAAATTAAGGGTGAATTTGGCTACATATATTTTATTGTGTTCTAAACCAAATAGTTGGAGATATTTCCAGTTTTGCAAGATGATCTTTAGCACCACTGATACCTGTCTTTACTGGGATGTCCATATTTATGGTTAGTACAGTATTTCTTGTTTGAGGAGATCAGTATTGCTGGATGTTTCATAACAGATTAGTTGCTTAAAGAATAAAGAAGATTTATGCACAAGGGTGTGTTCCTAAACAAGATGTTATTGTTCTAAGGTTCCTGAGCATGATCAACATGAGTCATTAGAACAACACAGTGGGTTGTAACTAACTTTCTATTATAAGCCTTATTTTGACACACATCTTTCTTCACAAAATTCCTCCAAACAAATCCATTCAGCATGAAATTTCTCCTCTATGGTTGTGACACTAAGCACCACTTTATTCACACCCTACACGCTATTGTAATAATCTTTGTACATAATATGCCTTGTGTAATATCCCTTTGTACATAATATGCCTTGTATCATGTATGTACATGGTGGGTATTAAGAGATATGGACACATGCAGGAATGATAACTAAAATATTTTTAAGACAGGTATGTAAGGGGAATTGTTAAACGGGTCAATCCTAAGCAAAGGAACATGTGTTCCTCCTCAATTTTACGTATAAGCAGCAAACAGACATCAAACTAATGAGGGATGGAAGCAAACCTCACACTAGCAAGTGGGGGAGAAGACAACATGGCATCTACACCCAGCAGGAGAGAGAAGCTTGGTCTCAAAGAAGTCATTTCAAAGATTTACTGGTCTATAAAGATGGGGGGCTGAATCTCAAGTGGTAAGCAACTAAGTCAACTGATTGCATGCAACATTACTGTAGTGTAAGTGTACAAAGTGAGGTCTTCTCTCAAAGCAAATGCCACACTAGTGATTAATATCACTGTGGGTATGTCTACACTACGAAATTAGGTCGATTTTAAAGCAGTCGATTTTTAGAATTCCATTTTATACAGTCGATTGCATATGTCCACACTAAGGGCATTAAGTCAGCGGAGTGCATCCTCACTACTGTGGCTAGCATCGACTTACAGAGCAGTGCACTGTTGGCAGCTATCCCACAGTTCCCACAGTCTGTGTCACCCACTGGAATTCTGGGTTAAGCTCCCAATACCTGATGGGGCAAAAACATTGTTGCGGATGGTTTTGGGTACGTCGTCGGTCGCCCCCTCCCTCCATGAAAGCAACGGCAGACAATCGCTTTGTGCCTTTTTTCCTGGTTTACCCATGCAGATGCCATACCACGGCAAGCATGGAGCTCACTCAGCTCACCGTCACCGCTGCTGTTGTGGGCAAGTCTACTGTGGGGGCTGCTGTGATCCAAGTAGCCAATGCCATCATTGACGTTCTGTTATCAAGGGTAATGACTCTGGGAAATGTGTGGGCCTTTTTAGATTGTAGGTGCATCATATTCCTGTCCTTTGTCACTGGTGAAGATGTCTTTCAGCCATACATTCCAGTCCGGTCAGCGCTGTAATACCACATAGCACTTCTGTGGTTGACACATGTAACAGCTCCAGGGCTCTTGCTCTTTTGCCTTGTCCGAGGTACCTTGCCCTTCCAGGACCTCCAAGCATTCGACACAGAAGCACCTGCAGCAGCTGGCATTGCTACACAGCAGCAGCTCCTGGGTGCCTTCGCAGCAGACGGTGCAGTAGGACTGCTAGCCGTCCTCGTCCATGGTGTACGGCTCCACCGCTTCCGCTGGAACTCCGCTCTCCTGCAACTCTGCAGCAGACGGTGCAGTAGGACTGGTAGCCATCCTTGCTGGACATGTAGCTTGGCCGGGGGTTCTGGGAACGTCTTCCCTGCCCGGCTCCTAGCAACCTCCAGGGCATGGTGTATGGCTCCATCGCTTCCGCTGCAACTCTACTCTCCTGCGAGCTGGAGGCTTCTGCCTCAGGCTGCTCTCCCAGCTAGCAGCACCGAGCAGTCGCACCTACCCCAGCCTACCCCTTGCTCCCATGGCTCATGAAGCCTGGACAGTAGTAAGGAGCAGTTCAACTGTAGGCTGAGCAAGTGCAGAATGGTGGTAGAATGTGCCTTTGGACGTTTAAAAGTTCGCTGGTGCTGCTGGTCAGATCTCAGCACAATCAACATTCCCATTGTTATTGCTGCTTGCTGTGTGCTCCATAATATCTGAGAGAGTAAGGGGGAAACATTTATGGTGGGGTGGGAGGTTGAGGCAATTCGCCTGCCTGCTGAATACGCGCAGCCAGACACAGGGGGATTAGAAGAGCACAGCAAGGTGCACTGCACATCAGAGAGACGTTGAAAACCAGTTTCATGACAGGCCAGGCTTCGGTGTGACAGTTGTGTGCGTTTCTCCTTGATACAAACCTGCCCCCTTTGTTGATTTTAATTCCCTGTAAGCCAACCACCCTCCCGGCTTCGAAATAAAGTAACTATTGTTTTGAAACCATGCATTCTTTCTTTATTACTTAAAAAAAAAAAAATGAGATAACGGACAAGGTAGCCCGGGTGGGGCTTGGAAGGAGGGAAGGAGAAGGCCACATTGCTTACTGTAGCCACACTGAAAATCAAACTGTTTAAATGAAAGCCATCTGTTGCTTGGGCCATCCTCTGGAGTGGAGTGGAGTGGCGTGGCTGGGTGCCCAGAGCCTCCACCCCCCACGTTCTTGGGCGTCTGGGTGAGGAGGCTATGGAACATGGGGAGGAGGGTAGGCGGTTATACAGTGGATGCAGTGGGGGTCTGTGCTCCTGTTGGCTTTCCTGCAGCTCCAACAGACACTTCATCATGTCCATTTGCTCCCTCAACAGACGCTTCATCATGTCCGTTTGCTTCCCCATTAGCCTCAGCATCGCATCCTGCCTCCTCTCTTCGCGCTCACTTAATTCTTTCCTGGCCTCTGCCACTGAATGCCTCCATGCATTAAGCTGTGCCCTATCAGTGCGGGAGGACTGCATGAGCTCGGAAAACATGTCATCGTGAATGTGTTTTTTTTCACCTTCTAATCTGCGATAACCTCAGGGATGGAGATGATAGGGGGAGCGTAGAAACATTCTACGCTCTACAATTCTGGGGGGACTGCATGGTCACCTGTGCTGCTGAGTTCGCCACACTGACCAAACAGGAAATTAAATTCAAAAGTTCCCGGGGCTTTTCCTGTGTACCTGGTTAGTGCATCGGAGTTCAAAGTGCTGTCCAGGGTAGTCACAATGGAGCACTCTGGGATAGCTCCTGGAGGCCAATACCGTCGATTTGTGTCTGCACTACCCCAAATTCGACCCAGCAAGGTCGATTTTATTTCTACTCCCCTCAACAGGGAGGAGTACAGGAGTCGATTTTAAGAGCCCTTTAGGTCGACAGAACGGGGTTGGTTGTGTGGATGCAGCCATTTTTAAAATCGACCTAATGCGGCTAAATTTGACCTAACCCCGTAGTGTAGACCAGGGCTGTTAAATTTATATATTAACACTACAGAAGGAATTATGGATACTCATTAATATTATGTTTTAAAGCATTGGTTGAACAAAGGAAGCAACAGTTCCCACCCGGACAGGAGGCAATGTTACAGCTATTTAAATTAAGTCAGGTCTGCCCAGAAACAATGGAAGCTGCATTTACATAGAGATCAGCAGGGGGATAGGACACTCATAGGATGGGAAAAAGAAAAGGAGGACTTGTGGCACCTTAGAGACTAACAAATTTATTTGAGCATAAGCTTTCGTGAGCTACAGCTCACTTCATTGGATGGGAAAAGAACCCTGAGTATTATCATGCCTCTTGAAACAAAGTCATGGAATGTTTGGTGATATAAGCAAGGCCTGAAGCCATCTTTGGCATCCATCACTAGACAGATACAAGGAAATATAGCTCTTACAAGCTGAGAAAGATAGGTCTTTCAACTCTCACTAAATATTAAAAACAGTAAGGCACTGATTCAAAGAGAGCTATTTAAGTATATAGAGCAGCGTTTCTCAAACAGGGGTTCCTGACCAAAAAGGGGATTGCCAGCCTATTGTGGGGGGTCACTTGTTGCCACCCTTACTTCTGTGCTACCGTCAGAGGTGGGCGGCCAGAGAGCGGTGGCTGCTGGCTGGGCACCCAGCTCTGAAGGCAGTGCCACCGCCAGCAGCGGAGCAGAAGGGTGGCAATACCATATCAATACCACTCTCCACTCTGCCTTCAGAGCTGGACGGCCAGAGAGTAGCTGCTGCTGGCCAGACACCCAACTCTGAAGGCAGTGCTGCCACCAGCAGCAGTGCAGAAGTAAAGGCGGCATATTGAACAGCTGCCAGGGTCTACGATGGATGCTCTGTCCCCCTCAAACTTGAAGAGTTATTCATTGCTGTGGGTAAAACATTCACAGTAAGTTTCCCCCCCTCGAAAGTTTCTCACACACACACACGCCAGAATACATTCCGTGCCTCCCCGTTTGAGCGCCTCTGGTCTAGCACACAGACACTTTGGGGTGTGACCTGCACGCATGAGAACTATGATAGCAAAATATTGTGAGGCACTCAACATTATAGGTAAGAGGTGACAACTCTGCACTGGTCTGGACTGCATCCCACAATATGACAGTGGTCTCTTGCAACAGGTGATTTTGTTTTTAACTAAATCCGACATGAATGAGATGACATTTGAAACATACAGGGTAAGACAGAGAAGGGGTTTTCACTTTCTGAAACATCACTTCAGAAACAAATTCCACACTGGTTTAAACAAATTCCAAACTGTACTCGATAAAAACAACCATGCAATAAGAACTGATTTGGGGGAAGGTTTGATGCTTCATTTCAGAGTCATTTTTACCGACTTCTGAATCTTTCAGTAGCCCAGGAGCTCCGCCTTGGAGCTTCTAAGGACCATTCTCAGCTAGCATGAAATACTCCTACATGGCTCAAGAAGCTGCCTCACTTCTCATAGACTCAAACAAACTTGAAAACCAGAAGGGACCATCATGATCATCTAGTCTGACCTCCTGCACATTGTAGGCCACGGAACCTCACCCACCCACTCCTGTAATAGACCCCTAACCTCTGGCTGAGTTACTGAAGTCCTCAAATCATGATTTAAAGACTTCAAGTGACAGAGAATTCGCCATTTACATTACCTCCAAGTGACCCATGCTCCATAGGAAGGCGAAAACCCCTCAGGGTCTCTGCCAATCTGACCCAGGGGAAAATTCCTTCCCGACCCAAAACATGGCAATCAGTTAGACCCTGAGCATGTGGGATAAACCCACCACACACATCTGGGAAAGAATTCTCTGTAGTAACTCAGAGCCCTCCCCATCTAGTGTCCCATCACCAGCCGCTGGAGATATTTACTGTTAGCAGTCACAGATTGCCTACAATGCGCATGTATGCAGTTTCATCATACCATCCCCTCCATACACTGATCAAGCTCAGTCTTGACACCAGTTAGGTTTTTTGCCCTCACTGCTCCCCTTGAAAGGCTGTTCCAGAACTTCACTCCTCTGATGTTGAGAAACCATCTAATTTCAAGACTAAACTTGTTAATGGCCAGTTTATAGCCATTTGTTCTTGCGTCCACATTGGTGCTTAACTTAAATAACTCCTCTCCCTCCCTAGTTTTTATCCCTCTGATGTATTTACAGAGAGCAATCATATCTCCCCTCAGCCTTCGTTTGGTTAGGCTAAACAAATCAAGCTCTAAGTCTCCTCTAATAAGGCAGGTTTTCCAGTCCTCAGATCATCCTAGTAGCCTTTTCTGTACCTGTTCCAGTCTGAATTCATCCTTCTTACACACACTGTTCCAGCTGAAGTCTCACTAGTGTTTTGTCTAACGTTATTGATAGTTCCCTGTCTCTACTGGTAATACCACACCTGATGTATCCTAGCACTGCATTAGCCTTTTTCACAGCTGAATCACATTGGTGGCTCATAGTCACCCTGTGATCAACCAATACATCCAGGTCTCTCTCCTCTTCTGTCACTTCCAACTGATAAATCCCCATTTTATAGCAAAAATTCTTCTTGTTAGTTCAATTTCTGAGTTGAAGCATCTCAATAATTCCATCAGGAGCAGGGAAGGCAGGCACCAAATGCAGCATGGTCAAGTGCACTGAGCAGAGAGCTGGGAGCCAGGAACTCCTGAGTTTTATTCCCAGCTGTGCGACAGTGTGGATTTAATAATATTGCATTGTATCTTTCTCCTGCCTGCTGATCACCAAGTTAGCTCTTTCTCCTAATCTACCCCTTTCCCTTTCAGATTTACTCAGGGACTATTTCCATAGCAATAGGTTATGATTTCATGAAAGAAAGAAAAAAAAAGTAGGGTATCACTGAATCCAGGCAAGACTAAGGGAACAACCATAGCAGAACTGTCCCCTATATGCACTCAGATGTTGTGATAAGAAGTGTGAAAGGAAATGTAGAAGAACATCACACCACAGATTAAGAGGCTTGGGTAATCATTAAAAGACTGTAGAAGCAACTTCATTTGATTTGTTAAGAATACCTTTAAACACTCTCACAAGATGGCTTGCCCTTTAAGTGGAATTGGGCATAGCCCGAATCAGCTGTCTCCCAGCTGCTGTTATGTGGCCAGAGATCAGGTAAATAGCTTGAAGATCACCTGGTCCTCATAAGAGGCAGCAAAAGCACAATTAGGGGGAGAGTTGCAAGGAACAGGAGAGCTTCTGCAGATGTTCCTGAATCAGGGAAAAGAACATAATTGATAGGAGGAACTTGTGTTCAACAATTTTAATGTTAAAGAAATAAAATTGAAGCACTGAACAAAAGGGACTGGAATCCTGCAGCTAGAGAGTTCCTTGGCGTACAGGTCAGTAGCATGGCCCACTGGCTAAATGACACCTTCAGACATTAAGGATTCAGACTTGCTGCCTTTCCATCTGTTTACATTCCTCACAGACAGTGTTACAAATTAAGTTTCTTTTTGCAGATAGGGACTTACACCTTTTGTGGATATAGCCTTGTTGAAACATCGCCTCCATGAATACAAAGTCGCTGTAGACGGAGCGTTCCATCACTACACCTTGTCCTATGATTACAAACAGGTTCTAATCATGAAAGGCTCAATAAAACTATGCTGCAACAACATGTCAAGTCATATCTATTAGATAATAAGCAATAGTCAGGCTCTTGTGATTACATCATCTTGGAACACACTCTTCTCTAACCAAGTTAACATACCAAAAGAGTAAAGATTTCACCCCTCAACATAATACCAGGCATAGCTCAAACGAACATACATCTCTAACACTACTGAACATACGTATTGATCGATTCTATTAAGGTTTTTATACCACACCTATCACCATGATATCCAAATGCCTTCCAGTGATGCAATAAGCAATACATCATGAGGAGACCCCCATCTGAAATGCAGTTTGTTAAAGTGAAGGCAAGGATATTATTGTTCCTCCTTATAGCAAAGTGCTCTCGTATCTCAAATACGCAAAGGGCACTTAGATACATATATTTAGCAGGTGAAAGATGGCTGAGTTAATGCTGCTGCTGGAACCTTAAAGTATAGTTAGGGTACAAAAGTGGCTATAGAAATAGCAACTTCTTACCTAACCAATCTGTTCCTCTCATTTGCTTACTTTACACTGATTACAGTAAGATTGTTAATTTTTATCTATGTTAATGAGGCAAATCTGATACAGCTACTGAAAAGGGAGACAGATTTTTTTTCTGGCTTACACATCATCACAGAATCTGTATTCTTGGTGATGTGTGAGCCAGAAACACCACAGCTTAACTTTCAGGTTCCAGGTCAAGCTTGCAGGACTGGATGTTAGAAAAATCACTTTTTGCCCCCGAAGCTTCCAGATCAATTCTGCTTAGTCAAAGAGTGGCCACAGGTATGGGGCCTTACAAGGCAATGTGCATTTTTATCCTGCAAGATGACTATACAATTTGAGTTATGTATTTTTCGACTTTGATTTTAACTGTGCCACCTTAATTATTATATTCAAAAAGCCACATTAACATTTCTAAGTGCAGTTTCCTCTGGAAAATTCTGCCAAGCTGACCTGACAGACTACCAATGTAACTCTGCCCTCCCTCTGAAAGAACTAATGAAGCTCACCATCACAGTGTGATGCCTTTTAGACAGGTATAATGAAAAACAACATAGAAAAACATTATTCAGAATATAAATTAACAATAGAACTGTTATTCTGTTTTTTAATAATTTGGAAGGTTTCTCATTTTTAAACACTACTTTATAAAAAGGACTATTCAAAAAACTAATGGAATAACGAGATTTTATATTTTAAAATACAGCTATGGGGTGCAGCCAAACTGTTAAAGGCAGCTTAATCATTTTAACAATTCTAGAACCCAAATTCACCAATTAATTTTGAAACCAAACTTAACCTGTAGACAGGAGGAGCTCCAGTGCATCAGAATACTGTAAAACACGGTTACTGTACAACCAGGCCTGTAGGCGATATGAATTTCCATCAGGACATTTAGGATCATTGTAAAATTTCTCTAGACTACAATGGCCATTAAATTTCTCATCCAGTAGTGTTCCATCTCCTGTGACCCTGTCCAAATAATGGACATCTGCTTCTGGGAAATACTGCATACCTGAGACAAAGAGGAATCAAGATCATAAAACTGTTTGGTTTAAACTGGACATTTCCTATTCATTTTAGTTATTTTTAAAACTGTAGTTTAAAGTGAAATTATTTTATTTACAAGCATGCATAACTCATCTCCACAAGTTCTGAGCAAAATATTACTACACAATGTTCTCCAATGAATTTCACCATGCCATCATGATTAGAGATGCACAACCAAGTTAAAAACTATATCTTTCAATTTCTTCTTCCTTCTTCAAAATGGCCTCTAAACTGTTGTTCTGAGCAGCCATTTCCCTCTCCACAGTTCTTATAACCCCACTCTGTTGCTGCAAGAACATTCTTACTGCAGTGTAACCTAAGACAACCTACTGAGAAAACTCCCACTAACTTCCTTACGGCCAGGATTTCTTCCATCAACACCCCTACAACTGCCCACACATTTGGAAAATGTGACATCCAGAAATCCCAGTTTGCTATATATTTGGTATTCTCGTTGCTGGTCAAACCACTATATTAACTATAGCAGCAAAGAACTATTTGAGCCACCCCAAATCACTGATACTTGATGAATCAGTGCCTTTGCTTGTACAAGGATTGCAATAATGTGTTATGTTCCATAAAATATTATAGAGGACAGAAAAAGAATCAGCCATACCTAGCTTTTCTGCTATTTGTTGTGCAAGTTTGCCCTTCCCAGAAGATAAGTTGCCATCCACAGTAAAGATTTTGCTGTATTTATTGAACTTTTTAGTAGATCTCTCTCCCAGCATATAAGCCAACCAGCCATACCGCAACTTCTGCTGAGAGCTCACGTGAATTTTTGCCTGCAAGAAAACATAACCACCAAACTAATGAATTCAAGTTGTTGATTTTAACATAATATTTATATTAATATAATGACCCAGAGGCCCCAATCAGGATCAATGCCTACATTAGTGTGTATAGCACTTAACACAATTAAAGGCATCATTGGAGAGTTTACAGTTTTAGGACCTGACCTTGTAATCAGATCCATGAGAGTACAACCATGTGCCCTGCAGATCTGATTGTAGAATCAGGATCTATGAAATGATTAAATTTGTTTAACTGTAGCATAACCCAGGAAGTGAAGAAAATAGTATTTAATAGAAATCACGGATGATTTAAAGTGATTCAATATGTTACTACAAAATAGAACTTGGCCAGAAGGATTGATATAACTGGTCTAAAAAGTGCCAAAGATCTTTAATGACTTATTTTAAGGGACAATTAATTCACTAATAATTTTATACAACAGAGAATTGTCACAGAGAACAGAGCAACAGAGAAACCACCACATCCTTAGATAAGCTGTTCTAATGGTCAATTTGCTCACAATTTCTACTCCGAAATTGTCAAGCTCCAACTTCCAACCATTGGATCACCTTATGTGCCTTTTTCTGCTAGATTAAAGGGCCATCTATTAACAAAAATTGCTTCTCTGTGTTCATACCAGCAGAAAATGATCAAGTCATCTCTTGACCTTCCTTTGGCTAAACTAAATACAATGAGAGACTAAGGAAATTCAATCTAAGGCAGGGTTCCAGATCTCTAATGATTCTTGGAGTTCTTGTCTGAACCCATTCCAATCTTTCCAATTCCCTTTTGAAGTGTGGGCATCAAGACTGGACACAGCATTCTAGTAATGCTCTCATTGGTACTACATACAGAGGTAATACCTAGAGCCATGGAAATCTATGGGTATCCACTTTATATCTGTGGACCATTTCTGTGGATAACAGCACGGATGTGAATACAAATTTTGTATCCGCGCAGGGCTCTGACGGTAAGAGCCGGGCAGGCAGTTAGGAGGAACTGCGGCAAAGGGACACTAGTCGGGGGGGGGCTGCTTGAGCCCCATGCCCAGGGCAGGTGGAGCGGTCTGCCGTGGGTCCCCACAGCTCCCCGCCCGGCAATTACTGTGGCTGGGCTGCGACTCAGAGTCCCCCCTCCCCACCGCCGGAGCAGGGAGAACTGTGCTAGCAGCTGTGGGGAATCTGGGTTCCCCCATCTGCCCTGGGTGGAGGAGATGGGGGGGCAGGGACATTGGGTGGCAGAGGGTCCGCAACTCTGCGTGGGCTCCCTACAGCTGCCCGCAGCTCTCCCCGACCGGGCTCCGGCTGGGGGATGCCTGGGAGCCTCAGCCCAGCCCCCAGTGTTGAGCCCTGCAAATCCGCAGATATCCGCAAATAATTTTTGCGGATAGCAGATTGGATGCAGATACACATTTGTGTATCCGTGCAGGGCTCTAGTAATACCAACTCCATATTCCCACTTGCTATTCCCCTGTTTATATATCAAAGGATCATCTTTACCGAGCTACAGAACATCACTGGGAGCTCTTGTTCAATTGGTTATCTACCATGACCCAAAAGTACTTTTCAGAATCAATGCATTCCAGGATACAGTACCCTTTATCTTGTAAGCGTGACTTATACTTTTCGTTTCTAGTGGTCAAAAACATGTGTTCTTCAATTGGTCCCTTTTCCAATGAATCTAGATTACTCTGTATAACTGACCCAGTCCCCATCATTATTTACCACTCGACCAATAAGAACAACATCTGCAAACTTTACCAACAATGATTTTAAATTTCTCCCAGGCCACTAACAAAAGCTTCAGCGGGACCTGCTAAAAATACCCCCACTGGATGATGATTCCCCACATACAATTATTTTGTGATTGGTCAGTTAACCAGTTTCCAATCCACGTAACATGAGCTACATTGCTATGCTAGTGCTATGTAAGCGATCATATTCTATGCAACAGCATGTCCACTTTTAGAGATTTACAATTAAACTGAAGGGATCAGCCTGTATAGTCTCATAACGTCCATTCTGAACAGCTTTTTCCCCCTATAGAGGTAAGTAAAACATCACTAGTTTTTTCATCATCATCAAAAAGAATAGGCAAGAAGATTGTGTATTTAGACTGGTAAAAATGAACAACATTTTTGCAAGACTGAGCTCTTAAATGTAGAGTTCAGGCTACTCTCGAACAATAAAGAAAATAAACAGCGCTTTGCTAATCTATAGTACCCTCCACCCAAAGCTTTCTAAGTGCCTTCCAAATATAGGTGAATCAAGCCTCAAGTCTTTGGAAGAGTACTGTAGTAGTGTATCAGGGACTCCATTGTACAGAAAAAAAATGTGCTGGAGTGCTGAAATAACTTGTGAAAGGAAACCTGTGTCAGAGCAAAGAGCAGAATGCTGTGCCTTAATAACCCTGTGCCTTAATAACAAAACCAGCCCTGTGCCTTAATAACAAAACCATTCTTCCTGTCCAAGTGATCTGCTAATGATTACGTTTAACATGTAGCCAAATTGTTAGAAAACACAAGGAATGTCTTCAGATTTGTAATGAATTCCAGGTTAGAATATGAATTAAGTTCACCTAGATGTGTGCGTGCATAGATATATACACATAAATAAAATGTGGCTGCCAAACATGAATTTTATAAAGGATCTTCATGTCACGTTTTTCACTCTGAACCCTTGCAAAAGGTCGAGTTGCATCACTTCTGTGGTACCCCGTCACTTGTGACAGCAAGATGCAATACCGATCCAGTACTTCTCCCCAGGATTATTACTAAACACAGCTCGAGGTAACATTTGAAGGCTACAAGAAGTCATAGAATTTAAGGCCGAACGGACTAGTCCCACTGCCTGTAGATCACAGATCACCACCATGACCCAGCCCCTGCACATTAAACCCAGCCACCAAAATGAGACCTAAGCATTACAGACTACACTAGACTAGACTATTACGTGCCACAGGCGGAGCGCAGCAGGGACCAAGCTGCACCAGTGCCCGAGGCCCCCCTCAATGGCAGGAATTTCTCCCCAGATGATCCTGGCAAGCGACCCACACCCCACGCTGCAGCGGAAGGTGGGAACCCGCCAAGGCCTCTGCCAGTCTCTCCTGGGGGAAACTCCCCCCCGCCCCGCAGGGGGACCGGTCAGACCCTGAGCACGGGAGCTGGCCCC
This sequence comes from Natator depressus, assembly GCF_965152275.1. Taxonomy (NCBI): domain Eukaryota; kingdom Metazoa; phylum Chordata; order Testudines; family Cheloniidae; genus Natator; species Natator depressus. The sequence continues at coordinate 80,541,902 of NC_134244.1, forward strand.
GGCCTGCCAGGCGCTGCACAGCGCCCAGCCCCCCGGCCAGGGTCCGCCCTAGGGCGCGGAAGGCCACAAGCCCCCCGCTCGGTTCGGCCAGCGGGAGGCCGCCTCACCACTCGCAGGGCGCCGAGCCCCGGACGGCCCCGAACGGCCGCAGCCCCCGGGCGGGCGAGCTTTCCCAGCCGCAAGGACATCGCGGACCCAGCACAGCAGCGGGAGGACGCTCTTCCGCTGCGACCAACACGACGCCACCAGCGGAAGGACCCTCAAGGGGGGGCCTAACCGGCTGCCCGCGCGGACATGACGTCAGAGGACCCGGTGCATAGGTAACTGCGGCGAGCGCCTGAGTGGAGAGGGCGAGTTGCGGGCGAGGCGCTTGCTCCCAGTCCCTCCTCTGCTTGGTTCCTCTCTCCTGAGCGGCCCCTCGCCGCCACGGGGAGTGCCCCGTTCGGCCAGGCGTGGGGAGCTCCGGGCCCCACGGCGTCACCCGGGAGCCCGTGCCCGAGCATGGCCCCTCTCTGCGGGCTGGAAGGGTGACCCAGGCCTCCGGAGGCCCAGGTTCAAGTCCCTGCTCTGCCACAGACTCCCCCTGTGACCTTGGCCAAAGCACCAGTCTCTCTATGCTCAAATAAATTGGTTAGTCTCTAAGGTGCCACAAGTACTCCTTTTCTCTGTGCCTCAGTTTCCCCAAGTGCCCCGTGGGAACAGCGGCATTGTTTCCCTGCCTCATGCGGGGGAGGGAGTGATTCAAGAGCAGGGAGGGCTCAGCTGCTATGCTGATGGGGGCTGGATAAAGCACCTGTGGGACGGGGTGTAATGATCGCCATGCACTCCCTAGGTCACCCCAGGGGAGATGAGCAACCCACTTCACTTGCCAGCGAGGGGTAGCTCAGCTGTAGGGCCACCCGTTATTTGTTAGCCCTGAGGACATGCATGGCTCTGCACATAACAAAGGGCAGACAAGGGCCCTGCCATGTCTTCAGAGAGCTTACTTGCTATCGCCACTGTCCTGCAATCAGCTCCATAGGGGAGCTCCTCCCGGACCCACCCAGTTACCGTTTGAAATAAGTGGTGCTCTGCATGAGTACAGGTGTCTGCCTGCCCATTGCTCTAGGCAGCTGTAACCAATGTTAATTTGCAAACTATCTTCACTGTTTAACACTTAAGGTGGAGACAGGCTACCCCAAACAACGCAGACACCTTGCATACAGTATTAAAGAAAAATAAAGCTATGGCAATCACCATAGGTTAAGTATTCAAGTCTGACACCATACTTAATACATTCAACTCACTGGGGGTTTTTTGGTGTGACAAGCTACACAAGGATTGCCAGACAGTAAAAAGAAATGTGTCAGGTTATCTGTCAGAGGTAGATACAATCAAGACAGGACAGAGCTACATGCCCATTTCTTTATCATTACTGTCCATTCCTGTTCCGGTGGCAAGTTTCTGCACAGTGTGATGCCATCTTTGCCATGTATCTCCTGTTTCCTAGGATTAGGCAAAGGTTTTCCCACCAAGGTGTGGACTGGTTGTGTACCCACATACTTGTATTGTAGCATTTAGTGTTGTAAATAAGGGAAGATACAGTGGAAAGGATATATAGTTCTTATCTTTTTGGGGGGGACTCTGCATGCGGGGGCATGCACAGGAATAAAAATTTGGCCACTTTTGGAGGAGCACTTTCTGGGCCCCCCACTTCTGGAGGAGCTGGTTCTCCTCTCTCCTGTCTCCCCCCCCCCCACCCTTCCCAGAAGACCTGGCTCACCCCCCCGCAGCTAGAGAACATGGTTCTCCCCAGGCCTAGGAACTGTCATCCCCCAGCCCGGCCCCTGAGGCGCTTGCTCGCCCCAGAAGAGTTCTGTGCCCCCACTGATTGGCGAGGCCTGTACACTTGTTTGACTTGCTTGCACACACCCCGTCTGCATTCACACTTGCCAGAGTCCTTTTTTGTCTTTAGAGGCACAAACAGCTGTGAACTATCCAGGAAAGGGCTGGACATTACAGAGCACATGGTTTTGGGAAAATCTGAGTTTGGGACTGTGTTGGGCTCACCTTGCTGGTTGTAACCAAGGCTGGAGGAAGCCAGAGTGGGGCTGTAGACAGGTTGCTTTGGTCAGAGCTGCTGAACCAGGGCCATCTAAGCCCTCAGACACTTCAAGGGGTGACTTGCATGTTTGCAGGCTGGTTGGGAGCATCACAGGTTGGGAGCTATAGCAGCAAAGCATCGTGAGGCACTCAGGTTTGCAGGGCAAGTGGTGACAGAACCCTTCGCTGTTCTGGATTGCCCTCCAAACCCTGTCACACTCTCTGAAAATGGAACTAAATGGGAACTCAAGGGGAGTGGGGAGTTTATAAATAAGAGGAGTTGGAGCCAGATGATGGGGCTCAGCAGTGGAGCAGTGTGAGAAGCAAAAGGGCCTGCTGTAACTATTGTGTTCCAATGACTTTTGTTGGATTTTGACTTTCTCCCCAACTTAGAAATACCTATATTTGCAAGTGTTGCTGTATAATGGAGCTTCAGGAAGAGAAATTATAATGATATAATATTATGTATATGACAGGTTTCAGAGTAACAGCCGTGTTAGTCTGTATTCGCAAAAAAGAAAAGGAGTACTTGTGGCACCTTAGAGACTAACCAATTTATTTGAGCATAAGCTTATAAGGTGCCACAAGTACTCCTTTTCTTATTATGTATATGGTACTATGCCCTGGACTCTGGGCTTTGCATGAACAGGTCTATCAATGCTAATGTTTGCAGTGTTGACATAGCCATGTTGGTCCCAGAATATGAGAGACAAGGTAGGTGAGGTAATATTTTTTACTGGACCAACTTCTGTTGGGCCTCACCTTCCTTGTCTCTATCAGAGATAATGTAAATCTTGGTAATATTATGTAGTGTTGTGACATTATTAACATGAACTCTGACCGTATAGATCATTGTTGCAACCACTGTTATATATTTTCAGAGAATATTGTACAAAGGTTGTCACGTAAGGTGTCTATGAAGAGGTTATGATTTGCTGATTATAATTGTGCTATCTGTATGTGTGTACCATTTTTGTAGTTGAAGTTATGAATATTGGCTATGTACTTGTATCTCAATGTGTTTGATTCTAAATAGCATTAGTGAAGCATTTGGTCAGCTTCTTGAGAAAGGAATTTGCAAAGTAAGTGCCCAGTCAAGAAACACTTAACTGACAATGAACTTTGGGAAATCCCAATCCACATCTGAGCTTTCCTGGGAACATTCAAACTAACATGTAAACAATGGCGTCGGGCTGTCGGCCTGCAAACTGAGTCATGCATGGACATGTGACTTGGCCATGTAACTCCAGACTCCATCTTGCTGCTGTGATTTTCCACAGGAAGAACAAAGGGGTGTCCTTCCATGGGCAGAGAATATAAAAGGCCCTGGAAACCATAGGTGCCAACTCCTTGGGTGCTCTGGGGCTGGAGCACCCACGGGGAAAAATTGGTGGGTGCTCTGCATGCACCAGCAGCTCCCCAACCTGCCCCAGCTCACCTCTGCCTCCGTTCCACCTCCGCCACCTCCCCTGAGCGTGCCACTGCGTCCTGCTTCTCCCCCCTCCCTCCCAGCGCTTGCGCCGGGAAACAGCCGTTTCATGTGGCAAGCGCTGGGAGGGAGGGGGGAGGAGGAGGAATGCAGCATGCTCGGGGCTGGGGCAGGGATTTGGGGAGGGGTCCAATAGGGGCAGGGAGGAGGCGGAGTCAGGGCAGGGGCAGAGGGCGCAAGCTGAAAAGTTGGCACCTGTGCTGGAAACCCCTCCATCTTGTCTTCAATCCTGCTTCTTATTTTTGGAGGAAACTTGCTACAAACTGAAGCGCTGAACAAAGGACGGAATGACCCATCACAGCTGTGGATGTATTCCAGAGACTTAATTTGAACCTGCAGTTTATTCCACCACTGCTACAAGCCTGAACCAAGAACTTCGCCATTACTGTATGTAATTGATTCCACATAACCAATTCTAGCTCTCATCTGTATCTTTTTCCTTTTATGAATAAACCTTTAGATTCTAAAGGATTGGCAACAGTGTGATTTGTGGGTAAGATCTGACTTGTATATTGACCTGGGTCTGGGGCTTGGTCCTTTGGGATCGGGAGATCCTTTTTTCTTTTACTGGGGTATTGGTTTTCATAACTGTCAAGGTTCCTCCCCCACTCTGAACTCTAGGGTACAGATGTGGGGACCTGCATGAAAAACCTCCTAAGCTTATCTTTACCAGCTTAGGTCAAAACTTCCCCAAGGTACAAAATATTCCACCCTTTGTCCTTGGATTGGCCGCTACCACCACCAAACTAATACTGGTTACTGGGGAAGAGTTGTTTGGACACGTCTTTCCCCCCAAAATACTTCCCAAAACCTTGCACCCCACTTCCTGGACAAGGGTTGGTAAAAAGCCTCACCAATTTGCCTAGGTGACTACAGACCCAGACCCTTGGATCCTAAGAACAATGAACAATCCTCCCTACACTTGCACCCCCCCTTTCCTGGGGAAACGTTGGATAAAAAGCCTCACCAATTTGCATAGGTGACCACAGACCCAAACCCTTGGATCTGAGAACAATGAAAAAGTATTCAGTTTTCTTACAAGAAGACTTTTAATAAAAATAGAAGTAAATAGAAATAAAGAAATCCCCCCGTAAAATCAGGATGGTAGATACCTTACAGGGTAATTAGATTCAAAACATAGAGAACCCCTCTAGGCAAAACCTTAAGTTACAAAAAAGATACACAGACAGAAATAGTTATTCTATTTAGCACAGTTCTTTTCTCAGCCATTTAAAGAAATCATAATCTAACACGTACCTAGCTAGATTACTTACTAAAAGTTCTAAGGCTTCATTCCTGGTCTATCCCTGGCAAAGACAGAATATAGACAGACACACAGACCCTTTGTTTCTCTCCCTCCTCCCAGCTTTTGAAAGTATCTTGTCTCCTCATTGGTCATTTTGGTCAGGTGCCAGCGAGGTTACCTTTAGCTTCTTAACCCTTTACAGGTGAGAGGAGATTTCCTCTGGCCAGGAGGGATTTTAAAGGGGTTTACCCTTCCCTTTATATTTATGACAATAACCATTCGTCCCTGTAACGAGTGGAACTTGTGGTGATACTGGCAAACTGGAGCGTCTAAGGGAATTGCTTGTATGACTTATGGTTAGCCAGGGGGGTAAAACTAAAGTCATCTCTGTTTGGCTGGTTTGGTGTGCCTTAGAGGTGGAGAACCACCAACCTGGGGCTGTGACTGCCCTGCTCTAAGCAATTTGTCCTGAATTGATACTCTCAGTTGTGTCCCACCAAAGGATGCATGGTTGCAACTGTATAATCCTTCTAATTTCCCCATCACTTTAGTTTCCAAGAACTGGCTCTTCAGCCCATTGAAGTCAATGGGAGAATTGACTTCTAGGGGCTCTGCAGCAGTTGCTAAATGCTTTAGAGTCATTAGTTTTCTGGAAACTCGGATCTTTCACTGTAGATTAACTGTCTGTTCCTGTTTCATCTTCTGTGATGTGATGTACCCTAACACAGAGCATGTTGTGTCTGTCGTCTCTCTTTACATTAGCCCACATGTGATGAGATGTGAAGGATGCAGTCACTGTGCTGCTGCTGCCTCCCATCGCCAGGGATCAGCTGGATGGTCTGGAAAGATCAAAGAAATGTCAGATTTCAGTGGCTCTGAAAATCGCTATTATCCATGAAAAGATTAGCTAAGAATAACATGGGACCTTCAAAACGGTTAGGATCCAGTTTAGACAGTGTACTGTGCCAGTGCAGGTGGTGTCAAGATCTCCAAACCTGTACGTTCCTCAAGTTTTTCTAGGGAAGAAAGGCTTAAATTCAACCCTGCCTGTTTTCCAGCTGTTAAAAGCACCTCTTGTAGTCAGGAATTTGCTCCCTCTCCTGGTATAAACTTTTCTTGCCACACATTCTGGTCTTCATCATTTTGAGTCATGCTTACTGTTAAACAGGTGCAACATCCGTCTTCAGTAGGAATTGTATGAATAGATCATAGAATCATAGAATATCAGGGTTGGAAGGGACCTCAGGAGGTCATCTAGTCCAACCCCCTGCTCAAAGCAGGACCAATCCCCAACTAAATCATCCCAGCCAGGGCTTTGTCAAGCCTGACCTTAAAAATATCTAAGGAAGGAGATTCCACCACCTCCCTAGGTAACGCATTCCAGTGTTTCACCACCCTCCTAGTGAAAAAGTTTTCCTAATATCCAACCTAAACCTCCCACACTGCAACTTGAGACCATTACTCCTTGTTCTGTCATCAGCTACCACTGAGAACAGTCTAGATCCATCCTCTTTGGAACCCCCTTTCAGGTAGTTGAAAGCAGCTATCAAATCTCCCCTCATTCTTCTCTTCTGCAGACTAAATAATCCCAGCTCCCTCAGCCTCTCCTCATAAGTCATGTGTTCCAGTCCCCTAATCATTTTTGTTGCCCTCCGCTGGACTCTTTCCAGTTTTTCCACATCCTTCTTGTAGTGTGGGGCCCAAAACTGGACACAGTACTCCAGATGAGGCCTCACCAATGTCGAACAGAGGGGAACGATCACGTCTCTCGATCTGCTGGCAATGCCCCTACCTATACGATCTAAGGGCAGCGTGTGGTCCCAGTTTTGTAAGCACTGTTATTTGTGCCTTTTGAGTATTTTTTTCAGATGAGTTGTAAAACTCATTTGTGTCCACTAACAATTCCACGTCACTTCCACCCAGATGGTGAGAATTCTTTCATTTCTTTGTATATATTGAGCAAAATCTTGCCCACCACTGCATTAGTGTGTTGGTGAATCATGCCCCCCACAGCAACAGGCAGGACTAGAAAACACTGCTCAAGTGAGCAGTAGTTTTAAAGGAGCAGTAAGTTGCAGGACGAGACAGTACCCCAGCTGGTACCCCCCAATCTTCAAGGGGTATGATTTGCTATCTTGGGGATGTCAAGTGATAGGTACAGCTGGGCAGGAAATGATTTTCCTATCCCGTGAGAATTTGCAAGATTTTGAAAAATGTTCTCATCTCAAATCAGGACTGTAACAGGGTAGCTTGCCTGAGGGGCTGGAGAGCCTGCAGCTAAGCCAACCCTGATTACAGGATGCGCCCCACCTGAGAGGTATCTGGTCATTCCTGGAGTCAGGTTTAAGTGCTGGTTTACGATGGGCAGTGAGGACAGGGCAGGGAATGCACCTAATGCAGGATAATATTTAGTTTTTTTATCCATAGATCTGAAAACCAGGTCAGTTTTTCCATTTCACAGCGGTGCGGGGAGGAAACTGAGGTGGGAATTGACTTGAATAGGGTGACCAGATGTCCCATTTTTGGGGACATTTTCTTACATAGGTGCCTATTACCACCCTCCCCCTGTCCCATTTTTTCACAGTTGCTATCTGGTCACCCTAGACCCAGCAGCATAATAGCAGCACTCGGACTAGACCCTTAAACTTCTTACCTGCTAGTCTACCACTACAGCCACTCAACCACACTACCTTAACAGAGCTCACTTTTGTGAGAGATGGAGCTCATCTATACTTGCAAAGAGCTGCGTTTGCTGTGCTTTTCTATCAAAGTTCTACAGTAAATCTTTTTTGAGCTCAGATTGGGGGATGGTGGGGACAGGGCCAAAAATGTATTCAGAATAGTTTACAAAAACTGTCTTAGATTGTCTTTATTTAGACTGTAGCCCAAATATGTGTAACAAGCTCTTGCTGTAAAAGAGGGGAAGGAACATGTTAGTCTGATCCCCATGGGGCTTGCTACTCAAACAATAAAGGCAATAAAACCAAAAAAGCCACCTCCCACACTGGAAGGCTGGGAAACATGGTGGACTAAAATACAACATGCGTGGGCTACAGACTCTTTAGATACAGGAGAAGTACAGACTTCAGTTACAGTATAACGGGACACCACTCCATACATTAAACAGTATCCAATATCTCAGGAAGCAAAATAATCACTGAAACAGGTCATAGAAGAACTGGAAAAGCAAAAACTAATCCGGAGATGAGCCCCACCACTCATACTAGCTGCTTATCCTGAGCTGCTGGGGTAGTGTCCCCCAAAAAGAAGTGGTTTTCTGTACTTAATGTGGCAAATGTTTTTTGAAGCTTACCTTTAAGCTTGGAATTCCAATATCAAATGGCTTTTGTATTCCAGGGTACTCAATATTGCTGGAACATTCTACCTATGGGGTACTGCGATGCCCCCACCATATTCATGTTGAGGTAGGGAATATGTTGGAAAAGGAAGGATTGTTGCAAATGGGTAAAATAGTTCAGCATGTGAATAATATCTTGATAGTAAGCAAAACAGAAAAGGAGCATGAAGGATTAGTGTAGAGGTTACTGTGTTGCTGCCAGGCATACGCTTGAAACTTAACCCTTCTAAATCCCAGATCAAACAGAGAGAGGTGCAGTATCTCGGAATCAGACTCAGTGCAGGGGGAAGATCAGTAGATAAGGAGAGAGAGAAGTGTATTGTTAAGCTTCCAGTGCCAATGGATACTAAATTACTGCAGTCTCTTTTGAGTCTCGCTAAGTGTTGGCTAGAATTTATGGTGGAGTATGCAGAAAAAAGCAGGATCCTTGTAGGAGGTTCTTAAAAGATCACAATTGACCTGGACATTAGAAGCAACTTGTGCATGGGAAAACTTAAAAAGGGAGTTAATGGAAGCGCCTACTTTGGCCGCCCATAACAATGAGTTCCCCTTTGTGTTGTGTCCTGGTGTTAAAAATTTCTGTATTGTCAGCATTCAGGATACTGGGTAAAAAACACTGCATATTATAGCCAAGCTTTAACAGCTCCAGAAAACAAACTGGGAATCTGTGAGCAAACTGCCCTTGCTCCCACTGGACTCTGCAAAAGGCGCAGGCAATTATTGGAGCAAGTAAAGTAATTGTTAAAAGTCATCATGCTCTAGAAAAACTAGTAAGTCAGGAAAACTTATCTAAGGGGCATGTGAAAGTGCATAAGGCTATACAATGGGTCTTTGCTCCCATGACAAAAAATGTGCAATTGGTTACCCTAAAAGAGTCTGAAATATCTGTATGGGGATTGGGGACTAACTTTAACTGGTCAGATACATGTCTGTGAGCCCTGTCTTTAAGACAACCCTGGTTGAACAGGTAATTGGGGGGAAAATCTGGTTTGTGAATGGTAGCTCCTATTATAAGGAAGGAAAGCAAGTAACAGGATTTGCAGGAATATGCCTTACCAGAGATGGGCAAGTAAAAAAGAATTTTCAGTATAAACTAAAGTAGGTGGGAACTGAATCCCTAAAAGTATCAGTGGTTGTAGAAGTGCTGGAAAAAATGAAGAATAAACAAACAAAAATAATTATTGGTACAGATTCAGATTATGTTTGCAAGGGTACAACCATATATCTTCCATGGTGAGTAGTATAAGGGCCCTACCATCAATCAAACACTAACCCGGCCCCTTGGCCCCTTAAGAAAATGTTTTTTAACTAAAAGAAAAAAAATAGCGAAAAGCAGCCTAGTTGTGCAAACAACTTAATTCCACCACCCCAGATCACAAAAGGGAATGTTAGGGGAGGGGTGCCTAAAGTCCTTAAATATTCATTAATTCAGAGTTGTGGTGATTGAATCAATCAATTGGATTATAAGGTGGATAGAAAGTTGGCTAGATTGTCGGGCTCAACGGGTAGTGATCAATGGCTCCATGTCTAGTTGGCAGCCGGTATCAAGTGGAGTGTCCCAAGGGTCGGTCCTCGGGCCAGTTTTGTTCAATATCTTCAAAAATTATCTGGAGGATGGTGTGGATTGCACTCTCAGCAAGTTTGCAGATGACACTAAACTGGGAGGAGTGGTAGATACCCTGGAGAGTAGGGATAGGATACAGAGGGACCTAGACAAATTGGAGGATTGGGCCAGAAGAAATCTGATGAGGTTCAACAAGGACAAATGCAGAGTCCTGCACTTAGGATGGAAGAATCCCATGCACCGTTACAGACTAGGGACCAAATGGCTTGGCAGCAGTTCTGCAGAAAAGGACCTAGGGGTTACAGTGGACGAGAAGCTGGATATGGGTCAACAGTGTGCCCTTGTTGCCAAGAAGGCCAATGGCATTTGGGGATGTATATGTAGGGGCATTGCCATCAGATCGAGGGATGTGATCGTTCCCCTCTATTCGACATTGATGAGGCCTCATCTGGAGTACTGTGTCCAGTTTTGGGCCCCACACTACAAGAAGGATGTGGAAAAATTGGAAAGAGTCCAGCGGAGGGCAACAAAAATGATTAGGGGACTGGAACACATGACTTATGAGGAGAGGCTGAGGGAACTGGGATTGTTTAGTCTGCGGAAGAGAAGAATGAGGGGGAATTTGATAGCTGCTTTCAACTACCTGAAAGGGGGTTCCAAAGAGGATGGCTCTAGACTGTTCTCAGTGGTAGCAGATGACAGAACAAGGAGTAATGGTCTCAAGTTGCAGTGGGGAGGTTTAGGTTGGATATTAGGAAAAACTTTTTCACTAGGAGGGTGGTGAAGCACTGGAATGCGTTACCTAGGGAGGTGGTGGAATCTCCTTCCTTAGAAGTTTTTAAGGTCAGGCTTGACAAAGCCCTGGCTGGGATGATTTAGTTGGGGATTGGTCCTGCTTTGAGCAGGGGGTTGGACTAGATGACTCCTGAGGTCCCTTCCAAGCCTGATATTCTATGATTCTATGAACCTGCTAACTACAGACTTTTGAAGTCTGTTTGAAACAAAAAGTTAGAATGGTATAAAAACTTCAGGTTTTTTTTAAGACTGTCCTCTTTCAACAGAAACTATCTTGAATTGAATTGCTGCTGGACTGCAAGAGCAGGTATGTTCCCTGTTTTTAACTCTGAAAATATATATTAGATTCATAGAATATCAGGGTTGGAAAGGGACATCAGGAGGTCATCTAGTCCAACCCCCTGCTCAAAGCAGGGCCAGTCCCTAATTTTTGTCCCAGATTCCTAAATGGACCCCTCAAGGATTGAACTCACAACCCTGGGTTTAAGCAGGCCAATGCTCAAACCACTGAGCTATCCTCCTTCCAAATTATATAATATACTTCTTTGGCCATGCTGTCATTATTAAATAATGGTACCTATCTTTATTGCAGTGTGATCTGTTTATTATGGAACCAGTAACTTTAAGTTGCATTTCGCCACCAGGCCAGGGTAAAAGCCAAAAAAAACCCCCAAACCAAAGAAACATTTTTAACTACAGTTGTGCTTAATACTGGTAAATTAAAAACAAAAACCAAAAAAAAACCCTTCAGGTATTACACAGGTTGCTTCGGGATTTGGGGGTAATACTCACTACAATTTTTGCTTGTTCCTTAACCCATAGACCCAAACACACATGGTGGGAAACAGAACAACCATGTGCTAGCAACCCTTTATCCTGTGATGGAAGGTAACTTTCTGCAATTGTTTTTTCTCAACCTGTATCGGGACCACAGATATGAGACTTTTGACTTGCAGAAAGAGCTCGCATATTACTGTCAGCAGGATGTCAAAATTTTGAGACAGGCTTGTATCCTATACAGAAAAGAGATTATGAAAATGATGGAGATGGGAGATATAGTAGAGAGAGGCCCTGGTAAATTCACTTAGATAAAACTGTGCATAGAGCCTTCCCGGTACATAATGCTAGCATCTGTCTACATGGCTATGTACAAGTTTATGTTTTTGGAGCCTAACACGGTAACTCTGCTCCCTCCAGACAAATACCACAGGCAGAAAAATAGATATTCAACCCCATCTATTCAGTGGCTGTTGTATACCTCTCACAAATAAAATATACAGATATGGCATGCTTTACAGGGTGGGGAACTACAGGTAGGCCCCTACATTTTAGACAGTTACGCCAATGTTGACAGGGTACTTACGATCTTTGAGTTTAACGGGTGTTTAAACCATGGCTGTGTCACCTGTTGCTGTGAAAAAGCACAGAATCCTATGACGGGGACAACTTTTGGGTTTCTTTATTACAAGACGCAGCTCAAGACCAACTGTCTGAAAAGACTTGGTTTTGTAGTGAGGCCTCTCTGGGAGCACAAGTGGGAGGTGATGAAAGAAACACACAGGGAGCTTTCAGGTTGCCTCGGGGTGCTCTTTTTGTGTGGAGGACAAACGCTATCCGCCTGTATTACAAACCTAACCCTGGGGAAGAAATCCACTATTATGATTGTACCAGCCTGTACCCTTTCATAAACAAAACCAAAGAATAACCTATTGGACACACCGATACAATTTATTTTTTCTGTAGGGCCCCCTTACAGTATTAAACAGTAAATCACTATAAACAACAATCCTTAATGTTACTATACGCATTCCAAAGTGGGGGCCCCTTGCAGATATCAGTGAATGTCTTGGGGCTTTGTTTGTTAGTTTTTGTTTTGTTTTAAATGTTTTTTTCATGCTTAAAGTTTGGGGGTTGTTTCTGAAATAAAATGGGTGTATCACAACCATAGTAAGCACCCTAAAAATACCCATAGCTTTTAAATGTTTGATTTTCTTTAAAGCAAATGCTTGTTCTAAAGTATGGTGGAGATTTGTGAACCCTTGAAACATTTCAGTTTTGGGTTAGATCCTTGTTTATTTTTGTAAAAATATTATTTTAAACTTTTAATGACTTTGAGTTGCTAGAAAGAGTGACCCATAGTGTTCAACCGACTCCTGAGATTTTATTTGAACTGTCCAATAGAGTTCTACCAACTCCTGGGGTTTTATTTCATTTCATGTTAATCAGAGCTCACCATCCTCACCCACCCACTTCCCTTACTGTGGGTGTACACCCATCAAATTTAACTACTGATCACTAATACGATTAACCCTGATGGCAACAAGGGTGGGTAATCTCAGCCCTGGTCTACACTACGAGTTTAGGTCAGATTTAGCAGCGTTAGATCGGTTTAGCCCTGCAGCCGTCCACACTACGAAGCCATTTTTTCCGACTTTAAGGACTCTTAAAACAGGTTTCTGCACTCCTCCCCAACGAGTGGATTAGCGCTGAAATCTACCTCGCTGGGTCGAATTTGGGGTAATGTGGACACAATTCGACGGTATTGGCTTCCGGGAGCTATCCCAGAGTGCTCCACTGTGACTGCTCTGGTCAGCACTCTCAACTCAGATGCACTGGCCAGATAGACAGGAAAAGCCGTGCAAACTTTTGAATTTCATTTCCTGTTTGACCAGCGTGGTGAGCTCATCAGCAGAGGTGACCATGCAGAGCTCTGCAGCACAGGTGACCATGGAGTCCCAGAATCGAAAAAGAGCTCCAGCATGGACCGAACGGGAGGTACTGGATCTGATCGCTGTATGGGGAGACAAATCCATGCTATCAGAACTCCGTTCCAAAAGACGAAATGCCAAAATATTTGCAAAAATCTCCAAGGGCATGAAGGACAGAGGCTATCATAGGGACCTGCAGCAGTGCTGAGTGAAACTTAAGGAGCTTAGGTTTCAGAGTAGCAGCCGTGTTAGTCTGTATTTGCAAAAAGAAAAGGACTACTTGTGGCACCTTAGAGACTAACAAATTTATTTGAGCATAAGCTTTCGTGAGCTACAGCTCACTGCATTGGATGCATTCAGTGGAAAATACAGTGGGGAGATTTATATACACACAGAACATGAAACAATGGGTGTTATCATACACACTGTAAGGAGAATGATCACTTAAGATGAGCTAATACCAGCAGGAGAATGGGGGGGGGGGGGGGAGAAAACCTTTTGTAGTGATAATCAAGGTGGGCCATTTCCAGCAGTTGACAAGAACGTCTGAGGAATGGGGGGGGGAGTAAACATGGGGAAATAGTTTTACTTTGTGTAATGACCCATCCACTCCCAGTCTCTATTCAAGCCTAAGTTAATTGTATCCAGTTTGCAAATTAATTCCAATTCAGCAGTCTCTCGTTGGAGTCTGTTTTTGAAGTCTTTTTGTTCTAATATTGCAACTTTTAGATCTGTAATCAAGTGAGCAGAGAGATTGAAGTGTTCTCCGACTGGTTTATGAATGTTATAATTCTTGACATCTGATTTGTGTCCATTTATTCTTTTACGTAGAGACTGTCCAGTTTGACCAATGTACATGGCAGAGGGGCATTGCTGGCACCTGATGGCATATATCACATTGGTGGATGTGCAGGTGAATGAGCCTCTGATAGTGTAGCTGATGTGATTAGGCCCTGTGATGGTGTCCCCTGAATAGATACGTGGACACAGTTGGCAACGGGCTTTGTTGCAAGGATAGGTTCCTGGGTTAGTGGTTCTGTTGTGTGGTATGTGGTTGCTGGTGAGTATTTGCTTCAGGTTGGGGGGCTGTCTGTAAGCAAGGACTGACCTGTCTCCCAAGATCTGTGAGAGTGATGGGTCGTTCTTCAGGATAGGTTGCAGATCCTTGATGATGCGTTGGAGAGGTTTTAGTTGGGGGCTGAAGGTGATGGCTAGTGGTGTTCCGTTATTTTCTTTGCTGGGCCTGTCCTGTATTAGGTGACTTCTGGGTACTCCTCTGGCTCTGTCAATCTGTTTCTTCACTTCCGCAGGTGGGTATTGTAGTTGTAAGAATGCTTGATAGAGATCTTGTAGGTGTTTGTCTCTGTCTGAGGGGTTGGGGCAAATGCGGTTGTATCGTAGAGCTTGGCTGTAGACGATGGATCGTGTGGTGTGATCTGGGTGAAAGCTGGAGGCATGTAGGTAAGAATAGCGGTCAGTAGGTTTCCGGTATAGGGTGGTGTTTATGTGACCATCGCTTACTAACACCGTAGTGTCCAGGAAGTGGATCTCTTGTGTGGACTGGTCCAGGCTGAGGTTGATGGTGGGATGGAAATTGTTGAAATCATGGTGGAATTCCTCAAGGGCTTCTTTTCCATGGGTCAAGATGATGAAGATGTCATCAATATAGCACAAGTAGAGTAGGGGCATTAGGGGACGAGAGCTGAGGAAGCGTTGTTCTAAGTCAGCCATAAAAATGTTGGCATACTGTGCGGCCATGCGGGTACCCATAGCAGTGCTGCTGGTTTGAAGGTATACATTGTCCCCAAAAGTGAAATAGTTATGGGTGAGAACAAAGTCACAAAGTTCAGCCACCAGGTTTGCCGTGACATTATCGGGGATACTGTTCCTGACGGCGTGTCATCCATCTTTGTGTGGAATGTTGGTGTAGAGGGCTTCTACATCCATAGTGGCCAGGATGTCACTGCTATGGGTACCCGCATGGGTTTTTTTAGGGTTTTTCCCCCCACAAGATTCTACAACGTACATTTCAGCTTTTTGCTGTAAATGGGTCTCTTTTACACAACGACACAAGCGCTAGCTATTTTTTTTTTTATTTAAGAGACATACAGCTCCTTGAAAACAAACCAAGATGCTCCATTAAAACTTTTAGCTCACTTAAGGGCCAAAGGCCTGCTAACAGAAACACAGATGGCCACAAAGCCCTCTTCAATAGATTTTTTTTTTTTTTCAATTTACAGGTACCAAGTTTTATATTGCATGTTTGGCCCCTCACCATTCTCTAACTTTAATCCTTTTAGATTTCTTACAAATAGTCTTTTTTTTTTTTAAGCAGGGTTCTGTAACTTTTTGTGCGGACCAGACAGTCAATATAACGCTGTAAGCAGGCATCTTCCGGTTTGGTCATTTTCTTTAAAACATGGTCAGAGTCCCCACTGAATTGTACAGCATTTATCAAGGTCACCCCTTGCGCTAAATGTTCTTGAGTTAAGCACAGACATTGCGTAGCATAACCTATGGCAATCACAGTTTTTAATAAGCTTTCCAAACACAGCTCAGCACACAGGCCCCGGAGCTTGCAATTTAAATCCATTGAAGTCCAAGTCACACAGTCATGGTGCCACTGGCCTGGCGCATCTATGACACAGCCCTCACAATCTTAGAAAAGCTTTTCTCTAAGACAGTGTTTAAGGACAGCATAAACAGCAACGCATACAATAGTCCGTGTGACTTGTTTACACTCACAACGTGGCACTGGCTCAGTTAGTTCCATCCTAAGCTTCCTCCTAAACTCCTCATAGCCGTGATCCTTGGAGTCCTTTTCAACAATTTGTATCAGCGTTGAGCAAAAACAAGGTGGGCCCGGTTCATCTTCACTGTTTGATGCAACGCTGTCCAGGGCCTCCGGGTCCTCTAGAAAGCCATCGTCGAGCTGTCAAGAGATTTTCAGAAAAGAAACAAGTGTAAGTTCCTACTGCTTTTTTTTGAATTTACACATCCCCAGTTCCTAACCCCATTACACACACACACACACACACACACACACACACACACACACATCCTCTAACATTACTTCTAAATCGTTCATTTACCTAAGTGACGTCTTTTCTGTTCACCTTGTCTGCCGGTGACTCCCCTGAGCTGCGTATTCATTTACTTGAATGTATATAAACTATCATGTAATCCTATATATATATATATATACATACATATACACACACACACACACACACACACACTCTACAAAAGTGTACAATGGTACACAAAAGGTACAATGACAAATATATCTATAATCCTGACCAAAGCCCATATTATTGACCACCAACTAAGTGCAAAAGGTGGCCCCCTTTATAATATCACCCAAAGGTCATCAAAGCACAATTCTGAACCCCACCCCTCAATAGTGACCCTGGGCCTAACATTCCCAGGCCCACCGTAAAGGACTAAAAACAGTTGGAAAATAAAATCTATCCTTTGCTCATACAAGGGAATGTGCAGACTAAGGGACAGATGGGATATGAATGTATGGATGGTAAAGTAAGGTGACCACATAACAGTGTTTAGCCCACTGGGTCATCTTCAGTTCATGCATCATGCTTTTTCAGGACGATGGGTAAACACCCTCCACATAAAAACACAAAAAATGGGGGAAAGTAGTTGAAAGAGAGAGCCAGAAGCATGGGCCTGATGCGAGGCCTGAACCAAAGTCAGCAAAAGTTATGCTCTGAGCAACAGTCAGGTCCTGTCAAGAGCAGTGCTCGCTGACAAGTCAGCGTCCAGTACATGAACTCAGCACTAGTACTGCTAGCATTGCTAAAGCACACTGAATATGTAAACACATTCCAGCAGGCCAGCACAAGAACACCCCGATCAAACACACAATAAAATGGTTTGACAAAAGTGATGAACAGAGATATTTTGTCGGAAACATCATGAGGAAAGGAACAAAGACAGGTGGTGTATAGGGATGTTTTGTCTGAAACATCAGGAGAAGAGTACAAGGGGAGGTAACAAACATGTCATGAAACACGTAACATGATACATAAGTTGTTTATCCCAGGTTGTTTGTCTCAATCTACAAATGTTGGGATACCTCACTTTAACTGTTTGTCTGGCCTAGGGGACAGTGGAAAGTCCCGCCACTGGCTGAGCTGGTCCATTGTCACGGACATACATGAGTTAGTGTACCTGTAACCATTGAGCCGGGGCATTAGCACCATGCCTTCACTTCTAAAGGAGTCTGTGGTTATTGGGCAGTTTGACTGGAACCTGCTGTATGGGCTATCTGTCCAGAGCCAGTGCAGCCCACAGAAAGAACACATGCATACAGTCGAACATCTGACAACACTCACACAGCTGGAACCTTTGTCAGCCAAGCAGATGTCGCCTTGGGAAAGGCCGGGCAAAATGAGAACCGGCATCCATTCTGCCAAACTCCACTGCTGTGTTCTGGAGAAGAGCCCAGGTCCTGCGCTAGGATCTAGCCATGATTTAGTTGGGGATTGGTCCTGCTTTGAGTAGGAGGTTGGACTAGATGACCTCCTGAGGACCCTTTCAACTCTGATATTCTATGATTCTATGTCAAGTTTTTCCATGCTGTGATCTCTACACTTTTGGGGAGGTTGTTTTTTTCCTTTTCTCTTCTTTTTCCGTGGATGTATTTCACCCTCCCCTCCATTAACCTTTTCCATCACTTGGCCAGAAAGAAGTACAGCACCCCCATCAATACGAGTCCAAACCAAGCAGAGTTATAATAACCATTCATCACTTATCATTGGGAAGCAGTAGTGTTGCCTTCCTTGCAGTCCTGCATTCCTAACACCAGATGGTGCTGTGCAAAGGTATAAACAGCAACATTCCTTGCATGACCCAAAATGGAGTCCCACAGCCCCTACCAGGCATAGTGGCCTCTTCTTGCTCCAGGGAAAACTACCACAAAGAAATCCCTGCAGTAAGAAAAACCAACTCTCCATCATCTGTGATAAGGCCAATATGGCCAATCCCCAGTATTCAAAACTCACGTGGCGGACCTCAAAAAAATCATGAGATTGCCTTAAAAATCAGATATTTTTAAAATAATTAATGTGTGGTTCCTTTTTCTTTGCCTTCTGCTTTTTGAGCCTTTTGCTTACTCTTGGGTCCATTTTCAACTTGTTTGTGGAGCCAACAAGGGCCAGAAACTTACTTTAAAAATAAAAACCTGAGATTGTCATGTACTCAGATGATTCCAGAAGCTGGGGGTTGAGGAAAACCACCAAAATATCACCAGAGTTGGCAGGGCAATTGGACAAAGGAAGGAAGAAACCAGCTCTGCAGGAGGGGGTCTCCATCTGTCTTCCACTAGGGACTCTACATCAGTTGGGGGTTGTACTACAAGAATCAACCATTTAATAGATTTTCCCCTTGGATTGCCATAGAAATTTCAACATGAAATTTCAGCCACCTCTGCTCTCTTAGTCTCAGGGGGTGAAATTCACTAGCAAAAGATCTATGCATCACTAAAATGTTACACAAATTATGAACCCTGTCAGGGGGTGGGAAAGCTGTTGCATTAGAGAGGGCTGCCAGTTGGAATCCTGCATTAGACTTTGGACCCTTTCTGTGCTCCTGAGGACACAACCTGGCCCATAACTAACAGATGCTGGGAAATGTTTCTTCTGTTTTCTGTTGTCCTTTGACTAATCACAGACCAAGTATTATTCTTCTGCTCCACAGCAGTTCTCAAGTGTACAAAGTCCCAGACTAAGAGGTGATATAACTGGAGTGCAGTTCCCTTTTGAGCAGGAAGAGTTCAGCCTCTCTAACAGCCCGTGGTTGTCACTGGCTATAGGCCTTACTTCCCCATGGAAAAGTCTGCCGCTAAAGCTCTTGGGATGTGTGAGGGCTGTGGCAGGTCCCCAGCGCTGCATTGGGAAGGGGGTTGCAGACTCCATGTGATGACACTACCATGGTGCCATTTCTTTAAAAAGCAAACAGGCCTGGATTGAAATGTATAGTAAGCCTAAAGCTGCTTTTTTTTCTTTTCTTTTCTTTTGTTAACTGTGAAGATTTGATCTGCCTGGCAGCACAACACCAGATGTTGGGCAGTGGTGAATGAATTCATGACTTATTCATCTGAGCTTCACAGAGCGCATTTCACAGCTCATTCCTTCCTGCTTCTGGAGCTCCCTTGCAAATGAAAAAGCTGCGAGCTAATCATCTGCGCATGACAGGATGGTTTTCCTTGCTTTCCTATGGGGTGGAAGGGAGTCAGGGTCTTCCTTGGTTCCATACAGTGGGAGCAACTGGGAATGGCAGGACTTCTGATATGTCCCTCCATTTCTCTCTGCTTGCATAACTGTTCTGTTATGCCCACTTCAATCATTCAAGCACATGCAGTGCTGCTTCTGTTGTCTGGAGGGCCGACCTGGGCTGACATCCTGCTATTCCTGAACTTCTTTGAAAGACAGCTGTTCATGACATCAGCAGATGTCAGCCAATTGGCTATCACCAACCTCCTTTTCCCCTCCCCCTCATAAAACAGTGTCACTACAAAGGAGACATGCACTTAAAGACATCTAGGTCAAGACACAGGGACCTGCGTGTAGGCAGACTCTCTCAAAGAGGAACACCATAGCAGAGGGGTGGGCAAATTTTTGGCCCGAGGGCCACATCGGGGTCGTGCAACTGTATGGAGGGCTGGGTAGGGAAGGCTATGCCTCCCCAAACAGCCTGGCCCCTGCCCCCTATCCACCCCCTCCCACTTCCCACCCCCCTTTTAACCTCCGAGCCATCCAACCCCCCCTGCGCCTTGACTCCTGACTGCCCCCTCCCAGGACCCCTACCCCTAACCGCCCCCCCGGACCCCACCCCCTATCCAACCCCCTCCCCCACTCCCTGTCTCCTAACTGCCACGACCCCTATCCACACCCCCGGCCCTAACTGCCCCCTGGGACCCCACCCCCTATACAACTCCCCCTGCTCCCCGTCCCCTGACTGACCCCCCCCAAACTTCCACCCCATCCAACCACCCCCTGCTCCCTGTCCCCTGATTGCCCCCCGGGACTCCCCACTCCCTGCCCCCTTACCACACTGAAGCCTGCCACGCCGCCATGCTGCCCGGCAGAAGCGGTGGGCCAGAGCCCTGGTGGCGCATCGTCCTGAGGCTGCGGGGGAGGGAGAACAGCGGGGGAGAGGCCGGGGACTAGCCTCCCCAGTCAGGAGCTCAGGGGCCTGGCAGGACTGTCCCGTGGGCCAGATGTGGCCACGGGCTGTAGTTTGCCCACCCCTGCCATAGCATGTAACTCCAATGAAGTCTCCAGTCTCATCTCACCTATGGGAGCTCACTGCACAGTTGCTTGGCAATACCTCTCTTGAATGTGGTGGCAGCTTGGCAAGGGGAAGGTATTTAGGTGGAGGCAGTATTGTCCAGTGGCCTGAGAGGTAGGTGACTTGGGTTCTATGCCCATCTTTACCATGGGCCAGCCGTGTGACCTTGGGCAAATCACTTTACCTCTCTGTGCATCTGTTTCTCCTCCCACCCTTTCTCTGTGTTCTCTATTTAGGTGGTAAGATCTTCAGGGCAGGGAATGCCACCCATACTATATATTTGTACAGCATTAGCACAGTGGACCTTGATCTCAGTTGGTGACTCTAGCCATTACTATAATATAAATGGTAATAATAACAATAATTCTAATTTTGCAGTGATCTGATGCCAGATACTTGCTTAAAGGCTATCTCGCTGCTCTCTCAGGCTTTTTCCAGTCAATTACTCTGGAGGCTACTATGCATTTTCTGGAGGGAATAAGGGAATTACTAAATAGTTGATCACTGTAAAGCAAACTATCTAATCCTTTAATCATTCTTGTGGGTCTTCTCGGACCCTTCTCCAATTTAGCAACATCCTTCTTAAATTGTGAACAGAAAAACTGGACCCAGTATTCCAGCAATGGTAACACCACTGCCAAATACAGAGGTAAAATAACTCGCTACTCCTACTCAAGATTTCCCTATTTATGCATCCAAGTTTTGGCCACAGCATCACACTAGGATCCCATGTTCAGCTGATTATCCATCATGACCCCAAGTCTTTTTCTGTCACTGCTTCCCAGTATAGAGTCCCTCGTCCTGTAAGTATGGCCTACATTCTTTGTACCTAGATGTATAAATTTAAATTTAGCTGTATTAAAACATATATTGTTTACCAAGTGATCTAGATCACTCTGTCAGTGAGCTATCATCTTCATTATTTAACACTCCCCCAATTTTTGAGTCATCTGCAAACTTTATGACTGTATGTTTTCTTCCGTCATTGATCAAAATGTTAGCTAGCATAGGGTCAAGAACCGATCCATGTGGGACCCCACTGGAAACACACCCGCCTGATGATTCCCCATTTACAGTTACCTTTTGAGACCTATCAATTAGCCATCTTTTAATCCATTTAATATATGCCATGTTAATTTTATATCACTGGAGTTTTTTAATCAAAATGTTGTGAGGTACCAAGTCAAACACCTTACAGACACTATTACCTTTATCAACCAAACTTGTCATCTCATCAAAAAAGATATCAAATTAGTTTGACAGATCTATTTTCCATAAACCTAGGTTGATTGTCATTAATTATATTACTGTCCTTTAATTCTATTTTAATGTATCTGAGCACCTCATAATCTTTAATGTATTTATCTTCACAACACCCCTATGAGGCAGGGCAGTGCTCTTATGTCCATTTTACAGATCAGGAACACAGACAGAGAGAGATTAAATGAGGTCCAAGGTCATATCGGATGTTTGTGGCAAAGCAAGGACTTCAACCTCCGTTCCCAACTAGCACCTTAACCACAGGGCCATCCTTCCCATTTAGGAATGCTAGGGGCATGTCCTACTGATGGAGGCCCCAGTCTCAGCCTCAAGGAGCAAAGAGGATTTTCAAAGGTCCAAATAGGCATTAGTGCCCAGGTCATGCTGATTTCCAATGGGAGTTGGTCACCAAACTCCCATCTGTGCCTATGACAATCTCCCTCCAGTTCAGTGGGAGTTGGGTACTTCCTGAAAGTCTGAGGCCAAATTACTACACTGATTGTTAGCTGAGATTGCTATGGTTTCCCTTCCCCATTTGACAAAGATTTGGAGAACAGTTTCTGTCAAGTTTCCTTCCCCACTCTGAACTCTAGGGTACAGATGTGAGGACCTGCATGAAAGACCCCCTAAGCTTATTCTTACCAGCTTAGGTTAAAAACTTCCTCAAGGTACAAACTTTGCCTTGTCCTTGAACCCTATGCTGCCACCACCAAGCATGTTAAACAAATAACAGGGAAAGAGCCCACTTGGAGACGTCTTCCCCACAAAATATCCCCCCAAGCCCTACACCCCCTTTCCTGGGGTAGCCTTGATAAAAATCCTCACCAATTTGCATAGGTGAACACAGACCCAAACCCTTGGATTTTAAGAACAATGAAAAAGCAGAATTTTAATTAAAGTAAAAGAATCAACTCTGTAAAATCAGGTTGGTAAATACCTTACAGGGTAATCAGATTCAAAACATAGAGAATCCCTCTAGGCAAAACCTTAAGTTACAAAAAGACACAAAAACAGGAATATACATTCCATTCAGCACAGCTTATTTACCAGACATTTAAACAAAAGGAAATCTAACGCATTTCTAGCTAACTTACTAACAAGTTCGAATACTCCATTCCTGTTCTGTTCCCAGCAAAAGCATCACACAGACAGACCCTTTGTTCCTCTCCACTCCCACCCAGCTTTGAAAGTATCTTGTCTCCTCATTGGTCATTTTGGTCAGGTGCCAGCGAGGTTCTCTTAACTTCTTAACCCTTTACAGGTGAAAGGGTTTTGCCTCTGGCCAGGAGGGATTTTATAGCACTGTATACAGAAAGGTGGTTACCCTTCCCTTTATATTTATGACAGTTTCCAAAGCCAAACTGAATCTTTTTCTTAAGTTACATAATTGAAATGCTTGTAGTCTAGCTACATTTCTGATCCTTAAAATCTCAACATCTAATCTAGCTAGGTCATGGACTAACATCTTAACAAACTTTTCATAAAACTCTGATATCAGCTCATCTGACCTGAGGAATTTTTGCTGAGATCTTTCTAATAGCAGTAGCAACTTCTGCTTAGCCCCTTGGGCAACTACTAATTCCATTTCCTCCAGAGAATGTATCCTTGGAATCTACAAACAGCTTTCAAAACCCCTCTGGGTTTCTTAGTTTAAGCAGAATCAGGATGAGCTCCACGGTGACATCTGGTGGTGAGTGTAGCAAGTTGTGGAAAAGAACTTCAGGGGCTGATCTCATTTGCATAGGCACACCCACCCCGCCTAGAATGAGGCCATAGCTGCCCAAATGGTCACTTTGGCTGCTGTGGGATCTCCAGTGTCTCTGTTATTGGGGCAGGAAGAATAAATTGTTATTACCCTGATTATGGGAATCAAGGACAGTGGAACTGTACTTGGCCTTTTGTATGATGGAGGGACTCACCATCAACTAAGTAGCACTCGCTAGGCAAGGGACATGGGTTCCAAAACTCTGTGAATTGAGAGAGGCTTGTGGCAGGTATTAGTAGTTGGTGGTGTGGGCCTCTTTGTGAGGGTCTGAAACACCAATTGCACCTCTGTCTCTCTCCACTGTGGAATGTCAGAGCTAATTTTGGGTCTATTAAGAGTCTTGCTATGGGTACTGTGCTGAATTCACTTTGGTCTTATGGTGCACCAGCACTAAGACTCCTACTATTACAGGCTGAAATCACGGAGAGCTGTGTCAAGTAGTGGGGAGCCTGAAGATCTAGAGTTCAGTGGTGCTGTTCGTGGATAGGCTGGCGGAGCGTTTGTGAGCTGGCGAGTGGAGCTGAGCTGTGCAGAGCAGAGCTGTTCGTGAGACGGCGAGTGGAGCCGAGCTGAGCAGAGCCGTTCGTGAGATGGTGGAGCGGAGCCCTGTGCAGCTGTGGGGCACTCAGCTTCAGGTCATGTAAGGTGCCCCTTACCTCTTCCCCCCCCCAGGCACATTTTTACCCAGACTGGGGAGTAACACTCTGCAGATGAACTTTTGAACTCTGGGGCTGGACTTTTTGGAATGTGGATGATTTTTGGATTGCTGGACTCAAGAGACATTTGGGTTGTGGGACTCAAGAAGCCGAGGGAAAGGACATGGCCCAATTTGCTGGGGTGGGTCTTTGCTCATGGTTTGGTTAATGAACACTAGTTGTGGTGTTTTCCCAATTTAATGCTGATGTCATTTACCTCATGTTATTAAAGATTCTCTGCTACACCGAGACTCTGCGCTTGCGAGAGGGGAAGTATTGCCTCTTTGAGGCACCCAGGGGATGTGTAAGATTTTCCCAGGTCACTGGGTGGGGGCTCGAGCCAGTTTTGCATTTGCTTTGATGAGAGGGAACCCCTGTGTACTGAACCCGGCCCTTGCTGCTATCAACTTGGCCTGGCAGAAGGGTTACATCAGAAATGAAGATTTCTTTTTATCCTTACCTTCTTTTCTCTTTAATACCTTGGTATTCTAGGCTGTCCTTAGCAAGCTGTCATAAATATAAAGGGAAGGGTAAACCCCTTTAAAATCCCTCCTGGCCAGAGGAAATCTCCTCTCACCTGTAAAGGGTTAAGAAGCTAAAGGTAACCTCGCTGGCACCTGACCAAAATGACCAATGAGGAGACAAGATACTTTCAAAAGCTGGGACGAGGGAGAGAAACAAAGGGTATGTGTGTCTGTCTATATTTTGTCTTTGCCGGGGATAGACCAGGAATGAAGCCTTAGAACTTTTAGTAAGTAATCTAGCTAGGTACGTGTTAGATTATGATTTCTTTAAATGGCTGAGAAAAGAATTGTGCTGAATGGAATAACTATTTCTGTCTGTGTATCTTTTTTGTAACTTAAGGTTTTTGCCTAGAGGGGTTCTCTATGTTTTGAATCTAATTACCCTGTAAGGTGTTTACCATCCTGATTTTACAGGGGGGATTTTTTTTTATTTCTATTTACTTCTATTTCTATTAAAAGTCTTTTTGTAAGAAAACTGAATGCTTTTTCATTGTTCTCAGATCCAAGGGTTTGGGTCTGTGGTCACCTATGCAAATTGGTGAGGCTTTTTATCCAACATTTCCCTGGAAAGGGGGGGTGCAACTGTTGGGAGGATTATTCATTGTTCTTAAGATCCAAGGGTCTGGGTCTGTAGTCACCTAGGCAAATTGGTGAGGCTTTTTACCAAACCTTGTCCAGGAAGTGGGGTGCAAGGTTTTGGGAAGTATTTTGGGGGGAAAGACGTGTCCAAACAGCTCTTCCCCAGTAACCAGTATTTGTTTGGTGGTGGTAGCGGCCAATCCAAGGACAAAGGGTGGAATATTTTGTACCTTGGGGAAGTTTTGACCTAAGCTGGTAAAGATAAGCTTAGGAGGTTTTTCATGCAGGTCCCCACATCTGTACCCTAGAGTTCAGAGTGGGGGAGGAACCTTGACACAAGCATTTATTTTAAAATTATCTGCTTGAAAGCTGATGACTGTTACTCTCATTTAGGACTCTGTTCAGCAAATTCAATGAGGTTTCTGTTCCATAGAACCCCTCCCCTGCAAACCACACCATTTAGTTTCTCTTTTGTGTCATAGAAACAGGAAGATTTAGAGAGGAACTGGATGCATCAGGCCCTGTAATTATCCTATATAATGTTACTAATCCTACTATACTGATTTGGGGGCAGACAACCACATGCAGTACCTTTTGGGATTGCACTACTCCATAGTGGAGGGTTGTTGCATTCCCTCAGGAACTAAAATGTCTGGGGGCTGCTTGATGCAGAAGCCCAAAGCTGGCTATGCAGATACCCAACCCTTTGAGGTGTGACCTCCTGGGCAGCGGGGCAATGACTAGTTTTACCTGGAAAGCAAAGCAAGAGCTTGGGTATAAAGGCACAACCTCAGGGCCTGCCTTTAGATCAGTGATTCTTAACCTGGGGTGCATGCATGACATGCCAGATTTTTTTAGAAGGTAAATCATCGAAAACACAAATTAAGCACAGGCATTTAAGTACAACTACTTTGCTTCATCAACCCTATGTATTTATTAACATTATACATTTTTTAATGATTACTGTAATATACAAACAAAAATATATCTAGGTTTAAAGAACTGACCTACTTTTTTATAAGGGGTGCAAGAACATATTTTGAGAACCAAAGGGGTGCAGGCTGCAGTAAAGGTTAAGAACCACTGCTTTAGATTGAACCGGTGGACCTGGCCTTTGGCCCAAGGCGGGACCCAACCCTAAGAAAGACTGGAACCTGGCAAGGTCTCCATAGGACTGATGGGGAACTACTGGTAAAGGCTTTCAATCCTGTTTTGGGGTTCTGTGTTTTTTTTCTGTACGTTTTTATTTTTGAATACATGTACTGTGCTTTGGAAGTGCTGTGTGGTCACTGGTAAATCGCTGCCATTGTCCCCGGAGTGAAGCTAAAGAGCGGGAGCTGGATATTTGTCAGACCTGCTTGGGGAGAATCACGGTGAGTGCTAGGTGACTGCGGCCTAAAATCCATGGTGGGAAGGAAGTGGGACATGGGTCCCTTCCCAGAGAGAGCTGATGTCTAGAGAAGACCACGGAGGCAGGCTACAGTTGCTGATAGCCTGAAACTGATAGTACAGTATGACCAAGTGGAGATTGCAGTGAGCTGGGAATCAGGCTGTATCTCAGTGACTCTGTTTGCCCTCCCATTATTTTAGCTTGTCCACTTTTTGATAAATTCTTCAAGGCAGAGACTGTCTCTTACTACCTTTTTGTACAGTGCCTAGGACAATGGGATCCTGATCTCAGTTGCAGCATCTAGGTGTTACTGTTACACAAATGACATCAATAACTGACCCATTTTTATTTCACATCTTTGATTTCTGTCTCCCCTTCCTCTCATACTGCAATGTTCTCTTGGAATACAAGTCTACTAATGTCTCTTATTATTATTCATAGCTTGTTTTTGTTAAAAAGACACCAGCAGCTTAAAAAAAATCACACACCTCTCTGCATCTTTTCACCTACTGTTGTTGCAAGCAACGCTCATGATTCCTAAAACTGAAAGATCAGACTATCCTTACTCTCTTCCTTTCAGTTGGTTTACTTGGTGCATTTGATAGCATTTTGTCTCTAGGATCATTTTCACAGTATCCTCTGTCCATTTCTCCTTGTTCTGTGACTGGGTCTTCCACACAGCAATGGGAGAGAGAATTTAAAAAAAAAACAGGAAGATGCACTTATGAAGCCACACAAGTGGGCAGGGCATTAAAAGGCAGGTGTAGGGCTAACACTGTTTATAACTCACTTTTTTAAAAACAGATTATATTTCAGTAAGGTGGGTCGAAAAATATTCCATGAAACGGTTTTCTGTTGAAATTGAAACATTTTGTAGGAATATATCCATTCTGATTAAATTTTTAAATGGGGAAAAGTCAAAATGATTTGTTTAGACAGTAATATTATTAAAATATTAATTTTAACATTTATATATTATGAAAGTCAAAATGAAATTAAACAAAATGGCACTATTGAAACAAAACATTTTGCTGGTCCTGAATCAAAATTTTTCAGAATTCTTATTTCAAAGGAAATCTTGATTTTCTTGGTTCTGACTTGAAACAGTTTTTTCCCACCAGAATGTTGGAATTTCCCACAGAATGGTAATTCAGATCCCACCTAGCTCTAGATTAAGTTTGAGAGGGTCTCTCTAACCTTTTTTCAACTTCTTTTGAAATTATTTCCTTCAAACACTTCTTTCCTGTAACTCTGAAAAAGATTTGTCTCATTTCACTAGTAGATTTTTCTGTTTTAGACTTTAAGGGCACAATCGTGCATATGTCCTCTACATCCAGGATTATTCAGCTATCATTCCCTGTGGATATCTTCTGCTGATGCTGGCTTCACGTAACTGATTGTAGAAGTCTACCATCTGTTCTCAAAACCATCTGTCTGCTGTTACCAATTTTCTCAGACATACAATTAAAATCACCCTAAAATGGAATAAATAAGGAGCTAGAGGTGATCATTTTATTTCTTCTGTGACTTCATAGACTGGAATTCTTTCCACACTGACCCAAGAAATGCCTACAAATAATAAAAATCATTACTCTGTTGGATTGTGTTAGAGCCAGAGAGCCCTTTAGCACACAGCAACACATTCCTCGATAGCCAGGACACTGAAATAAACATGCTGACTATAGGCATCTCTGCCACGGCTTAGGGAGCAGGTGGTCACGTTAATGTGACCACATGGTGCAGTCACTCCTCGATCACGGAGCAATTGGCACTGCTCAGAAGATCACATGTAAACCTACCAGCTGGGGATCTCCTAGCATCTCTGCAAATGGGCCACAGTCAATTGGGATATCACATCTTCAAATTACAGGGGCCTAACTTCATTGGCAGGTGAAGCAGAAAAAAACTGACCTGTCAGGAGGAAACTCTTCTTAAAACCTAAGAACTTGAGAGCAAAAGATATATGGAAATATTGGCCAAATCCATGTTTCCTTCTAGATAAATGTTCCTTTTCAGAATGCTTCAGTGTTAAGGTCCCGCTAACTCCTCTTCCTCATCAAGGATCTCCTTCGACAAGAACAAATGGTTTACCTGCCCTCAAGGATCAAAGATTTTGTCCCTCTAGTCACGTGTCTTGCCTCTGGCAGAGACCAATAGCTGAGGTTTCAGAGGGAAGCAAGAGCTTCTAACCCGTGTGGAAGTATAACATTGTATAAGGGGACATGCTGGATACATTGTATATGAGAGGGCATGCCAAAACATGTTACAAAGTATCTGAGGGAGCACACGTAGGGACAGTTAGCTTTTGATTGGAGAAGCAATTAAGGTAGAGCCAGCACGTCTAAGAAGCAGGCATCAGAATGGAAGGTGTGAAGGGCAATTAGTTAAGTTAACTGGAAGCTGTTAAAGGAGATTGTTAAGGGTGGCAGGTAATTGAAGATACGTGACTGGTCTCGGGGATCTCGAAGGGTGGTGACTAAAATCTTTTTCTTCTTTTGTCTGTAACTTCTCTGTAACTTGTTCTCCAGCAAGCTGTATAAATTAAGAGACACAAGCCCCACTCGGGGGGCTCACTTCTAAATGTATTAGCAGAGCAGCTTTGCTAATAAAACAGAGTGGTCTGATAAATTGTCAGTCTGAGTCAAACTTTGACAATTTGGAGGTTCCACCGAGATGGCAAGCAGCTTCACTGAGGCTGTGTGATCCCTGACTGCCTTGCAGGACGATCATGGCAGCCGGCGCCTGGACGCTTAGTTCAAGCGATCCTCCACAAGACTGAAAGGTACACAGCAGCAGCGCAGTCTAGGCCATTGAACTTGTTGGTTCCCACTCTGTTCGGGTAGGGGTCTTTGGATCCAGCTTCTGGAATCAGACGTCTCAGGTAATTATTATTTTTGTGCTTTAACCGGTTTGAGGACTGTCTTGTCTTTGTGTCTATCCGTCTTCCCCGTGGTGTGTGTCTGAATCTGGGAGCCATCTCTGTCCGGAGACTGGCTGACCAAGGGGTCCCCGTCCCCATGGTCTGAATAAGTGGAATCTGCACAGCTGCAGCCGCACCACGCCTTGGGTATAACCCCTGGTGTGAAAGCAAGGGCAGTTGAGGCAGTAGCTTGTGGGCTCCTTTCTGTGTGTTGCACCGGGTACCGCTCTGCTGAGCCCGAATTTCCTTCTTGTGTGAGTGCTGTGTGAAGTCCTCCTGGATGGGTAATCAGAAGTCTAAGGTAGAACAGTTCCCTAAGGGAACTCCAGCTTATTTTATGTATTTTAGGAGGGGTCCGGACTCTTGTAGGTTTCTTGGAAAATGGTCCAAATTAGCTCTAGAGAACCCCAAATTACAGTGGCCACTGTTAGGTTCTTGGGACAAGGATCGAGTGGACGCTTTAAAAAGCAAACTTGTCCTCCCAAAAACCAAATTGGAGAGAGGAGAAGTAGACTGCTTCATGTAGTGGTGGGAAGAGGCAAATCGTAGATGGACTGAGTCAAAACTCACCTCTCTTAAAAATTCTATCAAAAAACTAACAATTCAATTGGATGCAGTCTCTCCCACCACTAGTCTGAGCACTCCCCTTTGCCCAGTCCTGTGCAATGATCTGGATCAAACCTGACCCCCACCATACTCCTGCGCAAATAAGAAATCAGAAAAGGAAAAATCTTCAGTGACTACAGATAATGAAAGTGAAGAAGATACCCTCATTGGCCTCGCAGCTCTGCAAAATATTATGAAGAAGAAATCCAAAGCAGACTGCAAAGATTCTCTTGACATCTCTTCTTGGAAAAGAGAACCTGATGGGAGGTTAATGAGAGACTCTGATCAAACTGTTGTGGCACCCTTACGAGTCCTTAAGATGGGAGAAAGTGAGTCCATATGGGATTATAAGCCCTGGACTCATACGGAACTTTTATCTATAGTTAAAAGTTTTCCCAAACCACAGGAAAACTCTGTCAAATTTGCTGAGGCGTTTCTGTTAATCTGTGAAACCTATGAACCCTCTGAGACAGATCTCCTCCAACTGTGTAAATTGTTAGCTCCTGCCAGTTATTATGAAAAATGGTTGGCTGCCGCAGACTGGCCAGCTGAGGCACGCCACTCAACCATAAAAAGTACTGGCCCAGATTCGGCATACAGAGACCGGTGTATGGCTCTTTGGAAGCGCCTGCATCAAGCCATTCCCAAAGTGTGGTCTCCTAAAACAAACTGGACAGCAATACGTTGCTATAAGCAAGGGCAAGGAGAAAGCCCAGGCGACTATAGGTCCCGGCTAACTGATATTTTCCTACAACATTCAGGAATACAAGAGCCCGATGTAAATGGGCAGGGGGCCTTGGCACATGCATTTGTTGATGGTCTTCTCCCTGCCACAGGCAGCATGTTAAAAGAAATAAGTGTGGGATGGGAGACTGAAACCAGGGACAAATTTCTGGCAGTAGCAGAGCATTGCCACCGCACTTTAAAAGGAAAGGAGGAACAGTCCTCCCAAAAGTTAATGGCTCTGCAGATACAGCATTATTCAGGACTAAGCAGACCACACCGGGGACAGGGACGGGGTTGTGGAAGGGGGGGGGGGGGCTGGATTAACTGGGGTTGTAACTACTGTAAACAGCCTGGACACTGGAAAAAAGAGTGTCCAAGACGACCTAATAATTGTATGGGAAATCAAGTGAACCCCCCCGCTGGTTCCTCCAGCTGATCCCCAACCCTATTTTTCACCCCAAAAATGACAGGATGCTGGGGAACCTCACAAAGTTTTAGCTCCCTTATTACCTCTGTCCCCTACTGGAGAATGTGTCCTGACTGTAAATGATCTCTCTCTCCCTTTCCTTGTTGATACTGGAGCTTCTCTGTCTACAATCCGCACCACTGACTTGCCTGAGGTTCCCCGATCTGGAAAATCTGTGTCTGCTGTTGGCATTACAGGGAGGGGTCCCTACCTCTTTTCCCCTCTCAGAACCTTTGTCTGTTCAGGTCGGTCCCCTCTCTGAGGAGCATGCATTCCTCCTCTCTGATTCCACCCCTGCAAACCTTCTGGGACGGGACTTGCTATGCAAACTTGGCTGTTCTATTTACTGCTCCCCAGATGGTGTCTATCTGCAAATCCCTCAGTCTTCCTTATGTGATTCTGTAGCCTCCCTGCTGTCTGAAACTTCCCTCTCCACTCTGGTCCCTTGCTATCCCTTAACTCCGTCCCTAGAGCACCTAATCTCTCAGGTTCCTTCCTCCCTATGGCCATCTCACCCATCTGAAGCGGGCCAATTAAATACTGACCCAGTTCGGATTACTGTAGACAATTCCAAACCTCTGCCTCACCTGTCTCAGTATCCTTTGAATCCTGAGGCAGAGGCTGGGATTGCTCCAGTTATATCTGCATTAAAAGAACAAGGAATTATTGTCCCTTGTTCCAGCCCCAGTAACACCCCTATCCTCCCAGTTCAAAAGGCTGATGGCAAATCGTGGCGATTTGTTCAAGACCTTCGAGCTATTAACCATATTGTCATACCTTCTTTTCCAGTGGTTCCTAACCCTGCTACAATACTAGCGTCTATTCCTCCAAATGCAACCCACTTTACTGTTGTAGATTTGTGCTCCGCTTTCTTCTCTGTCCCAGTTCACTCTGAATCCCAGTATCTCTTTGCCTTCTCCTACAAGGGTCAGCAATATACATGGACTACTCTTCCCCAGGGGTATACAGAGAGTCCATCCTATTTTTCTCAAGCCCTAGCCAGGGATCTCGATGACCTGGTTTTCCCATCAGGATCCACACTGATCCAATATGTGGACGACTTACTCCTGTGCTCCCCCTCTCTGTCTGCCTCAGAAACTGATTCACTAACACTTCTCACAGCTTTAGCGAACAAGGGTCATAAGGCTTCTCGCACAAAATTGCAGCTCTGCCAAACCTCTGTAACATACCTAGGCTTCCTTCCCTCCCAGGGCTCCCGTACACTCTCTCCAGCCCGGGTACAAGCCATCCTTAGCTTTCCCCAGCCTTGCTCTCCACGCCAGGTCAGAAAATTCTTAGGCATGACAGGGTTCTGTAGGCAATGGATTCCCCAATATGCTTCTCTGGCTAAACCACTCCAAGAACTCACTCGATCCTCTGTACCTAACCCCATGCCATGGCCACTTGAAGCAAATGCTGCTTTCATCTCCCTTAAGCAGAATTTAGCCTCTGCCCCTGCCTTAGGGTTACCTAACTATGACAAGCCTTTTACCCTTTTCTGTCACAAACAATCTGCTTGTGCCCTCGGGGTTCTTACTCAGGAGCACGGTGACAGAAATCGCCCGGTGGCTTATTTTTCTGCAACCTTGGACCCTGTAGCCCAGGGTTTACCCCCTTGCCTATGCGCTGTAGCTGCTGCAGCGCGCCTGGTCGAGATGTCTGAGTCCCTTGTCCTCCGCTCTCCTCTCACTCTCATGGTTCCCCATTCTGTGGAAACTCCCCTTCTGCAACGCAACACTGCTCACCTCTCCTCTGCTCGCCTCACTAGGTATGAACTTTTGCTGCTTTCAGCCTCACATATCACTATTAAGCGCTGCTCCCGGTTAAACCCTGCTACCCTCCTTCCTTTACCTAGTGATGGTGAACCCCATGACTGCCTTGCAACTGTCTCCGCTATCACTGTCCCACGCCCCAACCTTTCAGATGTACCTCTCCCTAACTCTGACCTGGTATTATTCACTGATGGGTCCTGTTATAGAAATGACCAAGGCCACCTTCTTGCAGGGTACGCTGTGGTCTCTTTCTCTGAGACCATAGAAGCTGCGCCCTTACCCTCTGTGACCTCTGCCCAGGTGGCTGAACTGATTGCTCTAACCCGTGCCTGCTTTCTAGCCGAGGGGCTCTCTGCCACTATTTTTACTGATTCTCGGTATGCCTTTGGGGTTGTGCATGACTTTGGCACCCTCTGGCAGGCTCGAGGTTTTCTTACCTCTACTGGTACCCCATCAAGAATGGCCCCTACATTGCCGCCCTCCTGTATGCAGTTTTACTACCGTCTGCCTTGGCAATTGTTAAGTGTACTGGCCACTCAGCGGCAGACACCGAGGTGGCAAAAGGTAATGCACTTGCTGATGCTGCTGCAAAACATGCCACCACTATAAAACCTTCACCAGAGGCGTTTCTTGGTCCCCTCTCTGTCTCTGTAACGCCACCATCCCTGTCTCATCTCGCTCAGCTCCAGGATTCTGCCCCAGAAACAGAGAGAGACTCCTGGAGTGCTTTGGGTTGCTCTTTGCACTCTGATTCCCTTTGGCGATCGCCCACCGGTACCTTTGTAGCCCCCCTCTCACTCTACCCGTCTCTAGCTGCCCTGCTACATGGTGTTTCGCATGACGGCAAGGAGGGGATGGTCTCTGCTATGAGTAAGGCGGGGTGGCGGGCTCCCCATTTCAGCTCCTTTGCAGCCCGCCACTGTGCCGCTTTTGTTACTTGTCAAAGCCACAATGTAGGCAAATCTGTAAAAGTAACACAAGGGTTCCGGGGTTTGCCTCAAGCACCTTTCCTACACTGGCAACTTGATTTTGTACAAATGCCAAAGTGTCAGAAATATGAATTCATTTTAGTTATAATATGTCTGTTTTCGGGTTGGATTGAAGCCTTTCCCTGTCGCAAAGCTGATTCATTGTCCGTTGCAAAATGTCTGTTAAACCACATTATCCCTACCAAGGGAATTCCTGCCACTTTGTCTAGTGACCGGGGAACACATTTTACTGGAAAAATTGTTCAACATCTAAACCAGGTATTATATGTCACCCACCTGTCGCACTGCCCTTACCATCCACGGAGTGCAGGGGCAGTTGAAAGGCGAAATGGTGTGCTTAAAAATAAGCTGGCAAAAATCTGTAGTTCCACAGCGTTAAACTGGCCAGCTGCTTTACCACTGGCCCTTATGGAAATTCGGTCATCCCCATCCCAGAGACACAAATTGAGTCCATTTGAAATCATCATGGGACGCCCTATGCGAACAATGGCTACTATTACCCCAGCCCCAGACCTAAACCTAACTCACAGCACGCTCCTCCAGTACTGCAAAGGGTTAATGCAAGCTGTGAGCTCCTTCCATTCGCAGGTGCGAGCAGCTTGGCCGACGGAACCCACTTCTGCTGCCTGTCACACTCTTGAGCCTGGTGATTGGGTCTACCTGCGGCACCACCTTCGGAAGCACGCCTTGGAACCCCGGTGGAAGGGTCCATACCAGGTACTGCTCACCAGCCAGACAGCAGTGAAATTATCCGGCATCACTGCATGGATCCACGCCTCACAGTGTAAGCCAGCACCACTTCAAGGGGACCAAGCACCTCTGCAAGACCACGCAGAACCAGCTTCAACCCCAGAAGACAAAGAGGAACAGCCTGCAATACCTTACAATCTGCGCTCTCGTAAGGGTTGCCAGAAGCAGAGGGTAAGCAGACAGCAGGACCCAACAAACAAGAAGCAGTAGTGAGCCTAGCGCCTGCTGCCTGGTGGACGTAAAACCGTGACTGCGGTTCCCTCAAAAGGGGTTCTCGGAACCAGAAAGGGTCCTGCTTCCAACATGTGTCCTTTGAGAAGCTTAATCCTCAGCTACTGTGTCCTGAGGGTCTGGGGAATCCAGAGTGACAGTGACAATTCTTTCATCCAACAACAGGTGCAGATAGCCCAGATCCTGAATATTTCTAATTGCTGGGTCTGCAGCCACATCCCAGCTCACTCACAAGCTAGTATCCCCACCATGGCAATCCCTTTGAATTCCTCAGAGCTTGCTGGAGAACCCTATCCACTTAAAAGGACATGGAAGGAAAATGACACTTGGGGGCTGGGAAAAACATATGTTCCTAAACTTATAAGTGTGGTGAAAGGAAAGGGCCACTGGTGTTGGGTGTGTAATGGGACAGGGCTGAATCTAGGGAGGAGCAGCTGTCTCCAATACATCGTGTCCCATGGTGTATGGGACTATTCAAACAAGGTTGGAGAATGGCGAACCAGGTATGGAAAGATAAACTTCCTCTCAACCTGGGACCAAACCAAAGATTCAATCTCTTGCTCCCCCTACAGCCTCCCTGAGAAAAACAGCACCATCTACAAATGTCATGTGAATGCTACCTCTTCTCCCAGTGAAAATCATCCTGTGCCCTTTGGGGGATACTATTCCTCCTTCGTAAATTCTTACATGTCAAAGGGTTGCAGTCAACCCTTCCCAGCTTTAATGGGACATCATTGGGTTTGTGGGGAAAATGCTTACACTGTGTTACCAGCAAATTGGTCAGGTATCTGTTATCCTGCTCAGCTTTTCCCACAATTCCGGGTGCTTCAATCCCTCCCACAAAATCGCCTCCGTAATTTCAGGCGAAAAAGGAGGGACTTGCCAGATGCTAAATGGTATGTGGATAACATAAGCCCCCTAACTTGGGAAGAAGCTGTTGGCATTTCTTTAGTCCCAGTAGGGGGGTAATCCACCATGCAAAAAGGCTTTTAAGGTTACAAGCGGTGGTTGAGATCATGGCCAATGAAACAGGAGAGAGCTTAAAAGCTCTAGCCAAAGAAGCAGGAGCAGTCCGACAAGTGGCCCTCCAAAACCGTCGGGCATTAGATATAATACTGGCAGCCAAAGGAGGGACCTGTGCTCTACTTGGAACAGAATGCTGTGTATACATACCTGATAATACTAATGAGGTAATAAATCGTGCTAGCCATCTGGAGCAAATTGCATACCTTCCCCACGAAGAACCAAGTTCCTTGTGGAAATGGATAAGTAACTTATTCAATTTCTCTAGTCTGGGAAACTGGTTGTTTCAAGGAATCCTGACTATCCTATTTGGAATTCTAATAATCTTTGTGTGTTTTCAATTGATTTCTTGTTGTATCCAAAACTGCACAAGACACACCATCCATCAGGTTACCCCTAACCAGAGTGCTAATCTAATGTTGTTAAATGTCACCAGTGAAAGTAATGAAAAAGAACGATTGATGTATGGAATCCAGTAAGTCATTGGTCATGGGCGTAGCCTTGACCAAAAGGGGGGATTGTGGAAGTATAACATTGTATAAGGGGACATGCTGGATACATTGTATATGAGAGGGCATGCCAAAACATGTTACAAAGTATCTGAGGGAGCACACGTAGGGACAGTTAGCTTTTGAATGGAGAAGCAATTAAGATAGAGCCAGCACGTCTAAGAAGCAGGCATCAGAATGGAAGGTGTGAAGGGCAATTAGTTAAGTTAACTGGAAGCTGTTAAAGGAGATTGTTAAGGGTGGCAGGTAATTGAAGATACGTGACTGGTCTCAGGGATCTCGAAGGGTGGTGACTAAAATCTTTTTCTTCTTTTGTCTGTAACTTCTCTGTAACTTGTTCTCCAGCAAGCTGTATAAATTAAGAGACACAAGCCCCACTCGGGGGGCTCACTTCTAAATGTATTAGCAGAGCAGCTTTGCTAATAAAACAGAGTGGTCTGATAAATTGTCAGTCTGAGTCAAACTTTGACACCCGATAGAGTAATGCTGTACGTACAGAATGAGAGAGGAGAAGGGAAATGCCTTCCTGCCCCTGGAGGCAATCCACATTACTCTGAAGCCTGAGATCTAACTAACAGTAGTATCTCAGCTGGCATCAAAAATGAGAGAGAAACCGTTGGCAAAGTGAGTTGATGCTAGTCCCCTGAGAGCCACACTAGTGCCCTAGCCACTGGGCCATCCTTCTCTAGCTCATTTTTTCCAAAGTGGTTTCTATAGAGATTATTGGGTAAGCAAAGAGAAGCTGCAAGAGCTGTCACACAAGCCTCTGCAGCAGTGTGGGAGCGTCATTTCAGGCACCTGGAGCAGTCGGCGGAGAGATAAAAACCACCATAGGATGGGGATGCAGGGCTGAGGACACCCTGGCCAGTGGGTCCTACCCTGTGCCGGGCCCTGCTGCTAGTCCTGTCTGGGCTGGGGAGGATGGGACTTCTTCTTCCCAAGCGAGGAGCAGCTGGGGCTGGGGCACCCCCACCCCCAGAAAGCTCACCCACCTGCAAGAAGCTCCGCATCTCCCCGCTTCCTGCCCCCATCACTCCTCAGCCACACACCCAGACTCCCACACCCAGATTGCCCCACAGAGAACCCTCTTACCCCACACCTGGATCCCCCCACACTGAACCCCTCCACACTTGGATCCTGCCAGGATGAGCCTGCTTGTCCCACACCCAGATTGGGGGCCAGGGCTGTGTGTGTGCGAGATTCTGTCCCTCTTGCTAGCTATCTTGGTGTGGAGGGGCAGGACTCTGGGGCGTTTCTGGGACAGGCCCAGCCCTTGCGCTGTGTCAGGATTGGGTGTAGCCTCACCGCCGAGTCTGTGTCCTGGGGGGCACTGCAGAGTGATCTCCATTCTCTATGCAGCCAGTGGCCTGTGCTCCCCACTGCCATGCTGGAGCCTCCACATTTATTTATTAACAAATAAAATAAGCAGAATTTTAAAATAGTGTGTGCAGAATTTTTAATTTTTTGGAACAGAATTCCCTCAGAAGTAAGCCTTAAAATCTATTAATCTATTAGTTCAATGGCAATGGCTTGACTAGGGAAAGCGGTCATGGTTGACATCATGTTGGCTAATACAACACCAGCCATGGCTTTGTCCCTGTGTAGAAAGCTTTTAACAGGTGTTAGCTGGTCATGGTTGACCCTAGTCTCCTTCATAAGGTTGACCAAAACTAGCTAATGTGCTAAAAAGTGTCTGCGCAAAGGACAAAGCCATAACATGATGTCAATCATGACCTCTTCCTAGTTGTGATAGAGTGCTGAGGTCTAAAAGATGGGTTAGCCCTCTGATCATTGTAGCATCAATTATTTTCCCTAGTGACAGCTGATTGAGGAAATAGGGATGAAATAGCTAATCAGATGGGGAGGCTGGGTAAATTAAGGAACTAATTGGCCCCTCAGATGACTATCTTGATAAAAAGCAGGAAGGAAATGTTATTGGGGTAGGGCAGGTCAGGGTTTGGCCCTGCCCTGATCTGATCCATGTAAGGGATACCTCTTTTCCTCCCAGGGCTTTGATGAACAGGGGATGACTGTAATAGGTATTGCACTCTACAGGTGTTGGTGGAGAAGACTTGAATAAATTATATGGAGTGGACACTAAAAGCAGAGGGGCTGGAGAATTATGCCCATTACACTAGTCAAGACTAGGCCAGTGGGACTATTCGCATATATAAGTGATTCCACGAGAGAAGCCTGATTTAAGACAAGACACAACAAGTGAGTATGATAAACATTAGCAGGGGAAAGCAAAAGGAGGATAGAGATAAGTCATAATATTACATGGTTAGATCTGCTAAGTATCGGTATCTATTTTAGTACTTCTTCCTAACACTCCCCTTTGCTTGCCTGGT
This sequence comes from Natator depressus, assembly GCF_965152275.1. Classification (NCBI taxonomy): domain Eukaryota; kingdom Metazoa; phylum Chordata; order Testudines; family Cheloniidae; genus Natator; species Natator depressus. The sequence goes on from NC_134244.1 coordinate 80,581,008, forward strand.
GTCTTTATTTGAATAGCAGTTTCTACAAAATGTTGTCTTACTCTTTGCCTGTTTCTACAATGAATGAAGGCAGGTCTGGGGAGGGAGCACAGACAGGCGTAAACTTTGGGTAATGTTAAGCAACAGAAATAAATAGAAAACAAGAGGCAATGGGTTAGCGGAGCTGCACCAGGAAGTAGTCTGGGCTCTGGTATCAAGAGACCCACAGCTCCTTACAACACAACACACTCTCAGCAATCAAAGAGACAGGAGCAGAGCTAGTTGGAAAATGTTGAGAAAAACAAATAACTTTTGTGTCTACATTTTCTGCTGACAACTTTTATTTTTCAGCAAAAATTTGAATATCAGAGTATTTGGGCCAAGAAAATGAAATATTTTTTATTTGGAAATACTGTGGTGCCTCATGGGAGTTGTAGTTCAGGTTCCTGCTGCTCCCATTCTTCTCTAGGAACAGGGCTCTTTAATTGGACTACATCTCTCATATGCACTACACTCTTCGCTTTGGGGAAGTGGTGCATCATCGGAGTCCCAGGCTGTAGTGTGGCATTAGAGATGTAATCTGATCAGTGAGCCTGACCAATAGACTAATAGAAGAGAATATGGATTTAAGGCAACCAAACTACAACTCTCATAGGCACTGCAGCAATATGTGTTCTTTATTTAATGGAAAATCTAAATTTCCCAAGGAAAGCAGACACTTTTTATGAAAAAATTTAGTTGAACACCCAATATTCTATGAAAAAACAGTTTTGATGGAAAATTTCCCACTAGTCATATCTAGTACGTTACTCACATAATCATAGTACTAATGGAGAGTGGTTTGCACATTCATCCCAATGAAAGAGCTCCCACTACTGCCCTTGGAAAGGGACCGATCTGGTCTCGCCATAATCTCCATTAGGAATTTTCTGATATTTAGCCCTTGTGACAACAGCTAGGCCTGACATCTTTTGCATCTCAGCAATGGTCGTTGGTGCCTTGGGTTTGTAGGAAGGTCACTGAGTTTGGAGAAGGGCTGTGATTGGGAGAGAAGATAAAGGGCATGGGGCCAGTCCCACTATGGCACTCTGTATCTCGGGGGAACACCCTGCACCCCCATGTTCATCCTTATAATATGATTTCGAATGCAAACTTTGTTATGCCAGGTATCTTCAGAAGGCTCATGATTCACTGAGCATTGTTGTTATAGTAATATTATAGTAATGTTAAAGGTTGTAATCTCATCTATATAGTTATGAGGTTGAAAATGTGTCCTCATGGCTTAAAACAAGCCCAGGCAAAACTCTCCAGGAACAGAGGGGCAGTTCACACCTCATGATGGCATTTATGGGACAAACCCAGTCCAGCCTCACAAGAACAAAGGACACTGGCCTAGGCAGCAACAAAGGATCTGTTGGACTCTTGAGTGAGTCATCCCTTCCCTTGGTCAGACAGGGACTATGATGAGGTAATGCTCAGCTGACCCTGAAGAGGGGGAGGGCAAAGCCAAGAGAGAAGAAAGAACATGATAAAAGGGAGAGACATTTTCCATGCTCTTCTCTCTCTTCCACCTCCATCTACAGACATCACCACGAAGTGACTGAAGTGCTGATCAAAGGGGAGAGCCTGGCTGAAGAGCAACCAGCCAGCCTGTGATGAGAAGTATCTGAGTTTGTAAGGGCATTGAAAATGTTAAGATCAGCTTAGAATGCATTTTGCTTTTATTTCTTTTGACCAAATCTGATTTGTTGTGCTTTGTCTTATAATCACTTAAAATCTATCTTTTGAAGTTAATAAATGTTTGTTTATTTTACCTGAAGTCGTGTGTTTGGTTTGAAGCATGTCAGCGACTTCCTTTGGGATAACAAGCCTGGTGCATATCAATTTCTTTGTTAAATTGACGAACTCATATAAGCTTGTAGTGTCCAGCTGACATAACGGGACACTGCAAGATGGAGGTTCCTAGGATTGTGTCTGGGACCGGAGATATTGGCTCATGTCATTCAGTTGCACAATCCAAGCAGCTTACATGCCAGAGACTGTGCGTGAACAGCCCAGGAGTGGGGGTTCTCATAGCAGAGCAGGGTAAGGCTGGCTCCCAGAGTTAAGGATTGGAGAGGCCTAGCAGATCACCAGTCCAGATAACACCAGGGGAACATCACACCCTCCATTCAACCTCCTGGGAGGCTCCCTCTGTCTTTTGCTGCTCCCTGGTCTCACTCTCCTGCCTCTGACCCAGCAGCAGGGCAGGTAGCTCACAGTAGAATCAGTAGCTTGGGGCAGTGCAGCCCAGAGGAGCTCTGTGTTGAAGAGGCAGAAAGGGAGAGGTTCTTTGGGCAGTTCTGGAGCAATGGGGCAATCTAGGGTGATGGGACAATATCACAGAAAAGAGACACAAAGGATAGAGTTAACCATGAATCCTTTTACATACTGAAGAAAATACACAGCAAGGAAAAGAATATAGTGATTACCAGACTGGATCAGACCCGAGGCCCGTCTAGCTCATGATCCTATCTCTGACAGTGGCCAGTGCCAGATGCTTCAGATAAAGGTCAAGAACCAGGTGCGGGATAACCCCCGCCCATACTGGATCTGATCCTGGTCTGACTTAAGCCATGATATGTGATTTTTAATGTCTCTTCCAAAACGTTTTGGAACCATTAATTGTGATCATTCTGGATATCCATATAAATGTCCAATCTCTTTTTTGACCCTTGCTAAATTCTTGACCACATCTGCACGCAGTATCTCAAAGAAGATATACTAGAATTGGAAAAGGTTCAGAAAAGGGCAACAAAAATGATTAGGGGTGTGGGATGGCTTCCGTATGAGGAGAGATTAATCAGACTGGGTCAGCTTGGAAAAGAGACGACTGGGGAGGATATGATAGAGGTCTATAAAATCATGACTGGTGTGGAGAAAGTAAATAAGAAAGTGTTATTTCCTCCTTCTCATAACACAACAACTAGGGATCACCAAATGAAATTAATAGGCAGCAGGTTTAAAACAAACAAAAGGAAGTATTTTTTTCGCACAACACACAGTCAACCTGTGGAACTCTTTCCCAGAGGATGCTGTGAAAGCCAAGACCATAACAGGGTTCAAAAAAGAACTAGATAAGTTCATGGAGTATAGGACCATCAATGGCTATAACCCAGGATATGCAGGGATGGTGTTCCTAGCCTCTGTTTGCCAGAAGCTGGGAATGGGCGACAGGGGATGGATCACTTGATGATTCCCTGTTCTATTCATTCCCTCTGGGGCACCTGGCATTGGTCGCTGTCGGAAGACAGGTTGATGGGCTAGGTCAGGGGTGGGCAAACTTTTTGGCCCGAGGGCCACATCGGGGTTACGCAACTGTATGGAGGGCTGGATTGGGAAGGCTGTGTTGGTGAGTATCTGATTGCCTGTTGTGGGGACAGTTTGACAGTTTGACCGTGTGCTTGTTTGGTGGTTTGAAAAGTGTGAATAGGGAGTGCTTTGTTCCAGGTGAGCCTTGAGTGGGCCTCACTGTATAAAAGCCAGTCAGCCAGTCAGCTGCGAACCAGCTGAGCAGTGAACAGCAGAGCGGCTAACAGAGGGAGTATGCCTGGGAGTTCGCCTGGTGAGAGCCTGCTGAGGCTTACATCTGGCCAGCTTCTCTGAGTAGTTACTACAACTCCTGAGTGAGCTCGTAGAAGGGAGGTAATATGAATGGGGAGTGTTCAGCTGTTGTGACCTGCACTGGATGTGCCATGTTTGTCTTTCTTCCAGAGGACAGAAGCGACTTTGTCTGTACAAAGTGCAAGCTGGTCTCCATATTGGAAGAGAAGGTTCAAGGTCTGGAGCAACAGGTATCGACCCTGCGTTGCATAAGAGAAACTGAAGATTTCCTGAACAGACGTCAGGATATGCTTCTACGGGCACAATGTTCTGAAGATTCTCTGAGTAATTACTACAACTCCTGAGGAAGCTAGTAGAAGGAAGGTAATATGGATGGGGTGTGTTCAGCTGTTGTGACCTGCACTGGATGTGCTATGTTTGTCTTTCTTCCACAGGACAGATGCGACTTTGTCTGTACAAAGTGCAAGCTGGTCTCCATACTGGAAGAGAAGGTTCAAGGTCTGGAGCAACAGGTATCGATCCTGCGTTGCGTAAGAGAAACTGAAGATTTCCTGGATGGATGTCAGGATAGGCTTCTACGGGCACAGGGTTCTGAAGATTCAGAGCAGGCTGCACATCGGGGACAGAAGGATGGTGAAGAAATTTGGCATCATGTGACCTCCAGAAGAAAAAGGGAGAACGTCCATGTACCAGCAGGGCAGATACAGGTAAGTAACCGCTTTCCTGTTCTCTCCATAGGTACTAATGCGGACAGTGGACCAGATGATACGTCTGAGGGAAGGGAGCAGAAGGAGACTCTGCCGATTGGAAGGCATGGGAGGCACTGTCCTAGGGTTAGGGGTTCCACGACCACCGCTCCCAAGAGAAGGAGGCAGGTGGTGGTGGTCGGGGACTCTCTCCTCAGGGGGACTGAGTCATCTATCTGCCGCCCCGACCGGGAAAACCGAGAAGTCTGCTGCTTGCCAGGAGCTAAGATTCACGATGTGACGAAGAGACTGCCGAGACTCATCAAGCCCTCGGATCGCTACCCCTTCCTGCTTCTTCAAGTGGGCACCAATGATACTGACAAGAATGACCTTGAGCGGATCACTGCGGACTACGTGGCTCTGGGAAAAAGGATAAAGGAGTTTGAGGTGTAAGTGGTGTTCTCGTCCATCCTCCCCGTGGAAGGAAAAGGCCTGGGTAGAGAGCGTCGAATTGTGGAAGTCAACGAATGGCTATGCAGGTGGTGTCGGAGAGAAGGCTTTGGATTCTTTGACCATGGGATGGTGTTCCAAGAAAGAGTGCTAGGCAGAGATGGGCTCCACCTAACGAAGAGAGGGAAGAGCATCTTCGCAAGCAGGCTGGCTAACCTAGTGAGGAGGGCTTTAAACTAGGTTCACCAGGGGAAGGAGACCAAAGCCCTGAGGTAAGTGGGGAAGTGGGATACCGGGAGGAGGCACGAGCAGGAGCACGTGAGAGGGGAGGGCTCCTGCCTCATACTGAGAAAGAGGGGCGATCAGCAGGTTACCTCAAGTGCCTATATACAAATGCACGAAGCCTGGGAAACAAGCAGGGAGAACTGGAAGTCCTGGCACAGTCAAGGAATTATGATGTGATTGGAATAACAGAGAATTGGTGGGATAACTCATATGACTGGAGTACTGTCATGGATGGATATAAACTGTTCAGGAAGGACAGGCAGGGCAGAAAAGGTGGGAGAGTTGCATTCTATGTAAGGGAGCAGTATGACTGCTCAGAGCTCAAGTATGAAACTGCAGAAAAACCTGAGTGTCTCTGGATTAAGTTTAGAAGTGTGAGCAACAAGGGTAATGTCGTGGTGGGAGTCTGCTATAGACCACCGGACCAGGGGGATGAAGTGGACGAGGCTTTCTTCCGGCAACTAACGGAAGATACTAGATCGCAGGCCCTGGTTCTCATGGGAGACTTCAGTCACCCTGATGTCTGCTGGGAGAGCAATACAGCGGTGCACAGACAATCCAGGAAGTTTTTGGAAAGTGGAGGGGACAATTTCCTGGTGCAAGTGCTGGAGGAACCAACTAGGGGCAGAGCTCTTCTTGACCTGCTGCTCACAAACCGGGAAGAATTAGTAGGGGAAGCTAAAGTGAATGGGAACCTGGGAGGCAGTAACCATGAGATGGTCGCGTTCAGGATCCTGACACAGGGAAGAAAGGAGAGCAGCAGAATACGGACCCTGGACTTGAGAAAAGCAGACTTTGACTCCCTCTGGGAACTGATGGGCAGGATCCCCTGGGAGAATAACATGAGGGGGAAAGGAGTCCAGGAGAGCTCCTTTAAAGCATCCTTATTGAGGTTACAGGGACAAACCATCCCGATGTGCAGAAAGAATAGTAAATATGGCAGGCGACCAGCTTGGCTTAACAGTGAAATCCTTGCTGATCTTGAACACAAAAAAGAAGCTTACAAGAAGTGGAAGATTGGACAAATGACTAGGGAAGAGTATAAAAATATTGCTCGGGGATGCAGGAGTGCAATCAGGAAGGCCAAATCACACCTGGAGTTGCAGCTAGCAAGAGATGTTAAGAGTAACAAGAAGGGTTTCTTCAGGTATGTTAGCAACAAGAAGAAAGTCAAGGAAAGTGTGGGCCCCTTACTGAATGAGGCAGGCAACTTAGTGACAGAGGATGTGGAAAAAGTTAATGTATTCAATGCTTTTTTTGCCTCTGTCTTCACGAACAAGGTCAGCTCCCAGACTACTGCACTGGGCAGCACAGCATGGGGAGGAGGTGACCAGCCCTCTGTGGAGAAAGAAGTGATTCGGGACTATTTAGAAAAGCTGGACGAGCACAAGTCCATGGGGCCGGATGCGCTGCATCTGAGAGTGCTAAAGGAGTTGCCGGATGTGATTGTGGATGGGAATCTGGGGGGCAGTGACCATGAGTTGGTCGAGTTCAGGATCCTGACGCAGGGAAGAAAGGTTCGCACCAGGATATGGACCCTGGACTTCAGGAAAGCAGACTTCGACTCCCTCAGGGAACGGATGGGTAGGATCCCCTGGGGGACTAACATGAAGGGGAAAGGAGTCCAGGAGAGCTGGCTGTATTTTAAAGCATCCTTATTGAGGTTACAGGGACAAACCATCCCGATGAGTCAAAAGAATAGTAAATATGGCAGGCGACCAGCTTGGCTTAACGGTGAAATCCTAGCGGATCTTAAACATAAAAAAGAAGCTTACAAGAAGTGGAAGTTTGGACATATGACGAGGGATGAGTATAAAAATATTGCTCGGGCATGTAGGAATGAAATCAGGAGGGCCAAATCACACCTGGAGCTGCAGCTAGCAAGAGATGTCAAGAGTAACAAGAAGGGTTTCTTCAGGTATGTTGGCAACAAGAAGAAAGCCAAGGAAAGTGTGGGCCCCTTACTGAATTAGGGAGGCAACCTAGTGACAGAGGATGTGGAAAAAGCTAATGTACTCAATGCTTTTTTTGCCTCTGTCTTCACGAACAAGGTCAGCTCCCAGACTACTGCACTGGGCATCACAACATGGGGAGTAGATGCCCAGCCCTCAGTGGAGAAAGAGGTGGTTAGGGACTATTTAGAAAAGCTGGACGTGCACAAGTCCATGGGGCCGGACGAGTTGCATCCGAGAGTGCTAAAGGAATTGGCAGATGTGATTGCAGAGCCCTTGGCCATTATCTTTGAAAACTCGTGGCGAACCGGGGAAGTCCCAGATGACTGGAAAAAGGCTAATGTAGTGCCCATCTTTAAAAAAGGGAAGAAGGAGGATCCTGGGAACTACAGGCCGGTCAGCCTCACCTCAGTCCCTGGAAAAATCATGGAGCAGGTCCTCAAGGAATCAATCCTGAAGCACTTACATGAGAGGAAAGTGATCAGGAACAGTCAGCATGGATTCACCAAGGGTAGGTCATGCCTGACTAATCTAATCACCTTCTATGATGAGATTACTGATTCTGTGGATGAAGGGAAAGCAGTGGATGTATTATTTCTTGACTTTAGCAAAGCTTTTGACACGGTCTCCCACAGTATTCTTGTCAGCAAGTTAAGGAAGTATGGGCTGGATGAATGCACTATAAGGTGGGTAGAAAGCTGGCTAGATTGTCGGGCTCAACGGGTAGTGATCAATGGCTCCATGCCTAGTTGGCAGCCGGTGTCAAGTGGAGTGCCCCAGGGGTCGGTCCTGGGGCCGGTTTTGTTCAATATCTTCATAAATGATCTGGAGGATGGTGTGGATTGCACTCTCAGCAAATTTGCAGATGACACTAAACTGGGAGGAGCGGTAGATACGCTGGAGGGCAGGGATAGGATACAGAGGGACCTAGACAAATTGGAGGATTGGGCCAAAATAAACCTGATGAGGTTCAATAAGGATAAGTGCAGGGTCCTGCACTTAGGACGGAAGAACCCAATGCACCGCTACAGACTAGGGACCGAATGGCTAGGCAGCAGTTCTGCAGAAAAGGACCTAGGGGTGACAGTGGACGAGAAGCTGGATATGAGTCAGCAGTGTGCCCTTGTTGCCAAGAAGGCCAATGGCATTTTGGGATGTATAAGTAGGGGCATAGAGAGCAGATCGAGGGACATGATCGTTCCCCTCTATTCGACATTGGTGAGGCCTCATCTGGAGTACTGTGTCCAGTTTTGGGCCCCACACTACAAGAAGGATGTGGATAAATTGGAGAGAGTCCAGCGAAGGGCAACAAAAATGATTAGGGGTCTGGAACACATGACTTATGAGGAGAGGCTGAGGGAACTGGGATTGTTTAGTCTACGGAAGAGAAGAATGAGGGGGGATTTGATAGCTGCTTTCAACTACCTGAGAGGTGGTTCCAAAGAGGATGGTTCTAGACTATTCTCAGTGGTAGAAGAGGAAAGAACAAGGAGTAATGGTCTCAAGTTGCAGTGGGGGAGGTTTAGGTTGGATATTAGGAAAAACTTTTTCACTAGGAGGATGGTGAAACACTGGAATGCGTTACCTAGGGAGGTGGTAGAATCTCCTTCCTTGGAAGTTTTTAAGGTCAGGCTTGACAAAGCCCTGGCTGGGATGATTTGATTGGGGATTGGTCCTGCTTTGAGCAGGGGGTTGGACTAGATGACCTCCTCAGGTCCCTTCCAACCCTGATATTCTATGATTCTATGATTGCAGAGCCATTGGCCATTATCTTTGAAAACTCGTGGCGAACCGGGGAAGTCCCAGACGACTGGAAAAAGGCTAATGTAGTGCCCATCTTTAAAAAAGGGAAGAAGGAGGATCCAGGGAACTACAGGCCAGTCAGCCTCACCTCAGTCCCTGGAAAAATCATGGAGCAGGTCCTCAAGGAATCAATTCTGAAGCACTTAGAGGAGAGGAAAGTGATCAGGAACAGTCAGCATGGATTCACCAAGGGCAAGTCATGCCTGACTAATCTAATTGCCTTCTATGACGAGACAACTGGCTCTGTGGATGAGGGGAAAGCGGTGGACGTGTTGTTCCTTGACTTTAGCAAAGCTTTTGACACGGTCTCCCACAGTATTCTTGCCAGCAAGTTAAAGAAGTATGGGCTGAATGAATGGACTATAAGGTGGATAGAAAGCTGGCTAGATTGTCGGGCTCAATGGGTAGTGATCAATGGCTCCATGTCTAGCTGGCAGCCGGTATCAAGTGGAGTGCCCCAAGGGTCTGTCCTCAGACCGGTTTTGTTCAATATCTTCATAAATGATCTGGAGGATGGTGTGGATTGCAGCCTCAGCAAGTTTGCAGATGACACTAAACTGGGAGGAGAGGTAGATAGGCTACAGAGCGCCCTAGACAAATGAGAGGACTGGGCCAAAAGAAATCTGATGAGGTTCAACAAGGACAAGTACAGAGTCCTGCACTTAGGACGGAAGAATCCCATGCACCACTACAGACTAGGGACCGAATGGCTAGACAGCAGTTCTGCAGAAAAGGACCTAGGGGTTAGAGTGGACGAGAAGCTGGATATGAGTCAACAGTGTACCCTTGTTGCCAAGAAGGCCAGTGGCATTTTGGGATGTATACGTAGGGACATTGCCAGCAGATCGAGGGACGTGATCGTTCCCCTCTATTCAACATTGGTGAGGCATCATCTGGAGTACTGTGTCCAGTTTTGGGCCCCACACTACAAGAAGGATGTGGAAAAATTGGAAAGAATCCAGCAGAGGGCAACAAAAATGATTAGGGGGCTGGAACACATGACTTATGAGGAGAGGCTGAGGGAACTGGGAATGTTTAGTCTGCAGAAGAGAAGAATGAGGGGAGATTTGATAGCTGCTTTCAACTACCTGAGAGGGGGTTCCAAAGAGGATGCATCTAGACTGTTCTCAGTGGTAGCTGATGACAGAAGAAGGAGTAATGGTCTCAAGTTGAAGTGGGGGAGGTTTAGGTTGGATATTAGGAAAAACTTTTTCACTAGGAGGGTGGTGAAACACTGGAATGTGTTACCTAGGGAGGTGGTGGAATCTCCTTCCTTAGATATTTTTAAGGTCAGGCTTGACAAAGCCCTGGCTGGGATGATTTAGTTGGGGATTGGTCCTGCTTTGAGCAGGGGGTTGGACTAGATGACCTCCTGAGGTCCCTTCCAACCCTGATATTCTATGATTCTATGATTCTATGCTTTGCAAAATAGTTTTTTGGTGGGGGGGTGGGCCAGAGGCTTTTCTATTTGAGCAAAGTGGCTTTTTTGTCTGTCACATGAACTGAGCATGCTCAGTAACATCTGCTGAAGCCACTGCCCTTCACCCTGCCCTTATTATCAGTAAGATTCTGCGGACTGCTTTTGACAGGGGTTAAAAAGTGGCAAACAGGATGAATCGGAGTAGGGGGGTGGCCAGGGTCTGAACAGAGGGCGGAAATTGACTGGTCGGGGTGGGGGGGTCAAGCAGCTTGAGGCAGGATTAGGAGAGGGGCTAAAGGGCAAAATCAGGGCTGGGATGGGAGGAGCAGGAGTTAAGTTCGGGGTGAGGTGCTGGGAGAGGGTGTCAGAGGGCAAAACCTGGCACAGGCAGGGCACCGTGGGTAACAGTTACCCCAGTGGGATTGAGACACCAGTGTTTGCCAGAATGGTGGGGGCAAAAGGGCTTTTTAATTTCCGCTCTCACAGACAGCACCTCTCAGCATCAGCTTCCCAAGGCTGGGTTCTTAAAGGTACAAGCATCCAATGCCTAGTCAATGCAACTCCTCTTTGTCTTTGTCAGATTTCTTTTGGCCCAATCCTCTAATTTGTCTAGGGCCCTCTGTATCCTATCCCTCCCCTCCAGCATATCTACCTCTCCTCCCAGTTTAGTGTCATCTGCAAACTTGCTGAGGCTGCAATCCACAGCATCCTCCAGATCATTTATGAAGATATTGAACAAAGCCGGACCGAGGACCGACCCTTTCGGCACTCCACTTGATACCAACTGCCAGCTAGACATGGAGCCATTGATCACTACCAGACGATCTAGCCATCTTTCTATCTACCTTATAGTCCATTCATCCAGCCCATACTTCTTTAACTTGCTGGCAAGAATACTGTGGGAGACTGTGTCAAAAGCTAACCTAAAGTCAAGAAACAGCACGTCCACTGCTTTCCCCTCATCCACAGAGCCAGTTATCTCATCATAGAAGGCAATTAGATTAGTCAGGCATGACTTGCCCTTGGTGAATCCATGCTGACTGTTCCTGGTCACTTTCCTCTCCTCTAAGTGCTTCAGAATTGATTCCTTGAGGACCTGCTCCATGATTTTTCCAGGGACTGAGGTAAGGCTGACTGGCCGGTAGTTCCCAGGATCCTCCTTCTTCCCTTTTTTAAAGATGGGCACTACATTAGCTTTTTTCCAGTCGTCTGGGACTTCCGCGGCTCGCCATGAGTTTTCAAAGATAATGGCCAATGCCTCTGCAATCACATCCGCCAACTCCTTTAGCACTCTCGGATGCAGCGCATTCGGCCCCATGGACTTGTGCTCGTCCAGCTTTTCTAAATAGTCCCGAATCACTTCTTTCTCCACAGAGGGCTGGTCACCTCCTCCCCATGCTGTGCTACCCAGTGCAGTAGTCTGGGAGCTGACCTTGTTCGTGAAGACAGAGGCAAAAAAAGCATTGAGTACATTAACTTTTTCCACATCCTCCGCCACTGGGTTGCCTCCGTCCTTCAGTAAGGGGCCCACACTTTCCTTGACTTTCTTCTTGTTGCTAACATACCTGAAGAAACCCTTCTTGTTACTCTTAACATCTCTTGCTAGCTGCAACTCCAGGTGTGATTTGGCCTTCCTGATTTCACTCCTGCATCCCCGAGCAATATTTTTATACTCTACCCCGGTCATTTGTACAATCTTCCTCTTCTTTTAAGCTTCTTTTTTGTGTTCAAGATCAGCAAGGATTTCACTGTTAAGCCAAGCTGGTCGCCTGCCATATTTACTATTCTTTCTGCACATCGGGATGGTTTGTCCCTGTAACCTCAATAAGGATGCTTTAAAATACAGCCAGCTCTCCTGGACTCCTTTCCCCCTCATGTTATTCTCCCAGGGGATCCTGCCCATCAGTTCCCAGAGGGAGTCAAAGTCTGCTTTTCTGAAGTCCAGGGTCCGTATTCTGCTGCTCTCCTTTCTTCCCTGTGTCAGGATCCTGAACGCGACCATCTCATGGTCACTGCCTCCCAGGTTCCCATCCACTTTAACTTCCCCTACTAATTCTTCCTGGTTTGTGAGCAGCAGGTCAAGAAGAGCTCTGCCCCTCGTTGGTTCCTCCAGCACTTGCACCAGGAAATTGTCCCCTCCACTTTCCAAAAACTTCCTGGATTGTCTGTGCACCGCTGTATTGCTCTCCCAGCAGATATCAGGGTGATTGAAGTCTCCCATGAGAACCAGGGCCTGCAACGTAGTAACTTCTGTGAGTTGCCGGTGTAACCCTTCTGCCAGGCCAAGTTGATAGCAGCAAGGGCCGGGTTCAGTACACAGGTGTTCCCTCTCATCAAAGCAAATGCAAAACTGGCTCGAGCTCCCACCCAGTGACCTGGGAAAATCTTACACACCCCCTGGGCGCCTCAAAGAGGCAATACTTCCCCTCTCGCAAGCGCAGAGTCTCGGTGTAGCAGAGAATCTTTAATAACATGAGGTAAATGACATCAGCATTAAATTGGGGAAACACCACAACTAGTGTTCATTAACCAAACCATGAGCAAAGACCCACCCCAGCAAATTGGGCCACGTCCTTTCCCTCGCGTTCTTGAGTCCCAGAACCCAAACGTCTCTTGAGTCCAGCAATCCACAAATCACCCAAAGTTCAAAAAGTCCAGCCCCAGAGTTCAAAAGTTCATCTGCAGAGTGTTACTCCCCAGTCTGGCTAAAATGTGCCTGTGTGTGGGGGAAAGAGGTAAGGGGCATCTTACGTGTCCTGAAGCTGACTGCCCCACACGGCTCCGCTCCACCACAACCGGCTCTGCTCTGCACAGCTCGCTGTCTCACGAACACTCCGCTGTCTCATGAACGGCTCCACTCTGCACAGCTCACCTCACCGTCTCACGAACACTCTGCCAGCCTATCCACAAACAGCACCACTGCACTCTAGTTCTTCCGGCTCCCCACTACTTGACACAGTGCTCAGTGATTTCAGCTCATAGTAGTGGGAGCCTTAGTGCTGGTGCACCATAAGGCCAAAGTGAATTCAGCACAGTACCTGTAGCAAGACTCTTAATAGACCCAAAATTAGCTCTGACATTCCACAGTGGAGAGAGACAGAGGTGCAATTGGTGTTTCAGGCCCTCACAAAGGGGCCCACACCACCAGGTACAAATACCTGTCTCAAGCCTCTCTCCATTCACAGAGTTTTGGAACCCATGTCCCTTGCCTAGCGAGTGGTACTTAGTTGATGGTGAGTCCCTCCATCATAACAAAAGGCCAAGTACAGTTCCAAGCACAGTTCCCATAATCAGGGTAATAACAATTTATTCTTCCCGCCCCAATAACAGAGACACTGGGGATCCCACAACAGCCAAAGTGACCATTTGGGCAGTTATGGCCTCATTCTAGGCGGGGTGGGTGTGCCTATGCAAATGAGATCAGCCCCTGAAGTTCTTTTCCACAACTTGCCACACCTCACCACCAGATGTCAGGGTGGAGCTCATCCTGACTCTGCTTACACCGGAAGAAAGCCTCGTCCACCTCATCCCCCTGGTCCGGTGGTCTATAGCAGACTCCCACCACAACATCACCCTTGTTGCTCACACTTCTAAACTTAATCCAGAGACATTCAGGTTTTTCTGCAGTTTCATACTTGAGCTCTGAGCAGTCATACTGCTCCCTTACATACAATGCAACTCTCCCACCTTTTCTGCCCTGCCTGTCCTTCCTGAACAGTTTATATCCATCCATGACAGTACTCCAGTCATGTGAGTTATCCCACCAAGTCTCTGTTATTCCAATCACATCATAATTCCTTGACTGTGCCAGGACTTCCAGTTCTCCCTGCTTGTTTCCCAGGCTTCTTGCATTTGTGTATAGGCACTTGAGATAACTCGCTGATCGTCCCTCTTTCTCAGTATGAGGCAGGAGCCTTGCCCTCTCGCGTGCTCCTGCTCGTGCTTCCTCCCGGTATCCCGCTTTCCCACTTACCTCAGGGCTTTGGTCTCCTTCCCCCGGTGAACCTAGTTTAAAGCCCTCCTCACTAGGTTAGCCAGCCTGCTTGCGAAGATGCTCTTCCCTCTCTTCGTTAGGTGGAGCCCGTCTCTGCCTAGCACTCCTCCTTCTTGGAACACCATCCCATGGTCAAAGAATCCAAAGCCTTCTCTCCGACACCACCTGCGTAGCCATTCGTTGACTTCCACGATTCGACGGTCTCTATGCGGGCCTTTTCCTTCCACGGGGAGGATGGATGAGAATGCTTAAGGATGCAGGGGAGAACAAGCAAACTCTCACCCTCAGACTCTTTGGATTTGTGTGGTATCTCTTTTAGACGGACTCCAGCCTTGGAATTTGTAGAAGTTAAGAATCTGAAAACTGTTGAACAGGTATCTCTCTCTGTGTGGCTGCAACTTACCTGACTGACTGGGAGAAGAAAGACTTGCTAATAGTTAAAAAGAAAAGGAGGACTTGTGGCACCTTAGAGACTACAATTAGTGAGCTGTAGCTCACGAAAGCTTATGCTCAAAAAATTTGTTAGTCTCTAAGGTGCCACAAATACTCCTTTTCTTTTTGCGAATACAGACTAACACAGCGGCTATTCTGAAACCTGTCATTTTGCTAATAGTTGTAAGCAAAGAGAGCCCACCCAATCAACCAGAGAATTGTGTTAATCAAGAGAGATCAGGGTTTGATCCTAGAGGACAAAAAGAAAAGAGATACCTTCAATTTGCAAAGGGAAGTCACAGGGTGACCCTAAAAGTCCCAACCCCAGTGGTATTGAGCCAGAGGTGTGGCAAAAGTAACGTGATTGTAGATGGACACTTGCAAAGGATTTGTTGTTATTGCTCATGGTAATTTTTATAACGATCGTGTTGCTATTACCAAGACCTCTAAAAATGTACAATGTGCCAAATCTTTTGAAAAAACATTGAACATGTTAAAAGGAATACATGAGAACACATGTTAAAAGCCCTTTTTATACTAATGTTTCACAGTTCATGCCTGTAAGCAGTATTGGAACTTTTGACAGAAGACAAGACATTCCAAGCCTAACGCGCTGTATGAAAAGGGAAACTGAGGCACACTTCCATATTGCTTTCACGGATCAGTGCCAAGATTCCAGTACTATGAAGAACATTAATATCTCCATTGATCTGATGTTAATTGGGTTCCAAACATTTGCCAGAGCTTGTATGATAAAGTAGCTATGTTCTTTAGCTCTCGGCAAGATCACATGAGACATACAGGAACTATGCTGCAAGAACAGATCCAATCCATTATTGTTCTAACCAAATTTTACCTTGAGTTTGTAAAGAGATTCAACCCTGTTATTGAACATGATTCTGATCAACCATAGTTGTGATACACTGGTCTGGCTTCTAACCCAATACTTGCTATAGTAAGACAGAACCAAGGATGGGGAGCTCTTGGGATGCAGTCAGTGATGTTTGTGTCATCCCTTCCTGCATCAATTTTGTGTTGGGGGTGTGACGTTATTGACGTGAACTGGGAGCGTGTAGATCACTGTTGCAACCAAGGACGTTCAGTGGCACCAACTCTTGCATAAAGGGGGTCAAAGAAGGTGTCTAAGACAAGGTTATGGTTTGCTAGCTATGATTATACGATCTGTATGTGTGTATCATTTTTGTAGTTGAAGTTATTAATATTGGCTCTGTACTATCTGTATTTCAAACTTGTGCTATGCTTCTGGGTGACACCCCAGACAAGTTGGTGTCAGCTCTGCCTAGCCTGCTGGATGGCCCATTAAGGACCATCCTCTGTACAACTGACCCAGTGAGAGATGGCAGACACACCTTGTGACTCAGCAAGGTGTGCAGGGACATGCCTATGGACAGAACTGTGAGGTTTTTCCAGGCCATGTGGTGGACAGCTTGTCTTTGAAACAAAGGAAGAAAGACCACATGGCAAGAGACTATAAAAAGCTGCTGCAGCTCCTCCATCTTGTCTTCAGTCCTGCTTCTTACCTCTGGAGGGACATTGCTACAAACGGAAGCTCTACACAAAGAACTGATGACCCATCCCAGCTGTGGATGTACTCCAGAGACTTGATTTGAACCTGCAGTTTATTCCATCACTGCTACAAGCCTGAATTAAGAACTTTGCCATTACTGTATGTAATTGATTCCATGTAACCAAATCTAGCTCTCATTTATATTTTTTTCCTTTAATGAATAAACCTTTAGATTTTAGATTCTAAACGATTGGCAACAGCATGATTCATGGGTAAGATCTGATTTGTATATTGACCTGGGTCTGGTGCTTGGTCCTTTGGGATCGAGAGAATCTTTTTTCTTTTACTGGGGTATTGTTTTTCATAAACATTTGTCCCCATAACGGCACTGGTGGTGATATTGGGAAACTGGAGTGTCTAAGGGAATTGCTTTTGTGACTTGTGATTAGCCAGTGGGATAAAACCAAACTCTTCTCTGTTTGGCTGGTTTGGTTTGCCTTCGTGTACAATGGAACCCCAGCCTTGGACTATAACTGCCTTGTTTTAAGCAACTTCTCCTGAGTTGGCAGGTCCCACCAGTTGGGTCCCCCCAGAACCAGCATCGCCTGCACACACCCAGCTCAGCAGTTATCAGACCAATTCTAGTCATGAATCCTTGATTGATATCCAAAATACCGAAGCAGCCTAATTGCATTGTGAGCTCCCTGGAGGAAAACACCACCCATAATAAGAGTGATCATCTCCTATTGTCTAGCCTAAAGAAAACCATTGAGTCACCAGTTTAGCCTTAAAGAAATCTTTTACCTAAGCTAAAGATCCCTGTAGCACCCCAAATCCTGGGGGGTTAGTTCATCAAGTGGGTTACCAGCAGCACAATTGTGACGTGAATGTGGGGATAGGGACGTGCTAAACCTGTGGCATATAAGGGTTGCAGCTTGAAAGTGCTGCTTGACCCAGCCTATGGAGCCCAGGAACATGTAAGGGTGACAGCTTAAAAGTGCTTGTTAGAGAGCTTATTCCTTCACTCGCCCACTTCCCTGGTCCTTCTCGCATGAACAGAGAGCAGCAATACCCGAAATCGGAAGGTGCAAACAAGTCTATGTTTATTGGGGTGAACTTCCAGCAAGCTTAAATCCAAGTTCCTTTTTCCTTATTTTCGAATCCCAACTTACTTCCTGTTTGCCCCTAATTTATATAGTAATATGCTTAGCAATACCTTAACCAATCATTCTACTAAAAGAAAAGGAGTACTTGTGGCACCTTAGAGACTAACAAATTTATTTGAGCATAAGCTTTCGTGAGCTAAGCTTATGCTCAGATACATTTGTTAGTCTCTAAGGTGCCACAAGTACTCCTTTTCTTTTTGCGAATACAGACTTACACGGCTGCTACTCTGAAACCAGTCATTCTACTGAAATTTACCGAACCATTCCTAACATATTGTAACATGATTAGCTAACCAATTATATCCCACCACCTTATTTAGTTTACACCCAGCAAAATTAATTATACAGCAGACAGAAACAATCACAGAACCAGACAGAGACCATGCAAATAAACAATAGCAAAGTGGGAACTATGACAAAACAATACAGAAGTGAGGATTTCACAACTACATCTAAAAAGACATAAGGGTTTCCCAGCTGTGTCTATTGACAAGTGAGTTCTTACCAGACAGAAAACTTTCAACCTAAATTTCCTTTTACATCGTCTAGGCTCTTCTCTTTGTCTGGAGGTGATAGATCGGATCACCTTCCTAACAGCCCCATATTGACTAGTTTGGAATGTGAGGATGTGACCGGTCGCTTCCCAGCTTATGGCTGCCTCTGCTGCTTAGCCAAAGGCATTGGCCTAAGAACTGGACCTCAGACTGTCACAGTGAGAGAAGGCCCTTACACAGATTCTTTCTTGTATACCTCTGTTGCCGGCACCCAGTGCCGAGAGGCAAAACAACAGCAGGGGTTGGTTTGCTACCCCATGTGCTTCACCCAATAATTACAATGGGGTGGAGAAGCAGAAAAGTTTATTTGAAGCTTCAAAAAGGTACAGGGAGAATAGAATCTCAAATCCTGCACACAGAGCAGGAAGTTACACAGGCTTTTATACATTTTTTTTTTAGTATATTTATTTAATAGCAAACTGCCCTAAGTATCCATATAGCCAGCCAATCCAGTTACCAGCTAGTTCCCTTGTTTTTTGTATTATTTGTTAAACTATACATAAAGCTACTTTATTCAGCATTTTTTTTTTTATATATTTGCCCTGTTTGGCCTTGTTTAGTTTCAGGCAGTCTGACTCTGCAACATATTGTTGGAGATCTTCAGCATAACTGCTGTGAGTGTCTCCAGGCGGCGGGGGCAAAGGACACTTGGGCCTAGTACGCAGAGCTGCTGCAAGTGCCTCCAAGCGGGGGGCAGGGCAAGGACACTTGGGCCTAGTGCGAGGGGGCTTCATCGACACTCGTGGTCTTCCATCCCCTCGAGTTACCTAGTGGCCATGCCCCAGTGTCCCCAACAACTCCCTCCTTTGAGAACACTCAACAGCCTTGGCTCTGAGTTTTCTCACTTGGGCTACTTATTTTTTTATAATAGGATTTATAGGGCTGGAGGGGTTGTAGGGCTGGAGGAACCCAGCCCTGGGGAACCTAGGTCCTGCAGGATAGCTCCATTGGGAGCGGGTAGTGGGGCAGCTGCCCCACTCCTGGAAAAGAAGGGTGAAAAGCAGCCCTGGAGAGGGCTGCAGCAGGGAAAGGGATTAAGAAGAGCTGGGGGAAGCTGAGTGTGTAGCTGACCACAGCTGTGCCCCGCTCAGTTAGGGCCCAGCTGGCCCTGATAAAAGAGCTGCAGCCCCAGAAGGCAGGGGAGTCTCACTCTAGACCTGGAGTAGGAAGGGCTAGCTGTGTGGGAGCAGAGCAGAGCAGAGCAGAGCAGAGCAGAGCAGAGCAGAGCAGAGGGAAGGACAAACAAACAAACAAACAAACAAACAAACAAACAAACAAACAAATGGGAGCTCTAGCCTGATAAACCCCCAGGCTGCAGGACTTGTTGAAGGTCTATGAAAGGTACAGGGGCTGCAGAGGGGTAGCCCAGGGATAGGCAGAGGCACCTAATCCTAACCCCTTATCAGTGATGAGTGTCCATTACAGACTGCAGTCTGTCCCAGTGAGTGGGGCCTAGATGATGACTGGCAGGAGCCACTGAAGCAAGGTGGGTTTAGAGGGTTGGGAGTTCCCCTGGGAGGGGAGACCCAGAGTGTGGGGGTACTGCTGGGGCAGAACCCTAGGGTAAAGGGCACCAGGGTCTGGGAAGGACACGGGGCCAGTAGCAGGCGAGACACTGGCCTGCAGAGGGCACTCTGTAAGCTGGAAAAAGAGCTAATTCCCAGACGACCAGCAGGAGGCACCGCACCGGTAAGTCGTCCCCTCGCGACAGAGGGAACTTGCAGAAGGGAGGAGTAGCGCTCCATATGAACACACAAGTGACATAAGCAGTACATGGATAGATTTTTAGAGAACCCTCCCACCTTCCCCAGAAGAGTAACCCTAATAAATGAGCCTACCCCACAGTAACGGGCAAATCTGGTCCCAGCAAATCTGGTCCCAGCACGTCCCCGGCTGTGTTGCATCTCCCTCCGCTCCACCCCACCAACAGCCAACAATCCAATGTAAACCAAGCCCATTGTCTCTGAGCGCTGGCTTCTGATTGGCTCCCGGCGTGTTCCGTCTGCGCCCGGCATTCCAGGCCTTCTGGGACGCGGGATCCTGAGCTCTGCAGCCATCGCTGCTGTAGGCCAGGGGCGAGTCCCCTCCAGGCCGTGGCGGATTAATTCCCAGGCCCAGGGGACCCATGCCCAGGGGCCTCGGGCAACTTGGGGGGCCCTGGGAAAATCTCATGATGCTCGGGCAGGATGATTTAGCTGCTGCGCCCTCTCTTCTGCTGGCAGTGCTGGCCATGTGTGGGCAGGGGTGGCAGGTTTGCAGAAATTTTGGTGGTGCCCAGAACTCGCCCCTGCCCAAAATCCTCCCTCCACCTGCCCAAGGCTCTGGGAGGGAGTTTGGGTAGGGCAGCAGGTCTGGAGTGCGGGCTGTAGGCTGGGGCAGGGGATTGGGCTGCAGGCTCTGGGAGGGAGTTTGGGGATGGGAAGGGGAGCAGCGTGAGGGCTGTGGGGTGTGGCTGCAGATGAGGGGTTTGGGGTATGGGAGGGGCTCAGGGTGAGAGTAGGAGTGTGGGGGGTGAGGGCTCTGTCTGGGGCTGTGTGGCTTGGGGGGTTAGAGAGGATCAGGGCTGGGACAGAGGGTTGGAGTGCCAGGGGATGAGGGCTCTGGCTGGGGCTGGAGATGAGGGATTGGGGGTGTTAGAGAGGCTCAGGGCTAGGGCAGAGGGTTGAGCGTGTGGTCGGGGGGTGAAAGCTCTGGCTGAGGGTGTGGGCTCTGGGGTGGGGCAGGGCTGGGGATGAGTTTGGGGTGCAGGCAGGCTGTTCTGGGCCAGAGGCCAGAGAGGAGGACTCCCCCCAGCCCTTTCCCTGCCGGCAGCAGCGAGCTCTGGGGGAGGAGCTCCCCTTTCTCGCCCCCCAGCAGCACACTCTCCCCCACCACTGTCACTGCGTGTGCTCCTAGGGCCCCTCTCAGGTCCAGGAATCTCCCTCGCCTCCCCGTGGTGGGTGCCGGGGGGAACTGCGTGCCCCTCCTTCCCTGCTGTCGCCCCTGCCTGTAGCCTCACGGGGGGCGAGGGAGGGGGCTGCCCCTTGCCCAGCATGGGGCAGGAGCGGTGACTGTGGGCGGGGGGCCCCCTGTGCTGGTGGAGGGTCCCGCCGGAAAAGGGAAGGTGTGAGGTGGAAGGGCAGGCTCAGTCAGTCTGCTCTGGCAGTGGAGCCAAGAGGGAACACCAGGACCCTGGGGCAGCAGTTGCTGCAGGGAGGCAGCATGGAGCTGCAGGGCAGGGGCAGGGACGTTCTGCTCCAGGGCCCGGGGAGGACGCGGGGGGCCGGGGGCAACAAGAGGGGGCCGGGGGACACTCGGGGGAGACGCGGGATCTCTTGTGTGGACTGGACCAGGCTGAGTTTGATGGTGGGATGGAAATTGTTGAAATCATGGTGGAATTCCTCAAGGGCTTCTTTTCCATGGGTCCAGATGATGAAGATGTCATCAATATAGCGCAAGTAGAGTAGGGGCGTTAGGGGACGAGAGCTGAGGAAGCGTTGTTCTAAGTCAGCCATAAAAATGTTGGCATACTGTGGGGCCATGTGGGTACCCATAGCTGTGCCGCTGATCTGAAGGTATACATTGTCCCCAAATGTAAAATAGTTATGGGTAAGGACAAAGTCACAAAGTTCAGCCATCAGGTTAGCCGTGACATTATTGGAGATAGTGTTCTTGACGGCTTGTAGTCCATCTTTGTGTGGAATGTTGGTGTAGAGGTCTTCTACATCCATAGTGGCCAGGATGGTGTTATCAGGAAGATCACCGATGGATTGTAGTTTCCTCAGGAAGTCAGTGGTGTCTCGAAGGTAGCTGGGAGTGCTGGTAGCATAGGGCCTGAGGAGGGAGTCTACATAGCCAGACAATCCTGCTGTCAGGGTGCCAATGCCTGAGAGGATGGGGTGCCCAGGATTTCCAGGTTTATGGATCTTGGGTAGTAGATAGAATATCCCAGGTCGGGGTTCCAGGGGTGTGTCTGTGCGGATTTGATCTTGTGCTTTTTCAGGGAGTTTCTTGAGCAAATGCTGTAGTTTCTTTTGGTAACTCTCAGTGAGATCAGAGGGTAATGGCTTGTAGAAAGTGGTGTTGGAGAGCTGCCGAGCAGCCTCTTGTTCATATTCCGACCTATTCATGATGACAACAGCACCTCCTTTGTCAGCCTTTTTGATTATGATGTCAGAGTTGTTTCTGAGGCTGTGGATGGCATTGTGTTCCGCACGGCTGAGGTTATGGGGCAAGTGATGCTGCTTTTCCACAATTTCAGCCCGTGCACGTCGGCAGAAGCACTCTATGTAGAAGTCCAGTCTGCTGTTTCGACTGCTCCTACTACAGGACAGGCCTAACAAAGAAAATAACAGAACGCCACTAGCCGTCACCTTCAGCCCCCAACTAAAACCCCTCCAATGCATTATTAAGGATCTACAACCTATCCTGAAGGATGACCCAACACTCTCACAAATCTTGGGAGACAGGCCAGTCCTTGCCTACAGACAGCCCCCCAACCTGAAGCAAATACTCACCAGCAACCACATACCACACAACAGAACCACTAACCCAGGAACCTATCCTTGCAACAAAGCCCGTTGCCAACTGTGCCCACATATCTATTCAGGGGACACCATCACAGGGCCTAATAACATCAGCCACACTATCAGAGGCTCGTTCACCTGCACATCCACCAATGTGATATATGCCATCATGTGCCAGCAATGCCCCTCTGCCATGTACATTGGTCAAACTGGACAGTCTCTACGTAAAAGAATAAATGGACACAAATCAGATGTCAAGAATTATAACATTCATAAACCAGTCGGAGAACACTTTAATCTCTCTGGTCACGCGATTACAGACATGAAAGTTGTGATATTACAACAAAAAAACTTCAAATCCAGACTCCAGCGAGAGACTGTTGAATTGGAATTCATTTGCAAATTGGATACAATTAACTTAGGCTTGAATAGAGACTGGGAGTGGCTAAGTCATTATGCAAGGTAACCTATTTCCCCTTTTTTTTTCCTACCCCCCGCCCCCCAAACGTTCTTGTTAAACCCTGGATTTGTGCTGGAAATGGCCCACCTTGATTATCATACACATTGTAAGGAGAGTGGTCACTTTAGATAAGCTATTACCAGCAGGAGAGTGGGCTGGGAGGAGGTATTTTTTTCATGCTTTGTGTGTATATAAAAAGATCTTCTACACTTTCCACAGTATGCATCCGATGAAGTGAGCTGTAGCTCACGAAAGCTTATGCTCAAATAAATTGGTTAGTCTCTAAGGTGCCACAAGTACTCCTTTTCTTTTAACAAAGATGGTCAGTGCAAGCGACTGTTGACATGGGCTAATGGGCGTCTCTTGCTGTGTGAATGCCAACGCCAAGCCGGGTTGGGGGATAAAACCTAAAGGACAAACCCAGATAGTTGTAGATGTAAGCAGAGTCAGGATAAGCTCCACCCTGACATCTGGTGGTGAGTTGTGGCAAGTTGTGGAAAAGAACTTCAGGGGCTGATCTCATTTGCATAGGCAAACCCACCCTGCCTAGCATGAGGCCATAGCTGCCCAAATGGTCACTTTGGCTGCTGTGGGATCCCCAGTTTCTCTGTTATTGGGGCAGGAAGAATAAATTGTTATTATCCTGATTATGTGAATCAAGGCCATTGGAATTGTACTTGGCCTTTTGTTATGATGGAGGAACTTGCCATCAACTAAGTAGCACTCGCTAGGCAAGGGACATGGGTTCCAAAACTCAGTGAGTTGAGAGAGGTTGTGGATAGATATTAATATCTGGTGATAGGGGTTCCTGAGGAGGGCCTTACATGTTAATTGCACTTTTTCTTCTCTACACTGTGAAATATCAGAGCTAATTTTGATTTCCTTAAGAGGCTAGTTACAGACTGCTGAGCTGAAGTCATTTTGGGCCAATAGGGCACTAGCCCTGCAGCTTCTCTACTGCAAGCTGATATCATGAAAGAGCTAAACTTACTAAGCTCTGGTCTACACTTGGAGTTGAGGTCAAATTTAGCAGTCTTAAATTGATTTAACCTTGCACCTGTCCACATGATGAAGCCATTTTTTTTTACTTAAAGGGCTCTTAGATCAATTTCTTTATTCCACACCTGACAAGGGGATTAGCTCCAAAATTGGCCTTGCTGGGTTGAATTTGGGGTACTGTGGATGCAATTAGACGGTATTCGTCTCTGGGAGCTATCCCACAGTGCTCCATTGTGACTGCTCTGGACAGGACTCTCAACTCAGATGCACTGGCCAGGTAGACAGGAAAAGGCCCGCGAACTTTTGAATTTCAATTTCCTGTTTGGCCAGCGTAGCAAGCTGCAGGTGACCATGCAGAGCTCATCAGCAGAGGTGACCATGATGGAGTCCCAGAATCGCAAAAGAGCTCCAGCATGGACCGAACGGGAGGTACGGGATCCGATCGCTGTATGGGGAGAGGAATCCGTGCTATCAGAACTCCATTCCAGTTTTCGAAATGCCAAAACATTTGTCAAAATCTCCCAGGGCATGAAGGACAGAGGCCATAACAGGGACCGAAGCAGTGCCGCATGAAACTTAAGGAGCTGAGGCAAGCCTACCAGAAAACCAGAGAGGTGAATGGCTGCTCTGGGTCCGAGCCCCAAACATGCTGCTTCTATGATGAGCTGCATGCCATTTTAGGGGGTTCAGCCACCACTACCCCAGCCATGTTGTTTGACTCCTTCAATGGAGATGGAGGCAACACGGAAGCAGGTTTTGGGGACGAGGAAGATGATGATGATGAGGTTGTAGATAGCTCACAGCAAGCAAGCGGAGAAACCATTTTTCCCGACAGCCAGGAACTGTTTCTCACTCTGGACCTGGAGCCAGTACCCCCTGAACCCACCCAAGGCTGCCTCCCAGACCCGCCCGGCGGAAAAGGGACCTCTGGTGAGTATACCTTTTAAAATACTATACATGGTTAAAAGTAAGCATGTTTAATGATTAATTTGCTCTGGCATTTGTGGCTCTCCTGGATATACTCCCAAAGCCTTTGCAAAAGTTTTCTGGGGAGGGCAGCCTTATTCCATCCACCATGGTAGGACACTTTACCACTCCAGGCCAGTAGCACGTACTCGGGAATCACTGTAGAACAAAGCATTGCAGTGTATGTTTGCTGGTGTTCAAACAACATCCGTTCTTTATCTCTCTGTGTTATCCTCAGGAGTGTGATATCATTCATGGTCACCTGCTTGAAATAGGGTGCTTTTCTTCAGGGGACACTCAGAGGTGCCCGTTCCTGCTGGGCTGTTTGCCTGTGGCTGAACAGAAATGTTCCCTGCTGTTAGCCACGGGGGGGGGAGGGGCTAGCCACGTGCTGGGGGGAGGCAAAATGGGACCTTGTAATGAAAGCACATGTGCTATGTATGTAATGTTAACAGCAAGGTTTACCGTGAAAGAGTGTACCCATTGTTCTATAAAATGTGTCTTTTTAAATACCACTGTCCCTTTTTTTCTCTCCACCAGCTGCATGTGTTTCAAGGATCACAGGATCTTCTGCTTCCCAGAGGCTAGCGAAGATTAGAAGGCGAAAAAAACGCACTTGTGATGAAATGTTCTCTGAGCTCATGCTGTCCTCCCACACTGACAGAGCACAGACGAATGCATGGAGGCAGACAATGTCAGAGTGCAGGAAAGCACAAAATGACCGGGAGGAGAGGTGGCGGGCTGAAGAGAGTAAGTGGTGGGCTGAAGAGAGGGCAGAAGCTGAAAGGTGGCGGCAGCGTGATGAGAGGAGGCAGGATTCAATGCTGAGGCTGCTGGAGGATCAAACCAATATGCTCCAGCGAATGGTTGAGCTGCAGGAAAGGCAGCAGGAGCACAGACCGCCGCTACAGCCCCTGTGTAACCAACCACCCTCCTCCCCAAGTTCCATAGCCTCCTCACCCAGACGTCCAAGAATGCGGTGGGGGGGCCTCCGGCCACTCAGTCACTCCACCCCAGAGGATTGCCCAAGCAACAGGAGGCTGGCATTCCATAAGTTTTAAAGTGCTGTGTGGCCTTGTCCTTCCCTCCTCCACCACCCCTCCTGGTGCTTCTCTCCTCCACCACCCCTCCTGGGCTACCTTGGTAGTTATCCCCCTATTTGTGTGATGAATGAATAAAGAATGCATGAATGTGAAGCGACAATGACTTTATTGCCTCTGCAAGTGGTGATCAAAGGGAGGAGGGGAGGGTGGTTAGCTTACAGGGAAGCAGAGTGAACCAAGGGGCGGGGGGTTTCATCAAGGAGAAACAAACAGAACTTTCACACCATAGCCTCTCCAGTCATGACACTGGTTTTCAAAGCGTCTCTGATGCGCACCGCGCCCTCCTGTGCTCTTCTAACCGCGCTGGTGTCTGGCTGTGTGTAATCAGCAGCCAGGCGATTTGCCTCAACCTCCCACCGCGCCATAAACATCTCCCCCTTACTCTCACAGAGATTGTGGAGCGCACAGCAAGCAGTAATAACAGTGGGAATATTGGTTTCGCTGAGGTCTAACCGAGTCAGTAAACTGCACCAGCGTGCTTTTAAACTCCCAAATGCACATTCTACCACCATTCTGCACTTGCTCAGCCTGTAGTTGAACAGCTCCTGACTACTGTCCAGGGTGCCTGTGTACGGCTTCATGAGCCATGGCATTAAGGGGTAGGCTGGGTCCCCAAGGATAACTATAGGCATTTCAACATCCCCAACAGTTATTTTCTGGTCTGGGAATAAAGTCCCTTCCTGCAGCTTTTGAAACAGACCAGAGTTCCTGAAGATGCGAGCGCCATGTACCTTTCCCGGCCATCCCATGTTGATGTTGGTGAAACGTCCCTTGTGATCCACCAGTGCTTGCAGCACTATTGAAAAGTATCCCTTGAGGTTTATGTACTCGCCAGCTTGGTGCTCTGATGCCAAGATAGGGATATGGGATCCGTCTATGGCCCCACCACAGTTAGGGAATCCCATTGCAGCAAAGCCATTCACTATGACCTGCACATTTCCCAGGGTCACTACCCTTGATATCAGCAGATCTTTGATTGCGTTGGCTACCTGCATCATAGCAGCCCCCACAGTAGATTTGCCCACTCCAAATTGATTCCCGACTGACCGGTAGCTGTTTGGCGTTGCAAGCTTCCACGGGGCTATTGCCACTCACTTCTCAACTGTGAAGGCTGCTCTCATCTTGGTATTCTTGTGCCTCAGGGCAGGGGAAAGCAAGTCACAAAGTTCCATGAAAGTGACCTTATGCATGCGAAAGTTTTGCAGCCACTGGGAATCGTCCCAGACCTGCAACACTATGCGGTCCCACCAGTCTGTGCTTGTTTCCCGAGCCCAGAATTGGAGTTCCACCGCATGAACCTGCCCCATTAGCACCATGATGCCCACATTGCCAGGGCCCGTGCATTGAGAGAAGTCTGTGTCCATGTCCTCATCACTCACGTCACCATAGTATAAGGGCACTACCATCAATCAAACCCTAACGCCGCCTCTTGCCCCCTTAACCCCACCCCTTGACCCCTGCCCCCCTTCACCGGAAGTCCCGCCCCATGGGGGTATTCCTTCCGGGGTCAAGGCTGCCACATGACCGGAAGCAAGGTGTGTCATGTGACCCCTCTAACCACTCCTACCACTTCCCTCTACCAATCAGGAGGGGTTTCTCCCCTATAGGACTTCCCCAAGAGGAGATTTGACCAATCAGGGCGAGTTCTGGGGCAGGGTGTCCTCTCCGGAAGTGGGTCGTGTGACCCCTCTAACAACTCCTCCCCCCACCCTCTACCAATCAGGATGGGTTTTGCCCCTGTAGAACTGCCCAGAGAGGAGACTTGACCAATCAGGATGAGTTCCAGAGCGGGGTGACCCGTCCGGAAATGATTCGTGTGACCCCTCTAACAACTCCTCCCACCAACCTCTACCAATCAGGCTGCCCTGAGAGCAGATTTGACCAAAATAGGGCAGGTTCTGGGATGGGGTGAACCGCCCAGAAGAGGGTCACACACCCCTCTGCCAATCAGAACGCAGCACCATCACCCCATAAGTCCCAGCGTTGGGCAGAAGAGGCTGTCTTTTACCAAGAGCATGTGTTTTAGAAATCGTGGGAACATGGACTCCTTCACCACCCCCGTGAGAACTTCAGACTTTGTTTTAGCCCCGAGCACCTTTGGACTTGTGTGGAGAAAGCGCTACATCAGCGAGAGTTCCGAGGAGGACCCTTTGGCCCAGCCATTGATGGACACACCGGAAACCAACCCCGAAACCCGGCTGCTTGTGAGGCACTGCGATGAGCATGATGGCCTCTTGTTGTCCACCCCCTTAGAGGTGGAAGGCGATCGCAGCTCGGGGGAGTCACTAGTGGACAAGATGAATGGAAAAGACAAAGCTCAGGTAAAAGAATGTTTAAGAAGTAACGGTCAGGGGTGGGGGTGGGGAGTGTGTAATGGGGGTTAGGAACCAGGGATTGTGTAAATTAAAAACCAAGCAGTGGGGTGCTTACACTGTTTCTTTTCTGAAAAAAATCTCTCGACAGCTCGATGATGCCTTTCTAGAGGCCTTTGAGAACTTACACATCAGTAGCCCTGTGGAAGTAAATGTAACATGCATCAGCTGTCTTTGCTCATGTCTGAGACACAGATCTCAAGAGGAAAAGGACAAAATGGAAGAATGAACCAGCACAGACACCCTCATGTTAGGAGTCATGGCGTCCATTTTTACAGGCGGTTGTAAAAGGTTGTGTTAAACCAGGCGATTAATAAAACTTATTTAAATGTGTTAATATGAATGTTGTCCCCCACCCACACTTGTGTTAGTAAAAGATGGTGCCAGTAACAGGCATGTCTCCAGAGACGTCTCTGTTAAAGAAAATATATTACACCCCCGGGGAAGTTGGGAGCTTTGGCGGGGTGAACCCTCTTTTTCAAGTGGCCAAAAAGCATAGTAAAACTGTAAACAGAAGACAGGTAACAGCTTGGCTTTCAGACCAGGATGCTTATACTTTACACAAACCGGCTCGAATTTTAAAAGAAACAAGACCATTGTTTCGGATGTGGATGCGCAATGGCAGGCAGATTTGGTGGATATGCACCGGTTCTCCAAACACAACAGCAATTTTAAGTACATCTTAACAGTGGTAGACATTCTATCCAAATATGCCTGGGCCTTAGGCCTAAGAGACAAGACGAGTGGTGAGGTAACCAAGGCCTTTAAAGCTATTTTTAGCGAAGGGCGTGTGCCTCAAAAATTACAAACCGATTGGGGGAAAGAATTGTTAAACAAACCCTTAAGCAGATTGTTAAAGTGGCATGGCATTCACCATTTTGATACTAATAATGAAGTCAAAGCAAGGGTTGTGGAGCGATTTAACAGAACTTTAAAAACTAGGATGTGGAGATATTTTACAGCCCATAACACCTTTCGCTACATCGATGTGTTACCTGACTTTATAAAGAGTTACAACCAGAGCTTTCACAGAACTATACGTACCAGACCCGCTGATGTTAACCCTTCAAATTCTCTGAAGGTATGGAAAATGGTTTATGGAGACGGTTTTAAAATAAAACCGGTTGTTGCCCTTTTTAGAAAAGGCAACCACGTGAGTCTATCTAAAACCAAAGGAGCTTTTGAAAAAGGTTATGAACAGACATTTACCGATGAGATATTCATAGTGGATGAAGCCTTAACCAGGGGTCAGAGACCTGTATACTGATTAAAAGACTACGAGGGTGAGACAGTTACTGGATTTTTTACCCTGAAGAATTACAAAAAGTAAACCCCGAACGAGACAGGATTTACAGGATTGAAAAAGTTCTAGCGGAGAAAGGAAAAGGGAGAAAAAAGCAACTACTGGTGAAATGGTTGGGGTGTCCTGATAAGTTTAAGAGCTGGGTGAAAGCTTCTCAACTCTGTGACATTTAGACACAAACAACAAACAAACAACAAAAACAAACAAAAGTTATTCCTCCCGCAAAGTCAGAGAAGATGAGCGACGGCGGGTTTTAAATTACTTTGCCCAGCAACGCCAGCTCTGCAGTTTTCCCCCAAAACACCAGCTCGAACTTTACAATACGGCTAATTAAGCCCTTGGATCTCCGGGGTGCCTGGGAGGTGGGGTTAGTGCAAATACAATACCCGCACAGCTGGAACACTATCAACGAAGACACCCCTTTTGAAATCACCTTTGGAGATATGGCGTGGAGTTTCATCCTACAACGAGGTTATTATGCGTCCATATCCGCATTACTGGATAATATGAACAGTACCATGGCTCGTCACCCCGGACCGCCTGAGATGGTCATGAACTACGACCCTGTGGGTAGAAAAATTAGACTTAAATCCACCGCTTTTACTTATATGTTTTCTACCAGCGGGGAACTAGCTAACATTCTGGGCTTGGGCCCCAAACACAGCGTCCAAAAATTCCCCTTCTCAGCAGACATTACAGGGGGTTTTAATTCCTTGTATCTGTACATGGATATCGTAGAAGATCAGTGTGTGGGGGACTTTTCTGTTCCCCTGTTACGTTATGTCCCCGTCCAAGGAAGAAACAAAGAGTTTGTCACCATCACCTACGATAAACCTCATTACGTCCCTATCAGTAAACACCACATCGACACCATTACCATTGAAATAAAGACAGATCAGAACAGAAGCGTCTCATTTCGCTTTGGCAAGGTGATCATCAAGCTACACCTGCGCCCCCGGAGAGAGCGAGTTTTCTAAAAAGCAAAACACTATTATGGCGATCCTAAAAACTTACGGCGACCCCAACATCTACAGGAACTATTACAAAGCCCGGGTGGGATACGCCCTTCCTGGATATCATGGAGCCCCTGCAATGTATGGGGAGGGGCGTGGGTGGAATATTCCGTAGCCTCTTTCGAAAAGCCGTACCACTTTTGAGGAGGGGGCTAGAGATTATTAAACCCCACGTAAAAACTGCTGCTCAAAACATAGCTAAAGACATGGTAGGTCATGTCTCCCACGCTGTTCTGGAGAAGGTGGAGAATACAGCTTCACAGGAAGGATTGGGGCTGATGTACATTAAAAGGAGGAAGAAGAGAAAGAGAAATGCGTCATACCCGCGACGCACAGGTCCCCCGAAACCCTTTAAAAGAAGGGCTTTGACCCGCAGGGTCAGCCATAAGCGAAAGTCCAAGAGGAAGCCGGGGCGAAAGAGGAAACGCTCGCCGCCTGATAAAAGAGAGATATTTTAATCAACATGGCTTTTGTTCACTGCGGGTCTGAAGAGTGCACCACATCCGAACTAGACTTGTTCCAAATAGCCCCTACGCAGACCAGCATTGAGAAAAGCATCTACATCGAGGTGCCACCTCTGTCGGCCGTTATGGAGTCTACCCCATTGACTTTTTTATAGCAGGGAATGGCGTAGATTATATGGATTTAAACAACACACTGTTGTACCTCTGTTGCAAGATTGTAAAAGGAGACGGAACTGAACTCGCCGCGGACGCCGAGGTGGGCCTGGTGAATTACCCAGTGGCCTCTCTTTTTAGTCAGCTGGATGTCACGCTTGGAGGCCGCCTTGTAAGCCAAAGCAACAACTGTTACCCTTTCAGGGCCTTTATAGAATCGGTGCTCAATTACAGCGACGACACCTTCGCCACACAATTTTCCACTGGCCTCTTTTACAAAGACACTGCCGGACAGTAGGAGGAAACGGGGTTGGATGGCGAGAATCTAGGGTTTGTGAGGCATGCAAAGCTGACTGCCCAAAGCAGAACAGTAGAGCTTCTGGGTCATCTACACAGCGACCTGTTTTTTCAAGAAAAACTATTGTTGAACGGAGTGGATGTGAAAATTAAACTGACGCGCAGTAAAGATGCTTTCTTTTTAATGGGCAGTGGAACCGAAGGCTTTAAACTGCGCATTCTATCAGCATCCCTTTTTGTGAAGAAAGTACGGGTGGCCCCGAGTGTTCGTCTGGGACACGCTGAGGCCCTGCTTACTGCTAATGCTAAATACCCTGTGGACCATGTGGGAATGAAAGTGTTTAGCATCCCTGCAGGCAGCAGGATCAGTAACCAGGAGAACCTGTTTTTGGGACAGTTACCCAAAATGCTTGTCCTGGGGTTTGTGGATAATGATGCCTTTAGCGGAAGTTACACTAAAAATCCCTTTCATTTTATCCATTACGATATTAATTTTGTGGCCTTGTATGTGGATGGTGAACAGATACCAACCAAGCCTCTGCAACCAGACTTCGAGGCAGGACGCTGTGTGAGAGAATACATGAATCTGGTACAGACGGCTGGTAAACACATGAAAGATCGTTCTCTGTTAATCGACCGTGAGGAGTTTGCACAGGGTTACACCATGTTTGCCTTTGACCTGTCCCCCAACCAGGAATGCGCCGATCACTATACCTTGATTAAAACTGGGAACCTGAGAGCAGAAATACGTTTTGGGAAGGCTTTAACCATTACCATCAATATGATCGTGTCTGGGATTTTTGACAACGTCATAGAGATAAATCAGAGGAGAAATGTTCTGTTTGACTACATGTGAACATGGACACCGTGCAGCTCTCACGTGTCTTATCAATGGACCATTACAAGAAAAAGAATTTCTTAGATGTGTTTCCCTGCAATTGGCTCCCTGGTGGCAAGCTGTCTCAGAGACCCCAAGGTTTGGTGGTCAACACACATCCACACAACCAACCGGGTGAACACTGGCTTGCCTTGTATCTGGTGGAGTGTAACCTTGGAGAGTTTTTTGACTCATATGGGCACCCCCCAAACAGTGTGTTCTTTCCTAAAAGCATTATGAAATTTTTAAACAAAAATGCCACAGACATTGTGTTTCATAACAGACAATTACAAGACCCCAGCTCCGTTGCCTGCGGCTATCACTGCATGTTTTTCTTACACCATCATAGCAAGGGTTTATCTTTTGGCCGGATTTTAAAATTGTATTCTAATGACTTAGTGCAAAATGACCGGATGGTGATGAATTTTGTAAAAAATAAATTTAAATACTTGGACATGCCTAGTTTCAACAAGCCCAGACATGTGTATCCTGCAATGATTTTCATAGTCATGTTACCCAATAAAGCACCCCAGGTGTGGGGTTTAAAGACAATTGATGTTTGGCGGGGTTTTTAAAAAAAACAAACAAAACACAATGACCAATTCAGAAATGTTTTATTTAAAGCAAAACATTACCAGTTTAAAAAAAAAATAGAACGTGAAAAAGATCACACACTGATCCATTCGGCTCTTTTAGCCTATTTTTGTTTTTTAGATGGCAAAAAAGGGGTCACGGTTTCTTGATCCTCCTCAGTGTCGGCGGTCGAGGCCTTGAGCCGTTCCAAAAGATCTCTGTTGGCCGCATCGCCCATGACGGAAGATGGTATGTTCAGTTCCGCCATGGCATTCATAAACACATCCCATCCTTTAGGTACATGTCTGCTAGGAACAGAGCACGTCTGGGTGACGGCCCTGACTAAGTTGAGCATGTTAGAACCATTAAACACAGAGCTTTTGTACACAAAAGACCCTTTATCGTTCCATGAAGAGATATTTTTATCCTGGCCCAGCTTATTTAGCAATACGAATGCGTTTTTCTTATAACACTTATTCACGTTATCCAACACCTCCTGAGCAACAGAGTCTGAGGTCTTTGGTGTTTCGGAGGGTTTGGCAGTCACACTCTGTTCCTGTTCTGGTAGAAACAGACTTATTTTTCCTTTATCCACATCGCTCTGCTTCACGTACGTTAGGTACCTTTGAAGCACGGTGCTGTAAAGTTTAGCCTTTTCATATTCACCTAAGTCAGTTCTTTGAAGAACAGACTTCATTTCAGCATCCAGTAAGCGTGTTGCGGTCGTTCTGATATTTTCCTCTGCTGGAGGGAGAGCCCTTAATTGCTCCAACTGGCGGCTGGGCACCAGGTACATTTTTTCTGCATACTCCATTATTGATTAGTTAAAAGCCCCATTATCAGAGGGATAGCAAAACTTAACAGGGGTCCGATAAACCCCCCCAGACTGCTTCACCAGATGCTTCTTCCTTTTAAGTGAAACCCTTTTATTACACAAAGTTTTTATAAGCGTGTGTTTCTTTTTCAGCACACGCACTTGATTCTGTGTTAAAGGTACATTTCCTTTTAAGGTATTGAGCGCTATTTCTGAGATGGCTGCTACTAGATCGTCAGAGGCCGAGCACAGTATAGCCCTCCTTTGCTGCGGGGACGATTTGCTAAGTAATTATTTAAAAGGCCCAGGTTTCTCTTCACACAGCTAGACATGTTTTCAGTCAGCACCCCCGGCTGTTAAAAAGGGGCCTGTTAATAATTCATCTCTTTTTATATCCAGCTGTTGTTCTTTCTAAAATATAAACTGCCGGCCAGTCTGGAGGGAAAAGACCAGTTCTTAGTCTATAAGCTTCTGGTGTGGAAGCATTTAAATCCACTACCAGGTAGCCATAAGGCCTTTTGGTAGCATCCTCAAAAGCTTCTAGAAAGAATTGAGCTTTGCCGGGGTACATTTGCCGAGCGAGTGTAGCAATTTGTAATCTATCCCTGGGGTTTTTGAACAGAACCATGTACTTTGTGTTTAGGTTAATAGTGCGACTCTTTTTTCCCTGGCAAAATGCGTTCTGAACTATATACATAATACATCAGGTTCCTATGATGCACTTACTTGGTAAAGGCTTTCTCAATTTCATCGCTTTCACAAGCAGAGTTCATCAGATCATCTACGATAATCATGTTTACTTTATTGGTAGGAAACAAACGGTCGTCGTCAAAAGCATCAGGCAGACCCTCCACAAAACTGATAAAGGGATATTTGCAGAGCAGTTCTTTATACAGAGGTTGCCAACAAATGGAACACCACACAATATTCTCAGGCGTAACAGACAATGTTTGTTTGGCATTATCCAATACATTTTTTATAAAGTAACTTTTCCCGCAGTTGCTAGGCCCCGCGAAAAAGGGTGTTTCCACCTCGTATCCATTTTTCAAAAGCCGTAGGGCAGGGTTTTAAACCCTTCTCCTAGGACCCTCTTGTTGTAAACGACTTTCTGTGTTTTTTTAAGGGTTTTTGTCTCTATTTGCCACTGATTTTTGTTTCTTACAATAAAGGGCTGCTGCACCTCTATCTTCTTGGAGGGGTTTTCTCGCAGGCCCGTGCAAGAGTCCAGGACTAGATCTTTCAAACTGTCAAAGTTGATCTTTTCACAGTTTGCTACATTCAGGGTAATACCTTTGACCTTCATACAGGCCTTTCTTCCCGACAGCTTATACCCGTATGTTTTGGGGCCTGCTGACACAAACTTGGTGATGTGTTGATCTGGTGGGATCTCGCTCGTGAGATCCCCTAAATAATCCCCCAGAGGGGGATTCCAGGCCCCCTCCCTTTTCACATATATCACCGAGTCAGGGTCATGGTACAGGCACCGCTCTTGCAACCCGTCTAGGAGGCTGTATAGTTCTAAGCGGGCATAAGCGGTGGTGAAACAGGCTATGAAAGCATTGGGATTGCCAGAGACAGAATAATGGTCTTTTGCGTGCTTCCAAGAGACGCACGTTATTTCATCGTCGATAAACTCACAGGATGAAACCTCGTAGTTGGGGGAAAACAGGTACTGAAAGAGTTTGTCAGGGTCTCTCACGATGCTGGTATTGGGTAGGTTGGTTCTTTGGCCGAATTTACCCCACAGAGAATTTAAAAACAGTTTAGCAATTTGGCGTTTAGCGGGGTTTAGCCTGATCTCATGTTGGCGTAAACGCACACCTTCTTTCTGGTAGAAATCGTTAACATACTTATTTTGTTTTTCTTCATCTGTGCACCAGCTGGGATACTCTGAAGCCTCTTGTTTCTGGTGGAGGTGTAATTTTATGTACTCTGAAAAGAGTTCCTCAGATTTTTCATTAAAATGCCAGATTTCATAGATTTTAGCCACCACATACCCCTTTGCTATGGCCGCGTTCAATTCCACCATGCACCAAGTCCCCAGGATGGCCCTCTCCTTGTCAGTATGGGTGCACGTCTCCCGCTGCTTGGTTTCCACACAGGTTTGGCATAGTGGGAACATAAGCTTGCCACCCACTCCGACAGGTAACAATGGGAAAAAGAGGCCTCGTGGGGGGTACACTTTAACTTTTGCAATTCCAAAATAATTTGCAAGGGGTCCAAATTTGTCAAACTATATTGGGGTGTCCAATAGGATAGTCTTTGGTTTTGTTTTCAAAAGGGTACAGGCTGGTAAAATCATAATAGTGGATTTCTTCACCGGGGTTAGGTTTATAATATAGAGGGATAGCGTTTGTCCTCCCCCCAAAAAGAGCATCCCTAGGCATGAGAGGCTGGGGTAACTGGGCTCGGTTTAAAAAGCTTGCAAGCTCCCTGTCTGTTTCTTTCATCACCACCCACTGGTGCTCCCAAAGAGTCCTCACTACAAAACCAAGTCGTTTTAGATAGTCGGTCTTGAGCCGAGTCTTGTAATAAAGAAATCCAAAAGTTGTACCCATCATAGGGTTTTGTGCTTTTTCACAATGACAGGTGACACAACCGTGAAAAAAACACCCATTAAACTCAAAGGCTGTGTGTACCCCATCAACATTGGCATAACCGTCTAAAAAGTAGGGGCCTACCTGTAGTTCCCCACCCTGTAAAGTGTGCCGTATTTGTATATTTTCCTTTTGAGAGGTATACAACAGCCACTGAATAGATGGGGTTGAATATCTCTTTTTCTGTCTGTGATAGTTGTCTGGGGGGAGAAGAGCTACCGTGTTAGGCTCTAAAAACATAAACCTGTACATAGCCATGCAGACAGATGCCAGCGTTATGTACCGGAATGGAACTATACACAGTTTTATCTCGGTGAATTTACCACGTTCTCTCTCTACTATATCGCCCTTCTCCGTCATTTTCATAATTTCTTTTCTGTGTAGGATACAAGCCTGTCTCAAAATTTTTACATCCT
Organism: Natator depressus; assembly: GCF_965152275.1. Lineage (NCBI taxonomy): Eukaryota > Metazoa > Chordata > Testudines > Cheloniidae > Natator > Natator depressus. Next base: position 80,617,772 of record NC_134244.1, read on the forward strand.
GCTGACAGTAATACGCAAGCTCTTTCTGCAGGTCAAAAGTCTCAGAGCTGTGGTCTTGATACCAGTCGAGAAACTCTGCTTTTTCCCTGAGCATCATGCTTTCTACACCATAGTGCTCCACACCAGGCATAGGCCCCACATAATTTTGATTTTCTAAAGTGTTAAAAAAATGTGGAAAATACCCTTTGCAACCTTCAAACCCCATCGCCTGCGGGAGCTTGCTAAGCTTCATGGGCAAGAAGTTTAAAGAGTCTATAAAACGAATGCCCAGGGCCTTAACTTCCACGCACATTAATTTACTACCCTGAGTGATCAGTTCTATGCACATCTTTTCCTTCAGTAACTGTCTAACGCTAAAGTACGCATCATAACCTTTGGAATTGTGCGCTAGGAATGTGTAGTCCCGGAACTCTTTGCCAATAAACAAACATAGAAAGACATTCATCACCCTTAAATTCCCAGGATTTTTCTGGCTTTAGGGACATCACAAAAATGTAATTGGGAGTGTGCAACCCAGTCTCCTGCGTGGATTCAAAATCATAAAAAAATATATATACTTTTCTGAGGATTCGGGCTTTCTAAGGCTGTCCATAAAACAGAGGTGACTGTCTGTATCTCCAACAATCAAACCCTGACACTGCTTACAGCGCCTCCCTTTACACCTGTGCCGCTTGTCCACGTACGACTGACACTTATCGCACAAAGTTTTAGACAGGCATTCAACTTGGTTTTTTGATGCACAGTCGACATGTCTGTCTAAACACTCTTTGGACCGACAATACAGTCTACAGCTAGGACACCTCAGCGGCACCCCCACGCTGTCTGAGCATGTTGCGCTCAAGCAGAGGCGGCAACAATACCTGCAAGAGTGGTCGTGACTGTACACCGTGTGGCAAAACTCACCATAATTTTTTGCTCCGAACAACTTTTTCACATCCAGAACCCCATAGTAATGTTCATCATGCAACAGGATAAAATAAGTCTTAGGGTACACTGGACCCCCCATTTTAAAAAAACCCCAGCCACCTTTCACCGCATACAGCACCACCTGTATGTTAACTCCTAAATGCTGTTCAAACTTTGCTACGTCACTGAGCAGAACCTTGTTTTAATCTGACCACCCCAGTTTCTCATGCAACTCTCTCGCCTCTGCTAACAATTCCACATCCGTAGGTTTACGACCGGCCATGATGGCCAAGAGCCCTCCCGCAAAACATAGATTGGTACCAGTGTAAGTCAGGTCTACTAAACATTGTCTCTTTTTATGAATAATTTGACTACTAAGGATAGAATTTAAAACTCTACAAAAGCCCCCACCCCCTATTTTTTACAACTGTCACAACGAGGCGCAATGTCCCAACAACATGCAATTCTCTATTGGTCTGTAGCAGCTTCGAGGTCTGGTTTAAGAAATCCTCAGCGGACAGCTCATCCCTAGTTCTTCTGACCGAAAACAAAGGGTTAGTTAAATGACGGCTCTCTAAACGTAACTGTACATAATCATCAGGGCCTACCCTACCATTAATGTCATCAAGAACTAGCTGCATCCCTCTGTGTATGGCTTCAACAACCTGTTGAGCTGAATTTATTTGCTCAAGATTGACAAAACGAAACTCCTCACAATACACCAACCCCCCAAATCTAGGTAATTCATGTTGCCAACTTCTCACTCTCTCCTTATACACCTCTGCATTTTCAGGGTTACTTGGGGGTTCCTCTATGGAACCATCAGTGGCATCTTCTACATCAGATACTAATTGAGAGTCAGACTCAGATGCCTCCATGAGGGTCATTGGGAGTAGATGGGACCCCGTCTAGAGAGCCCTCTGGGGAATTTTCTAAACCACAGTCTGATTTCGCCTCCCCATTTTCAGACAGGCGAGTTTGAGAGCTTCCGGTAGGGGGCATCTCTTTTTGTTTTTTTTCCCTCATTACCTCTTTAGCCCTTTTTAACATTTTACAGCGACCCTGGCCTGGAACTTTTTGGCAGCCATCTGTTTATTCCCTAAGTGCTGTCCGCCCTTTTGTTTACACATGAGCTGATGTGCACCCTTGAGGGTACCCCTTTCCACACCTAGACATGCCTGATCAGAGCCACCCTTTCCAGCCCCCCTTTCTTTTAGGCTCTCTGAGGATTCAGCGTCCATCAGTTTTCTGAACAAAGCGTCGTATTTTTTCCAAATCTTTTTAGAATGCCGTTGTTTTAGACCCCCCGAGGATAGAGCGTCCATCAGTTTTCTGAATGAAGCATCAAACTCTTCCCAAATACTAGAATATGGGGGATCTGTGACAAGCTTATGGTTTTGGGAGAATGGCTTGTCAGTCCTTGGTTTTTTATTCACAACCCCTAGAGCGCTTGCTCCGGGTTTGTGAATCTGTGTGTTTCTGCGCACATTCAGAGCCCCTAGAGTGCATGCTCTGGGTTTGTGAATGTGGGCGTTTTCGCTCACAGTTTTCTCAGGGCTTGGTGCGGCGGTGGCCGCTGAGGAACTGGAGTTGTGTTTGCATGGATGCTTTTTACCAGAGTGTTTTGTTTTGTCCTTGGGTTTGACGTAAATGAGGTTTGGACTGGCCTGATGCTTCATCTGCACTCTTGTGCTGTTTTGCGTTGTTAAAGGTCTCAAAGCAGATTCCTGGTTCTTTGGTGGTTCTCGGGGGGGTGTCCATGTAGCTCCCACTACAGTCAGAAGGGCTGCATGTGCCTGATTGGGGCAGGGGAAAAAAAGAGCATTTTACAAAAATGTAACTTTGACAGCTTTCTCACCCGCACCTATGTATTTACTTAAAATACAAAACCTCATAAATTAACCAGACTAATAAGCAAAATATATTTACCCGGCTTCATCCATCCATCCGTCACTGATACTGGTGAATTTTTCTTTTCAGTTGTCTCTTTCCTTTTTCTTTTGAGCATTTTTACCCCCTCATGTTTTGACCGTACTGTAAAGCAAACAACATTCTAATAAAACACATGAAACTGTCTAGTAAACTTTAAAATAAAAAAATATATTCATTAGGGCGTTTTTTCTATTTAAAAAAGTCATAGCTTTAAAACAAAATAATCCATTTCGGGCTGTACAACAAACACAGGTTTCGAGTTTATTTCTACCAATTTAAAAAACAACCCCCACAAATATATTTTTTTTAAAAGTACATCTCATTTTGCGTAAAGTAAAAACCCTGTTAATTGGAAACACACCATCACCATCAGTTTGTAGACATACACTTTTTAAAAACCACCTATGTTTTACACACACACACACCAGCAGTTTAAAACACTGTTTGCAACAAAATACTTTTCAATAAACCCACATGCTTTTAAAAAGACCCCTGGTTGTTCTGTCCCCCGCCCTGCCCCGGCCATGTGTGCTTGGGGCCTTTAGTTAAAAAAAACAAAAAAACACAAGTCAAAATGTTAGTTAGCATTAGCCCCAAATGCCCCCACACCCCATTTTAAAAAAATACATTATGCACAGTAAAAAGCCCTGTTAGTTGGAAACAAACCATCAGTTTGCAACCAAGTACTTTTAAAACCCTGCACCTATGTCTTGCACAGACCCCTCTATCACACCCACACACAAAAACCCAGCAGCTTTACAAACACACCCTTACCATCAGTTTGCATTCTGTCCCCCGCCCCGCCCCAGCCATGTGTGCTTGGGGTCTTTGGGTTAAAAAAAAACAACAAGCCAAAATGTGAGTTAGTATTAGCCCCCAAATCCCTATTCAACCTATGTAATACCTGAAGTTATTAAGCACAACTACAGTTAAAAATGGTTTTTACCTTGGCCTGGTGATGAACTGCAACTTAAAGTTACTGGCTCCATGCTAAACAGATCACACAGCAATAAAGATAGGCACCTTTATTTACTAAGACAGCATGGCCAAAGCATGGCATGATATTATATATATTCAGAGTTAAAAAACAGGGAACATACCTCCTCTTGCAGTCCAGCAGCAATTCAAGAGAGTTTCTGTTGAAAGAGACAGTCTCCAAGCTACCTGAGGTTTTTTATACCATCCTAACTCTTTTGTTTCAAAATAGTTAGCAGGTTGATTGGATCACCCCTCCCGAGTATTTCCTTTTGTGATCTGGGGAGGGTGGGGGGGAATAAGTTTTCTGCACAGTTGTGCTGCTTTTCTTTTTTTTTTAAGTTCAAATACATTTTTTTCCCCCTGTAGGGCCTTCTTACAGTAACCATTTCAAGTGAGGGACCCTTTGCAGATATCAATGAATGTCTTGGGGCTTGTTTTTGTTTTGTTTTTTAAACATGTCTCTTTCATGCTTAAAGTTTGGTGGGGTGGGGGTGCTTTCTAGAAAAAGTGCCCCATGGCCTTCAACCAACTCCTGGAACATATTTAAACTGGCCTATAGCGTTCCACCAACTCCTGGCGCCATATTTAAACTGTCCAGTAGAGTTCTGCCAAGTCCAGGGGTTATATTTAAACTGTCCAATAGCATCTGCGAACTCCTGAGGTTTTATTTCATTTCATATTAATCAGAACTCACCATCCTCACCCACCCACTTCCTTTACTATGGGTGCACCCACATCAAAATTAACCCTATGGCAACAAGGATGAGTAATCACAGTCACCCTGGCTCTTCAGTGAGGGGGGTGATTAAACCCATTCAGTTTAAGTCAGCTGTATTGTGCTCAACCACATGTCTGAACCATCCCTGTTTGTTTTATTGTAAACACATATTTAGGATATTTTTCCCCTCCCACAACATACATTTCAGCTTTTTTTCTTTTTCTTTTGCTGTCAATGAGTCTCTCTTACACAAGACACAAGAGCTAGGTTCTCACAAACAATTTTTTTTTTATTTAAAAGACATACAGCTCCTTGAAAACAAACCAAGATGCTCCATTAAAAAAAGAAAGAAAGAAAAAAACTTCAAGCTCCCTTAAGGGCCAGAGACCTTCTAACAGAAATACAAATAGTCACAAAGCCCTTTTCAATAGTTTGTTGTTTTTTTTTAATTTACAGCTACCAAGTTTTATATCGCATGTTTGGCCCCTCACCATTTTCTAACTTAATCCTTTTAGATTTCTTACAAATAGCCTTTTTCTTTAGCAGGGTTCTGTAACTTTTTGTGCGGACCAGACGGTCAATATAACGCTCTAAGCAGGCATCTTCCGTTCTGGTCATTTTCTTTAAAACATGGTCAAGGTCCCCACTGAATTGCACAGCATTTATCAAGGTCACCCCTTGCGCTAAATGTTCTTGGGTTAGGCACAGACATTGCATAGCATAACCTATGGCAATCACAGTGTTTAATAAGCTTTCCAAACCCAGCTCAGCACACAGGCCCTGGAGCTTGCAGTTTATATCCACTGAAGTCCAAGTCACACAGTCATGGTGCCGCTGGCCTGGTGCATCTATGACACAGCCCTCACAATCTTCAAAAAGCTTTTCCCTAAGACAGTGATTAAGAACAGCATAAACAGCAACGCGTACAATAGTCCTCATGACTTTGTTACGCTCACAACGTGGCACTGGCTCAGTCAGTTCCATGCCAAGCCTCCACCTAACTCCTCATAGCCGTCATCCTCGGAGTCCTCTTCAACATTTTGTATCGGCGTTGAGCAAAAACAAGGTGGGCCCGGTTCATCTTCGCTGCTTGGTGCGAACCCTGTCCAGGGTCTCCAGGTCCTCTAGAAAGGCCTCGTCGAGCTGTCAAGAGATTTTTTTTTTCAGAAAAGAAACAGCGTAAGCACCCCACTGCTTGGTTTTTGATTTACACAATCCCTGGTTCCTAGCCCCATTACACCCCCAACCTCGACCGTCACTTCTTAAACATTCATTTACCTGAGCTTTGTCTTTTCCGTTCATCTTGTCCACTAGTGACTCCCCCGAGCTGCGATTGCCTTCCACCTCTAGGGGGGTGGACAACAAGAGGCCATCACGCTCATCGCGGTGCCTCACAAGCAGCCGGGTTTCGGGTTCCGGTGTATCCATCAACGGCTGGGCCAAAGGGCTCCCCTCAGTCGCCCCCTCCTCCTCCTCGGAACTCACGCTGATGTCGCGCTTTCTCCGCGATTTGTCGAAGGCCCTTGGGGCTAAAACAAAGTCCGAAGTTCTCATGGGGTTGGTGAAGGAGTCCATGTTTCCACGATTTCTAAAACACACTCTCTTGGTAAAAGACAGCCTCTTCTGCCCGACGCTGGGACTTATGGGGTGATGGTGCTGCGTTCTGATTGGCAGAGGGGTGTGAGACCCTCTTCTGGGCGGTTCACCCCATCCCAGAACCTGCCCTATTTTGGTCAAATCTGCTCTCAGGGCGGCCTGATAGGTAGAGGTTGGTGGGAGGAGTTGTTAGAGGGGTCACACGAATCATTTCCAGACAGGTCACCCCGCCCCGGAACTCATCCTGATTGGTCAAATCTCCTCTCTGGGTGGTTCTACAGGGGCGAAAACCCATCCTGATTGGTAGAGGGTGGGGGGAGGAGTTGTTAGAGGGGTCACATGACCCACTTCCGGAGAGGACACCCCGCCCTGGAACTTGCCCAGATTGGTCAAATCTCCTCTTGGGGAAGTCCTACAGGGGCAAAACCCCTCCTGATTGGTAGAGGGAAGTAGGAGGAGTGGTTAGAGGGGTCACATGACACACCTTGCTTCCGGTCATGTGACAGCCTTGACCCCCGGAAGGAATACCCCCATGGGGCGGGACTTCAGGTGAAGGGGGAAGGGGTCAAGGGGTGGGTTCAAGGGGTCAAGGGGCGGGGTTAGGGGTTGATTGACAGTAGGGCCCTTATACTGGCATCTGCACAGAAAAAAAGGCGTGGAACGATTGTCTGCCGTTGCCCTGATGGAGAGAGGGATGACTGACGACATGGCTTACAGGTTTGGCTTACAGGGAATTAAAATCAACAAAGGGGGTGGCTTTGCGAGAAACTGAACAGCTCCCTCAAGGATAGAACTCAAAACCGGGTTTAGCAGGCCGTTGATTTCACAGAGGAAGGGAGGGAGGAGAAAATGAATACAAAACAAATCTGGTCTATTTCTTGTTTTGAGCCACTTCATCTATCTTTATACATCTTGCTGGCAGCAGACTGTGCAGTACGACCGCTAGCCATTGTCAACACCTGGGTGCTCGGCAGAAGATGGTGCAGTATGACGACTAGCCATCATCTTCTGCTAGCTGCAGATTAAAAGACAGTGCGGGACTGAATCGCCACAAGACGAAACAAGGGAAATGACCTGGCTGAGTCACTCCCATGTTTGCCCAGGCGCCTGGATAAAAGAGCACCCAGGACTACGTCGATGACGGCTACCAGTCATACTGCACTGTCTGCTGCCAAAAGGCAATAAACTGCTGCTGTGTAGCAATGCCGTACCGCATCTGCCAGCACCCAGGAGACATATGGTGACGGTGAGCAGAGCGGGCTCCATGCTCGCCGTGGTATGGCGTCTGCACAGGTAACTCAAGAAAAAAGGCGCAAAACGATTGTCTGCCCTTGCTTTCACGGAGGATGGCTGGAGCCGCTTATGGGATGGCTGGCAGAGCAGAGCGGCTGATGGAGTGGAGCGGTTTGTGGGATGGTTGGTGGACTGGAGTGGAGCGAAGCCCCATGGAGAGGTGGGGCAATTGGCTTTGGACCACGTAAGGTGCCCCTTTTGAGTTGTTGGACTTTGGGGACTTTGGGTTGCTGGACGCAAGAACCAAAGGGAGAGGACATGCCCCAATTTGCTTGGGGTGGGTTTTTTGCTCATGGGTTGTGTTATGAATTCTGTTGGTGGTGTTTCCCCAACATAATGCCGCATTGTTTCTCTCTGTTATTAAAAGGCTTTTGCTTCACTCAAACTCTGTGCTTGCGAGAGGGGAAGTATTGCCTCATGGAGGCGCCCAGTGGGGGTGGTATATATTTGTCCCAGGTCACTGGGTGGGGGCTTGAGCCGATTTTGCATTGTGTTATTGGAATGGAACCCCTAGATCCTGAACCCGGCCCTTGTTGCTGCCAACTCTGACGGGCAGAAGAGTTACATAGAAGTGGGAGAAATTTCTCTTCTGAGAAAGTTCCAGTGACATTTTCCCCTCCAATACACCGATGAGGAGGCATTGCTATAATGGAGGGATGAATAGTCTCTCTCTCTCTCTGCAGGATTCTTGGAAAAACTAGATTCTCATTGGCTTAGTAATGACCGAACATTCATTGTGTTCTCTGGCTAATCAGAACCTGGCCTATTCTTAAAAGTGAGATTGAATGTATCTGTATTAAGGGGAAGGGAGTCCAGGAGAGCTGGCTGTATTTCAAGGAATCCCTGTTGAGGTTACAGGGACAAACCATCCCGATGAGTCGAAAGAATAGTAAACATGGCAAGCGACCAGCTTGGCTTAATGGTGAAATCCTAGCGGATCTTAAACATAAAAAAGAAGCTTACAAGAAGTGGAAGGTTGGACATATGACCAGGGAAGAGTATAAAAATATTGCTCGGGCATGTAGGAAAGATATCAGGAGGGCCAAATCGCACCTGGAGCTGCAGCTAGCAAGAGATGTCAAGAGTAACAAGAAGGGTTTCTTCAGGTATGTTGGCAACAAGAAGAAAGCCAAGGAAAGTGTGGGCCCCTTACTGAATGAGGGAGGCAACCTAGTGACAGAGGATGTGGAAAAAGCTAATGTACTCAATGCTTTTTTTGCCTCTGTTTTCACTAACAAGGTCGGCTCCCAGACTGCTGCGCTGGGCATCACAGAATGGGGAAGAGATGGCCAGCCCTCTGTGGAGAAAGAGGTGGTTAGGGACTATTTAGAAAAGCTGGACGTGCACAAGTCCATGGGGCCGGACGAGTTGCATCCGAGAGTGCTGAAGGAATTGGCGGCTGTGATTGCAGAGCCCTTGGCCATTATCTTTGAAAACTCGTGGCGAACGGGGGAAGTCCCGGATGACTGGAAAAAGGCTAATGTAGTGCCAATCTTTAAAAAAGGGAAGAAGGAGGATCCTGGGAACTACAGGCCAGTCAGCCTCACCTCAGTCCCTGGAAAAATCATGGAGCAGGTCCTCAGAGAATCAATCCTGAAGCACTTACATGAGAGGAAAGTGATCAGGAACAGTCAGCATGGATTCACCAAGGGAAGGTCATGCCTGACTAATCTAATCGCCTTTTATGATGAGATTACTGGTTCTGTGGATGAAGGGAAAGCAGTGGATGTATTGTTTCTTGACTTTAGCAAAGCTTTTGACACGGTCTCCCACAGTATTCTTGTCAGCAAGTTAAGGAAGTATGGGCTGGATGAATGCACTATAAGGTGGGTAGAAAGCTGGCTAGATTGTCGGGCTCAACGGGTAGTGATCAATGGCTCCATGTCTAGTTGGCAGCCGGTGTCAAGTGGAGTGCCCCAGGGGTCGGTCCTGGGGCCGGTTTTGTTCAATATCTTCATAAATGATCTGGAGGATGGTGTGGATTGCACTCTCAGCAAATTTGCGGATGATACTAAACTGGGAGGAGTGGTAGATACGCTGGAGGGGAGGGATAGGATACAGAAGGACCTAGACAAATTGGAGGATTGGGCCAAAAGAAATCTGATGAGGTTCAATAAAGATAAGTGCAGGGTCCTGCACTTAGGATGGAAGAATCCAATGCACCGCTACAGACTAGGGACCGAATGGCTAGGCAGCAGTTCAGCAGAAAAGGACCTAGGGGTGACAGTGGACGAGAAGCTGGATATGAGTCAACAGTGTGCCCTTGTTGCCAAGAAGGCCAATGGCATTTTGGGATGTATAAGTAGGGGCATAGCGAGCAGATCGAGGGATGTGATCATTCCCCTCTATTCGACACTGGTGAGGCCTCATCTGGAGTACTGTGTCCAGTTTTGGGCCCCACACTACAAGAAGGATGTGGATAAATTGGAGAGAGTCCAGCGAAGGGCAACAAAAATGATTAGGGGTCTAGAGCACATGACTTATGAAGAGAGGCTGAGGGAGCTGGGATTGTTTAGTCTGCAGAAGAGAAGAATGAGGGGGGATTTGATAGCTGCTTTCAACTACCTGAAAGGGGGTTCCAAAGAGGATGGCTCTAGACTGTTCTCAATGGTAGCAGATGACAGAACGAGGAGTAATGGTCTCAAGTTGCAATGGGGGAGGTTTAGATTGGATATTAGAAAAAACTTTTTCACTAAGAGGGTGGTGAAACACTGGAATGCGTTACCTAGGGAGGTGGTAGAATCTCCTTCCTTAGAGGTTTTTAAGGTCAGGCTTGACAAAGCCCTGGCTGGGATGATTTAGTTGGGGATTGGTCCTGCTTCGAGCAGGGGGTTGGACTAGATGACCTTCTGGGGTCCCTTCCAACCCTGATATTCTATGATTCTATGATTCTATGATTCTAAACGAGTTTCTGATTCGCTAACTAGTTAGGCCTAAAACTTAATTGGTAAAATGGTTTGCCGTGAACTGCCTTGGGCAGAAAGCCAAAAGAGTCACTTTGGCACATATCAGATTCTTTCAATATTTTTTCATCGTGTGATCAGTTGCAAACTTTGTTTTAAACCAGTTTTTACCATTGGCTGAAACTTAAAGTTCTTAATGATAAAGTAAATTTTCCTCAGGTTAGGGTTATTTCTTTTAATTGTTACTTTCTGGAATTGTGACTGTTGGCTTTCAGACTTCCTTGCTTCCACAGTAGAAAAACTGGACTGTAACAGGATCAATAGGTGGGGAAAAAATGCCTAATGGTCAGGGTTTAAGAAAACTGGGGGAGATAAAAGAACCGCTTGTTGACCGGTGAACGACGGATTCGTGTTCCACCAGTGTTGTCCATATTAGCAGTGAACACCTTTGTGTCATGGTGTGAATAACACCTAGCCATATTCATTTTCTATGTGGAAAACTTGAGCCATTAATTTAGGCATAATGAACTGGGATATGATTTGCTTTTTTATTAATGCAGTGTGTTAACACTGAATGGAGTCTTTGTATTCATGCATTTTGATCATTCATGTGTTTAATGGAGTGTGGGGAGCCTGAATGTTCTCTGTTCCCAGGGCCCCAAGGAATCTTAACCCCCCTCTGCCTCCAGGCTTATTGCAATATGTCAGGAATCACCAGCTGCAGAGAGGGTTCCAGGCCAGACTCATGTTCTAGCCAATAGAGGCTAAATACCCCCAAAGACAGGGCTAGCACCCAGGGGTGCCCGCACCCTGCTGTAATCACTGCAAACCCTGCTTCCCAAGCTGCACACAATCCTGTGTCTTCCCACCAGATTATCCTCCCTAGGCTGGAAAGGCGTCATTTACTGCCCTTCTTTGAACTTCCTAGGAGCAGGGGGTGTTCCAAAGACTGCACAGACTCTTGAATGGATCCTCACAGCTGCTCCCGCCCAGTGAGAGAGGTAGGGGAAGATTATTGTCCCCCATTTCTTGATGGAGAAACTACGGCAGAGGAAGGTGAAGTGACTTCTCTAATATCAAATGGGCAGGCAGTGGCAGAGTTCGGATTAGAACCCAAGAGTCCTGCCTTCCCTTGGGAGACTTTCCCCAGGGTCTAGGAGGAATGGAACCCACGAGTCCTGACTTCAAACTTACTGACTGCTCAAATTTCAGACACTAAATGCTCACAATAAAGTGCTCTCAAATGAGCTACACGAACTGTACCTTGAAAATATGCAGCAAGTAATTTGGAAGAACTAACAATCAAACACCTCCCAGACATTAGTGGAGAGAAGGTGGCAAACCTTATCACCTGTGTTATGAATTGCTGCTCAGTCTTGAAAGTCAATAACTCGAGGGTGGAAGGCTTGGTTGCTACCAGAGGCTGAGCTGGCAGGGGGTGGAAGGGGCAGGAACACAGTCTCTACCCCTGAGCCTGTAGCAATTCTTGTCCGAGTGAAGTGAGGCTACCACGCAGCTCAGTGGCAGTGAGATAGATATTGCGGGAAATCGCAATCTGAGAGATCCCTAGGGAATGAGGTTAAACTTGATGGAACTAAGGTTCAGTGTTTTAGGAGATTATTGTATTGAAAAGGCAAATGTTTCTGTATTATGGTAGGATTGTATGGAAGGTCTTTACGGAGGAGACATGGCAAATGGAAACCTTGAGAAGCTCTATGAGGTTCAAGAGTCTCTGAAACAATGCGCTAGAGAAACAAAGGTAAGTGTCATTCCTAGGAAATCCATGGGAGAAGGGAAGACAATGCCTCACTCTCAAACTAACCCTTTGAAGCTCCACCCTGGTGAAAGACCCTTGACTGCTCATCTCCCGTTGCATGAAGACAAGATGAGAGGCCTCTAGCAGGTAAAAGAGTGACTCGGAGATTCCTGGGTATGCTTGTTCTGGGGCACAGTGCTTCTGATGAACTAGTAACCACAGACACCCAGACAGGAGGGGTGTGAAGGCCTGGTCACTGGCCAGAGCCCTTGCTGGAGTGAGGTGATCTCTAGAAAGCTTAGCAGTGTGTGGGTAGGTTCTTCATACTGTGACAGACCCAGACCAGTGGGGTACAGGAGTCTGGTCCTATTGGGATCCAGGAAGTGGGCGGGCAAAGCTCGCCCACTGCTAAAGGATCCCCCCCCAACCTAAGGGGGGGATCCACAGGACCTGGAAGCCAAATGATTACGTGGGACAACTAATGAAGAACAGGAACGGGAGTGCGGTCAAAGGGTCAAAAAAAGGGAACCGGACGAGGACACCGAGCAGAGGACCCCGGACAGCGCCCACCGCTCCTCAAAGGCGTCAAGGGAGTCGGTGGACGCCGCCCAGAGGAACTCTGCCCGGAGGCGTGAACAGACGGAGGATCAGAAATAGGCCCCGCAGTCGCAGGAGACTCCATTGGCCAACCTCCTCACCCTGGTTTTATAGATGGCCACTTTAGCCAGGGCCAGGAGGAGGTTGACCAGGAGGTCCCGCGACTTGGTGGGGCCACGGACAGGGAGTGCGTAAATAAGAAGGTGAGGAGAAAAGTGCAACCAAAACTTTAATAAAATATTGGTGAGGAGCCGGAATAGGGGCTGCAACCTGGCGCACTCCAGGTAGACGTGCGCCAGGGTTTCCCTCACGCCGCAAAAGGGGCAGGTGTCCGGGATTGGGGTAAACCGCGCCAAGTACACGCCCGTGCTCACGGCCCCGTGTAGGAGCTACAGGAGTCCGGTAGAAGGCAAATATACTGGCCACTGGATGAAGAGTTTTCTGTTCCCTGAGTGACCGGAGCAGGGGCTGCACGAGAGCAGGGAACCTGCTAGAACCAATTAAGACAGGCAAGCTAATTAAGACACCTGGAGCCAATTAAGAACATACTAGACTCAATTAGGGCAGGCAGACTGATCAGGACACCTGGCTTAAAAAGGACCTCCCGTCAGTTAGAGGTGTGTGTGCAAGGAGCAGGGAGTGAGAAGGCGTGCTGCTGGAGGACTGAGGAGTACAAGCGTGATCAGGCTTCAGGAGGAGGATCCTGTGGTGGGGATACAGAAGGTGTTGGGAGGAGGCCATGGGGAAGTAGGCCAGGGAGTTATAGCTGTCACGCAGCTGTTACAAGAGACACTGGAGACAGTTGCAATCCACAGGGCCCTGGGCTGGAACCCGGAGCAGAGGGCGGGCCCAGGTTCCCCCCATCCCCCTCAACTCCCTATTTGAGACAAAAGGAGGTGACCTGGACTGTGGGTCCCACCAGAGGGGAAGGTCCCTGGCCTATCCCCTGACCTACTAGGTGGGTCAGCAGAGACTGCAGGGAGTGCTCTCCTCCCTTTCCCCATGCTGGCCAGTGATGAGGTTAGCTGAGTGAACGGCAGGTTTGAGCCACGAGCAAAGGTGGCCAGACTGAGGGCGGCCGTGAATCTCTGAGGCAAGCAAATCTGCCAATAAGTGCAGGACCCACCAAGGCAGAAGAGGAACTTTGTCACAATACAAAGGAAGCTCTGTTCAGGTACCTGCTCCAGGATAACGTACACGGCGCAGCTCCCGTATCCGGTCATCTTCATTGTCTCTTCCAAAAAAAAAGCAAAAAAGCAACCAACAAAACACCAGTCGGTCCCTCCCCCCAGCTCCCCTTACCAAGTCCCACAGAAACTCCCCTGTGTGCAGCTGCTTGCTAGCTCCTGTGCTGAGACTTTTGGACTTCATCATGTAAAGCAGACGAGAGTACAATCATACAAAAGAATAAAAACTAAATCTGGGTCCCGGCCTCGGTTTCCTCATCACTCCAGGGGATTCTCTGTGCTGGGTCTAAGACCCCGGATTACCCAGAGTCCTGGGCCAGAGTAGGCAGCTCCTCCCCCCACACTCCTCATGAGGCTTCTACAAGTTAGGTGGCCTCTCTCCTGGACCCTTCATCCAGCTTCTGTGACCTTGCTCTCTCTTCCACCCCCACCCCTCAGTTCCTCTTCCTGTCTGGCCCCTGTTCCTGTGTGTTTCTTTATCTTAATCCCCCAAGGAAAGGCAACTGGAGCACTGTAAATCAAAGTTAGGGGTGCTTAAAGATAACTTGGCACAGCAGGGTTTGGAGGGTTTGGTCGGAGTGAAGAAAAGAAAAGAAAATAGTTTTGAAGTGAAAAAGGGAGGGTGAGTGGGTTAATCTGGGAAGTTGCTCACAAACAATTAACTGCAACCGAGAATGGCACTTCTGCAATTCAACTGAGGAGCAAACAAAAGCGCAAAATAAGATAATAATAATAATTAAAAAAAAAGGCCCAGGGTAAGGCAGCTGTATTGCACCTTAAAGAACTGAATGCAAAATGCTACAGTCCCTCAAGGAGGCCGGCCTGATGGCAAACCCTGCTAAGCATCTCCTTGGGAAGGATGAGACCACCTACCTTGGGTACGTGCTGGGAAAGAGCACAGTCCCACCCTTGATTAGCAAAGTCCAGGCCCTCCAGCTGTGCCCCCCTCCTTCGCCAAACCAGCAAGTACGCCGTTTTCTAGGCCTGGCTGAATACTACTGCCGCTTTATCCCAGGGTTCTCCTTCACTGCGGCCCCTCTTGCCGATCTCCTCAAGAATGAGAGTCCCCAAAAGATCCCGTGGACCCAAGCCTGCAAGGAGGCTTTTCAAATCCTGAAAGCCCAGCTCTGCAGGGAACCCATCTTGCACAGCCCTGACTTCACTAAGGAGTTTTTCTAACAGATGGATGCTTCGGACGTCGGCCTAAGAGCCGTTCCATCCCAGGTAGTAGGGGGTGACGAACTCCCCATCCTATGTACTAGCAGGAAGATGTTCCCGAGAGAGAAGGGCTACTCCGTAACGAGAAAGAAGCCTTGGTGTTAAAATGGGCTCTGGACTCACTCCATTATTATCTTCTGGCCGTGCACTTCCCCCTTGTTACCAACCAGGCCCCTCTCCGCTGGCTGCATGCCATGAAGGACACCAATCCCCGAATCCTGAGGTGGTACCTTTCCTTGCAACCCTTCTTCTTCCGCATCCAGCACCAGGCTGGGAGAGTCCATCTGATTATGGACTTCTTTTCATGGGATGGTGGAGAGTGGTTGGAGGGGGGGCAGAGCGAGGGGATGTATGACGCAGGAGGGAAACTGCTGCCTGGCAGAGCAGGGGATAAAAAAACCTGTGGGTTCAGCTAGCCCTGCCCCATTATCCCCGCAGCCAATGCCAGGCCTGGAAGGGGAGAAAAGAAGGGAGCCTGGCTCAGTTGGGGGCTGACTGGCAAGGAGGCAGGAGCTCTCTGTCCTACCCAAACGGATGGACCAGTGACCTGCCACCCAACGCAGCCACTGGAGACAAGTATGCCTTTCACTGCCCAGTGCAGCCTGCGGGTACGCACCAACTGCAGGGTGACTGGGCCAGCGGGGACACGCCCCAAACTAAGCAGGTTTTCGTAGGAAGTAGCCCCGGGAAATGGGTCTTGAACCCACCCCCTCCCCCGGCCAGGCGGGAGAAACATCTCCCCTGTTTAGGGTTGAACTACACAGGGCCCTGGGCTGGGATCTTGTGGACAGGGAGGGCCCAGGTCCCCTTACAACCCTCCCCTGACCAATGACCCAGCCACTAGGCCGCCCAGCCACTGAAGGCTCTATCACAGTCAGAAAATGCCACCAAAATCTCCACAGCATCTCACGGATGTTCTGCCCAATGTATGAAACAGGAGTGAAAATACAAGCAGGGGAAATTCTTCAATGGGGCCTCACCCAGGTTGCTGGCTCCAGTGGCCGGCAGCTTGCAGACCCAAAACACAACTTGGCTGGCTGTATTGGCGGGGGAGACAACTTCTGATAAAGTGCTGTGGGAGGGACACTCAAGTGTTTCCGTGGGGCACAAGGAAGAAAGGGCTGAAGAGGCTACAGCTGGGAGAGCGCTAGGAAGCCTGGGAGAGGCTGATGTGACTGGGTCTGCGCCTTGCACGGTGGGCACGTGAGCGCTGGTGTGAGACTCGGGTCCTGACATTCTCAACCCAGGGACTCTCCAGCACAGGCTTAGACACACTGAGCCTGCAACGCGAGTCCCGCACACCCCAGCTCACATTGCAGTGACTGTTACAGTCTGACGGGGAGACGGTTACACAACTTGTCTGCCTCAGGAACTTTCCTCTTCACAGAAAGTTTATTTTAAAGCGGAGCAACATGAATTTCATTTGAAATAGAAATAATTAGAGTCTATCTTGGGTGTCTATTCTCCTATACGCTACTTCTCTCAACCCCTTTGGAGTGAGATTTTACTTCACCACTGCTTAATCCAAAGAGGCTGAATTACATCAAATAACTTTTCAGAATTAGCCACCATTTCCTATAATACTGATGTGCAATAATAGATAATTTATAGTATTACAATACAATCAGGTTATCACAGAATGAGTCGCTTATTCTGGAATGATGAACTTCATGTTTAATTCCATTATCACTGGTAACAACAACATATTCAAACATTACAAAAACTTAACATATGGGTTAGTTTTCTCTCAAGCCTCATTTCCACCAAATGAGCTCTATGTAATGCTCTGTTCTCCACTAACATAGGTGCCTTCCATTTCTGTGAGTTCATTTGTCTCCAGGGGGATGTCTACACTGCAACAGAAGACCGTGATTGAGCCCAGGCTCAAGCCTAAAGCCCTTTGCATCTACACTGCAATTGTACAAACCCAGGGCTTGAACCCAGGGTCCCAGGACCCTGCAGGGCTGGAGGGCCCAAGCTCAAGTTAAGCTGAGACCCAAGGCTGAGCCCCATTGCTTTGCAGTGTAGATGCAGTCCCGCTTGACTGGGTCCCAGGAGTCAGCTGGAAGTATCCCACAATTCCATGGGACAAATTCCTTAGTCCTCTCTAAGGCAGCTGGAGATTTCATCTCAGTGCTCCCCTCCGGTTGCCAGCTGATGCCCCTGAGCTAGCGTGTTCTGCTCTCTGTCCTGTGGGACCCCTCTCACGGGCGGGGTCTCCAGAGCCCCATGCTAAGGGGCTGATCTTCCGTCCTGGGCAGGAGGGACACGGCCATCCAGGTGAGGTGATGGGCCTTGAGCTCGGTGACCAGGAATGTGCCCTGCACTGAGCTGCCAGCATGGCAGGGGCTGGCCTGTGGGGGCAGGTGGGCTGCTCTGTCTCTCACTCAGGCCCCTCTGCAGCTTCCTGACTGGGAAAGTGACTTTAAAATAGCATCTCGATGGCCAAGGGTCGATCTCTTCTGATTGCTGAGAGGAAGCTGTCTGGCCCACCCCTCCTCGCGCCATCTCTGCAGCGCGGCCTGGCTTAGTTCACTGGTGCAGGGAGAGATCCCTGCTGCACTGAGGAGTGTCGCAGGCAAACGGCTAGACAACGCGAAGCAAAACAAGTGTCATGTTACCCGCACAGCCCCTGAGCTAGCGCGAAGGAGACCCTGTGCCCACCCCCTGCGGCCACTGACCTACCCCTGCCGGCCCCTTCCAGAGAGTAATGGGGTCATGTGCTTCCATGGACCTTTCATCTGAGGTTATCCAAACTCCGTGACATAAGTGGGTCAGTGTTGTTCCTGCCCCTCTGTCCCTGCCCCTGCGGCTGTTGCAAAGAGGCCTGGTGGGCTGGGGGCAGGCGAGGGAGGGGAAGGGGAATGGGCAGTGTGGGGGAGGGCAGCAACAGGTGGGCAGGACCTTGAATCAGCGCAGGCTGTGAGTTCACTTTCTGCACTGTGCCCCCAGCTGCCAAGGGGCCAGATGAAGGCCAGCACCTCCGTGAATCCTGGCTGAATGCTGGGAACGGTCCCCCTCACACAGATAAGGAGAGTCCTTCTCTCACCCTTCATGGCAATGGAGAACCCAGCCCCTGCTGGCTGACGGGGCACAGGCAGCCGAGCCGGGCGGCGTTGGCGAGGAGGGGTACCGCAGCGCCGGCTCCTGGAGACGTTCTCTGCTTAGGACCAGGGCCGGTGCAACCACTAGGCGAACTAGGCGGTCGCCTAGGGCACCAAGTGGTTGGGGGCGGTGGTGGAGCGGAGGTGAGCTGGGGCGGGGGGGGGGCGGGGAGGGCCGCCTGCAGCAAGTAACGGGGGGGAGGGGTTACAAAGAGCTGATTGGCGCCGCGAGCCTGGGAGGCGGGAGAAGCGGTGGCGGTGGCGTGCTCGGGGAGGAGGCGGAGCAGAGGTGAGCTGGGGCAGGGAGCTGCTGCACGTGGCTCCCCAGGCCGAGGGGAAGGAGGGGGCGGCGGGGAGCTGCCGCAAGGGGGGCTGCCCGGGATGAGGGGAGGGAGGGAGGGCGTGGCGGGGAGGTGCCGCAAGGGGCCTGCCCAGGCTGAGGGGAGGGAGGGAGGGGGCGGTGGGGAGCTGTCGCGGGGGGGGCGCCTCAGGGTGCTGGGGGCGGTGGCAGGGAGCTGCCGTGGGGGGGGGCGCTTCAGGGTGGGGGGGGCGGGGAGCTGCCGCAGGGAGGAGGTGGCGCAAGGTGGAAGTTTCCCCTAGGGTGTGAAACCTCCTTGCACCGGCCCTGCTCAGGACAGTGCACTGTGTGCGCGCACTGTGCAGCCTCCACGCTGGAATCGTTACTCTCCGTCCTCGCAGCCCGAATGGAATTACATGTCACAGCCCTGGAGCGGGAAATGCCGAAGAAACCCACAGAAGGAGCATCGAACCTCAAAAAGGGGAACTTCACAGAAATGGGAGGCTAGTGAAATGGAAATTGAAAGCAACATGCCCGGGTGAAATGCTAGCAAACGGCATGGAGACTATTTAAAAACGTCATACTAGAGGCTCACTCTAAAGCTATACAAGAAATAAAAATACCAAAACCAGCATGAGGATCAAAAAAATGCCACCATGGCTAAATAGCCGAGTAAAAGAGGCACTCAGTGGCACAAAGTTCTCCTTTCAAAACTGGCAGTCAAATCCTAATGAGGAAAATACAAAGAAGCATAAACACTGGCAAGCCCAATGAAAAGTAGAAAAAGGCCGGCCAAAAAAGAATGCAAAGAGCAACTAGCTAAGGCACAACAACTACCAGCAAATTATTTTTTAAGTCCATGAGGCAGGAAGTCTGCCAAACAGCAAAGTCACTAGACGACTGAGGTGCGAAAGGTGCACTCCAGGAAGAGAAGGCCGATGCGGAGAAGGGAAATAAATTCCTTGCTTTTGTCTTCACTGCAGAGGATGTAGAGGAAATCCATACACGCCAGCCCTTCTTTTCGATGACAGATGCTAGAATCAAAGAATGATAGAACCATGGGGTTAGAAGGGACTGCAAGGTTCATGGAGGGAGTTTGGGTGTAGGAGGGGGTTTGGGGTGTAGGCTCTGGGAGAGAGTTTGGGTGCAGGCTCTGGGAGGAAGTTTGGGTGCTGAGTGCAGGCTCTGGGCCAGAGCATGGGGTTGGGGTGCAGGAAGGGGTGTGGAAGGGGGCTTTGGGTCCTGGGTGCAAGAGGGGTTTTGGGTGCTGAGTGTGGGCTCTGGGCTGGGCCAGGGGGTTGGGGTGCAGGAGGGGGTGTAGGGTGTGGGGCTGGGCCAAGGATGAGGAGTTTGGGGTGCCTCAGGTTGGCTGCCCTGGGGCTGCGGTGGGGGGCCAGAAGGGAGCATTCCCCCCAGGGACAAGAGACTCACCCAAGCCCCGCCAGGCTGCCGATCGGACGTCCTGCCAGGATAAGCCCCGCCCCCAGATTCGACTCAGAGTCACCTGCCTGGGGGCGGGGGGAGGCTGCCATGTGCCTCCTCCCTCTGCAGGTGCAGCAGCTGCCCCCGGCGCCGCTCGCTTGTAGCCCGCAGTGGCAGCAGCCGTCGAGGGAGCGCAGCGCGGAGCTGCAGCGGGAAGGCAGGTACGCTCGGGGGAGGCACGGGGGCAGCAGGCAGGGCCGGGGGAGAAACCTGGCCCTGAACATTGGTGGAGCCGGGCTCCTCGGGCCCTGAATTTGCTGGCTCATGTAACTCACTGCCCCTGGCAAGGTTCATCTGGTCTAACCCTTACCAAGAGGCAGGACTTTGTGTGTCTAAACCACCCATCTTCTCTCGTCCAGCTGGGATCCCTTGACTGCAGCAACTCCCCATATGTCCTAGCTCTCCTCTTTCCCGCATATCCCTCACTTCTCTCGCCATTGGTTTGCTATATCTCTGAACCCTCTCTCTGTACGCCCTGGCTCCAGCAGCTAGTTACCCAGGCTACACTCCCATTGCCATCCGTGGGGGTATCCTGGGCTGTGAGGGCTGCAGGTTTTGGCCCATGGTCAATGCACGTGCGATGGCTGCTGTACACCTACGCGGTGACTCCTGCAGCCCCTCGCCAAGCTGCTGGGCCATATTCCGCAGGGTGGCCTCCCTGGCTGAGAAACGGGGAGCAGCAAAACCCTGGGCTAGAGAAGGAAAATGGCCCCAACAGAACACTCTGTAAATGGCTCCCAGAGACGTCCCAGTGACACCCGACTGTGCAGCCCTGGGGATCTCTCGCAGGAGTTCTCCTGCTTCTTCATTGTCACCACGGGCAACAGTCTGGCAGTGGGAGTGGAGAGGGGGTGCCTGCAGGCAGAGGTTTCCATGGCTTCCTGAATGGGAGCCTGACAGGGCTTGTGCCCTTGGTGGAGACGGGCCAAGATTCAATCCCCACCCATGCCCATGGTGTCTCTGAGTGGCCATGGGTTCCCTTACCCATCAGTGCAGGCTTTTCAGGAGGAAAAGGAGAACCTGGCCATGGAGGAGGCAGCCTCTCTGGGTCTAAGCTGCACCGGAGCCGGATGGGAGCTTCTGGTATGGGAGGTTTCACGTGGGGTCCATGGAGCTGGAGAGGACAGAGCTGGGCCCAGAGTCCTGCGGCAGCTCCTCAGTCAGTTCCTGTGAGACACAAAGGAGAATGTCAGATTCAGGCCCCACAGAGCCCTGGGCATTTCCCAGAGAGGCTGGCCAGACACAGCCAGCAGGATCCTCTGGCAACAGAGCTGGGCCCTGCTCTCCTGATTCCTTCCTTCCCTTGGCCCACCCCCAGCCTCTCTCAGCTGCCCCCTACCTTTCTATCCCCAGCTTCAGCTTACCCTCCACTCCCATGATTCCCCACCTGCCCCCTAGCACTTACATCCAGAATTTCCTCTTGGCTGCTGCCCAGTCCTCAGCCCCAGGAATCCCTGCTCTCTGCTGTTGGATAGGGGCAGGAGGTCCTGGGGGCAGTCAAGGGACAGGGAGCTGTTGGATGGGGCAGAGGTTCTGTGGGGGGCGGTCAGAAGACAGGGAGCAAGGGGGGTTGCAGAGGGGGTGGGATCCCAGGAGGGGGCAGTCAGGGGACAAGCATCGGGGGGGTGGGGGGAGTTGGATGGGTTGGGGGTTCTGGGTGGGGCAGTCAGGGGGCGGGAAGTGGGAGGGGGAAGATAGGGGGCAGGGGCCAGGCTGTTTTGGGAGGCACCGCCTTCCCTACCTGGCCCTCGGGCCAAAAAACTTGCCCACCCCTGTCCAAGAGGGTAAGTGTCCCCATGAGGTGCTGTGAATCGTCCTGGACAACCCCCTCTGCAGGGAGCTGGGATGGGCAAGGGGCAGGACGGATTTATTTCCTGCTAAGATAGGCAATGTGTGTACCTTGTCACCACCCTGGAGATGTTCCATGACAACCTCTGGGCAGCTTCTTCCATGTCCAGATCTTCCCCCTCCTCCACTTCCTCTTCCGTGTCCAGGTTTCCCCCTCCTCCATGTCCAGGCCCCCCCCCTCCCCCACTTCCTTCTCCGTTGCCAAGTCCTCCCCCTCCTCCATGTCCAGGTCCTCCTCCTCCTCCGTAGCAAGGTTCCCTTCCTCCTTCTTATTTTCCTCTGTGGCCAGGTTCTCCTGCTCCTCCTCTTCACCTTCCTCTATGGCCTCATCCATAATCTCCTCCTCTGTGGCCTGGTCCTCTTCCTCTTGCTGCATGGCCAGATCCTCCTCCTCCATGGCCAGATCCTCCTGCTCCTCTTCTGTGGCCAGATCATCCTACTCCTCCAGTTCCTACTCCTCCAGTTCCTCCTCTTCCTCTCTTGTCAAGTTCTCCACCTAATTGATAGACAAGTCTTCATCCTCCTCCTCCTCTGCAGCCAGGTCTTCCTCCTCCTCCTTTTCAGCCAGGTCTTCCTCTTCTTTCTCCTCTTCCATGCCCATGTCCTCCTCTTGCCACCTGGCCAAAGAGGAGGAGGAAATGGCCATGGAGGACGAGGTCATAGAGGAGGAAGACAACAACCTGAGCAAGGGGGACCTGGCCATGGAGGTGGAGGAGGACTTGGCCTTGCCCTCCTCCTCTTCATCCAAGCCATCCTCTTTCACTTTCTTCTCCATGACCACGTGCTCCATTCCCATGGCCAGATTCTCCCCCTCTTCCACTTCCTCCTCTATGGCCGGGTCCTCCCTCTCCTTCTCCGTGGCCAGGTTCTCCTCCTCTTTTTCCTCCTTCTCATCCTCCTCTCTGGCCAGCTCCTCTTGCTCCTCCTCCTCCATGGCCAAATCCACCTCCTTCTCTTCTTCTTCCCCCTGCATCGGCACATCCTCGTCCTATTCCATTCCTGGGTCCTCCTAGTCTATTGCCAGATCCTCTATCTCCTCTTCTGCCTCTTCTTCTCCCCCCTGCATGACCACATCCTCCTCCTTCTCCTCTGTGGCCAGGTCCTCTTCCTCCTGCTCCTTCTCCATGGCCAGATTTTCCTCCTTCTTGTCCTCCTCTCTGGCCAGCTCCTTCCCCTCCTCCACTTCCTCCTCTGTGGCCAGGTCCTTCCTCTCCTTCTCCATGGCCAGGTTCTCCTCCTCCTTTTCCTCCTTCTCGTCCTCCTCTCTGGCCAGGTCCTCTTGATCCTCCTCCTCCATGGCCAGCTCCACCTCCTTCTCTTCTTCTTCCCCCTGCATCCACACATCCTCGTCCTCCTCCATTCTTGGGTCCTCCTCATCTATAGCCAGATCCTCTATCTCCTCTTCTGACTCTTCTTCCCCCTGCATGGCCACATCCTCCTCCTTCTCCTCTGTGGCCAGGTCCTCTTCCTCCTGCTCCTTCTCTGTGGCCATGTTCTCCTCCTCCTTTTTCTCCTTCTCATCCTCCTCTCTGGCCAGCTCCTCTTGCTCCTCCTCCTCCATGGCCAGGTCTACCTCCTTCTCTTCTTCTTCCCCTGGCATCCGCACATCCTTGTCCTCCTCCATTCCTGGGTCCTCCTCATCTATAGCCATGTCTTCTACCTCCTCTTCTGCCTCTTCTTTTTCTTGCATGGACACATCCTCGTCCTCCTCCATTGCTAGGTCCTCTTCCTTCTCTTCCTCCTGGTCCAGGTCCTCCTTGTCCTCCTCTGTGGCCTGGTCCTTCTCCTTGGCCAGGTCCTCCTCTTCCTCCTTTGCAGCCAGGTGGTCCTCCTCTTACACCTGCTCCATGGCCAGGTGCTCCACTCCCGTGGCCAGGTCCTCCTACTCTTCCTCCATAGGCAGGTGCTCCTCTTCCTGCTCCATGGCCAGATCCTTCTCTTCTTCCTTTTGCTCCACGATCAGGTGTTCCTCCACCAGGGCCACATCCTCCTCTTCCTTTACCTTCTTCTTCCTCCTCCTTCTCTGCAGTCAAATCAGCTTCCTCTTCTACAGAGAGGTCCTCCTCCTCCTCTGGAGGCAAGTTCCCCTTCTCCTCCTCTTCTGCAGACAGCTTCTCCTCCTCCTCCTCTTTTTCCTCTTCTGCAGACAGCTTCTCCTCCTCCTCCTCCTCTTTTTCCTCTTCTGCAGACAGCTTCTCCTCCTCCTCCTCCTCCTCCTCCTCCTCTTCTTTTTCCTCTTCTGCAGACAGCTTCTCATCCTCCTTCTCCTCTTCTATCTCTTCTGCAGACATGTTCTTCTCCTTCTCCTCTTCTGCAGACAGGTTCTCCTCCTCCTTCTCTTCTTCTTCCTCTTCTGCAGACAGCTTCTCATCCTCCTCCTTTTCCTCTTTACGGCTATGTCCTCCTCCTCCAACTTCTCCTCTGTGTCCAGGACTTCCTCTTTAGTCATGTCCTTGTCCTCTTCTATGGCTAGGTCCTCCTCCTCCTCTTTTTCTGTGGTCAGGACTTCCTCTTCCTGCTTCTCCTCCTCCTCTGTCTCTAGCTCTTCCTCCTCTTCCTCGCCTTCTGTGGCTGGGTCTTCATCCTCCTCTGCCTTTTCCTCAGTGGCAAGGTCCTTCTTCTCCAACTGGTCCATGGGGTCTCTGCGTCAGAGAGACAAGGGCAGAGGGGGACTCTTGCTGCAGCTGGGGGGAGGAAGAGAAAGGACAGGGGTGTGGTGGGGAGAGAAGATTTAATGTTTCCCCCTCCAATGTAAGCACCACGTGGCAGAGAGTTCCCCACACTACCCCTCCCACAGACCCTCAGCCCCAGGGCCCCATGGCAGAGAGATCCCCACACTACCCCTCCCACAGGCCCCTCAGCACCATGGCCCCATGGCAGATGGGGCCCTTCACTGTCCCATCCTCCCTGGGACTTGCCCCAAAGCATCAGGATCCCACTTCCCAGTAGCTCCCCACATTTCCCGCTGCAGGGGGTGGCTCTGCAACTCCTGCTGACGTCATTGGGCTCAAGTGGCTCAGGCCAGAGCCCTGGGCTGGGGTCCCCCCAATGACTCTGAGAGAGTGATTGGGTGTTAATGGCCCCGTGCTCCTCCCTGTACCCAGAGCATCTCCTCACCTGCAGTGGAGGAGCACTCAGCTTCCATGCTCCAGGGAGTGGCCGCTCTCCCCTCCAGCACCAATTGAGCTGCTGGGGCAGCGATCCCCCAGCTCCTGCCCTGGGGATGCCTCCTGCTGGCCCACGGGGCTGGGCTCCTGAGGGCTGGCCTTCCAGCAGAAGCAAACCCAGAGCTGCATTGCCTGGCTCCTCTCGTGGGCTGGGTCCTGCCTGCCCAGACTGAACTTGGGCCACCTCCATCTTGGCCTGGCTGTTGTGTCTCTCTGCTCAGCACCAGCCCTGGGAGCTGGTTTCCTCCTGGTGAGCAGGGCCGAGCAGGTCCATCTTCTGGGCTGTCCGGGAGCTGCTTCCCATTCCATGGGGATGGAGGGGCAGCTCTCTGTCTGGGGACTCTGGCAGCTGCCCCCTCTGGCTCTGGGGCCACCCGTGGAGTCTTCCTCCCAAGAAGCCTCCTGAGCACCTCCATCCTGGAACTGAGCAGGGAGCAGCCGTGAGTCTGGGGCAACACAGCCTCTCGCCAATGGGCCAGTCAGCCCCCCAGCTGGCGTGACTCCCTGTCATCCCATGCCTCCCAGGGGGCATCTGCACTGGGATCTGCGCATACTGGCAGGGCTCACCCTGCAGGCTGCTCCCAAAGCTCCCCCAGTGTTGGGACCCCCAGGGAATCTCATCCCTTTAGAGCAGTGGGGTCAGTGACAGAGACCTGTAGCCAGTCTGTCTGTATCCCCAGGCCACACTCCCTCCCTGGCCTGAGAAGGCAGAGAAACCAGGTGTCCAGGCTTCACTCCTGAGCCAGTGGCAACAGCAGACAGGTGCCCCCTGTTCCCCAACCCCAGCTCAGCAGCTACCAGCTAGGGGACACCCCAACTTCAGCCCCCCACTCCTATCCCCGCTCTGTGCAGCAGACAGTGGGCAGGCCCCCAGTACGGAGCAGCTGGGTCAGGGATGGCTCCTTGGGGGCGGGGGGCAAGGAGGTGGGAGCTGCAGTGGAGCAGTGTGGTGGGAGGAGGGGCACCCTTGCCTCGGAGGCACACGACGGCGCCCCCAAGCACAGTGCCCTGGTGTGCTATTAATTGTCATGACAAAAAATAATGCAGTAATTTGGTTTGAGTTCATCACATGCATTAACTGCAATTAATTGACAGCCCCAATTATTAGTTTTGATTACAAATATTTGCACTGTAAAAAAGATAAAATAGTGCCATGCCAATGCCTGTTCTCACTTTCAGGTGATCTTGGAAATAAGAAGTGGGCAGCATTATCTCCTGAAAATGTCAACCAACTTGTTTGTCTTTGCGATTGGCTGAACAAGAAGTAAGACTGACTGCACTTGTAGGCTCTAAAGGTTTACATTGGGTTGTTTAGGAGTGCAGTTACATAAAAAACCCACTACATTTGCAAGTTGCACTTTCACGAGAAAGAGAGTGCACTACTGTACTTGTACGAGGTGAATTGAAAAGCACTATTTCTTTTATCTTTTTTATGGTATAAATGTTTGTAATCAAAAATAGTCATATACAGTGAGCACTGTACACTTTGTATTCTGTTCCAGAGAGGTGGCCGTGTTAGTCTGTATCAGCAAAAACAACAAGGAATCCTTGTGGCACCTTAGAGACTAACCAATTTATTTGGGCATAGCCCACGAAAGCTTATGCCCCCAAAATTTGTTAGTCTCTAAGGTGCCACAAAAACTCCTCATTGTTTTTGTATTCTGTGTTGTAATTTCAAATCAATATACTTGAAAATATAAAAAAATCCCAAAAGATTGATAATACGTTGCACTTGGTATTCTGTTATTGTTTAAGAGTGCAATCAAAACTGCGGTTAATTGACAGCCCTAGTTATTGGCTTTGGATGGAGCCCAGCAGGAAATCAGTAGGAATTCTTTCCCAAACACTCACCCAGTGGCCTTCTGAGCTCAGAGGGTTTAATGTTCTTTGTCTGATCAGGACTCACTACTGCCAGGAGTTTGAGAAGTGTCTATCCCTTCATTGGAGAGACTGGATATGTGAGTGGCAGCCTGTAAGTCCCCCTCCCCAACAGTCCGCGCAGCTGCTTGGAGGGGGTATCGCGAACTCTCATGATGGTAGTTGCGGGTTCTGGCAAGCCAGGCTAAAGGATTTTTTGGATAAATGGATAAGGAAGAACCAGGGCCCATACCAGGTGCAGGGGTCACCCTGGGATGAGATTAAAAAGGAAATGGAGGAAGTGTTAGGGGACCCAGAGGGATAGGGGGGTGGCTGAGGAGCCCACCCTCCTTGGTATATGGGTAGTGGAAGAAGGTCCCTGCCCACGGGGACTGAATGCCTTCCAGGAAAAGGAGGCACTTCAGTCCCCTTGTGAGAGGTTTGACGTAAGGGCAGCATTATGGGAAGCTGCCAGGAATCTTTCAAGTTTGGTGCTGCTTCAGCAAGGGCTGCTGAGGGGTTGTAAATTAGTTAGGGGAGTGAAAGATGATTTGGCACAACAGGGTTTAAAGTCAAAAGCAGAGTTAACAGACCACCTTTAGAGACTGGAGCTGGGACTTGGTCCTGGGGGAGTGGAGAGAAAGAAGGGGAAGAAAAAAAAAGTTTCAAAGTGCAACCTGCCTTTCCACACTCTTTTGTTTTTCTGAAGTTTTAATGGAGGGTACTTTGGATACTTATGTGAGATGTCAAGAAGGAAGTTTTTATTTAATGATAAAACCCAGTTATATAAATATAACTGTATGTGCAACTCTGTGCAGTCACATTGGATGGAAGCTTGGTCATTAAATTATCCAAAGGGGTCAGGTAGAGTGGCTACTACCACCACTACGCTTCTGTCCCCAGAAGCCTTTACAGCTATTCTGTGGGAAAATGGGCCCTTTTCCCACAGACATGGTCTATAAGGGACGGCTGCAGGCAGCAGGAGAGAGAATCTGAGCAAAATTATTTAACTATTGGGTAATGCCATCAAAATCACTAAAGGATGTAAGGGGTTTCTATTGGAACTTAACTTGGCTGCCCCTGGTTGTGTCTAGATGTACAAGATGGAAGTGTAATCGGGGTACAGTTGTGTAAAAAAGAGTAATCAGAGTGCAAGAAATGTTAGGCAAAAGAGAATTTTGTGTGTGCGCACAGGTAAAAGAAAAGGAAAAGGGGAGGAATGATGGGAACACTGAGCCTTGGGGTGGCTCTGGGGGATCAGACTGTTGCTTTGGTGGGTGTGCATGAAACCTCTGTGGGCATGGGAGGCAGTTACACCTTGTGTAAAATTAATATGGCTAATATAATGTTATGGAGGTTAAACTATCTCGAAGGAATGTGCATTTTCCCAGGATGTGTACAGTGCTAGAATCTGAAGCTGTGTCTCAGCTATTACCTGAGAATAAACTTAAAGCTGGTACAGCAGAGAAACTATTGCAAACATGGTCTGTTGTACAAGAGGGGAAACTGAGGTACATCACCTCATGAATTTCATAAATGACCAGTGAGTGGGGTAATTCACTAGCCTGACTATAGAACAAAATAAGGACAGGCTGGAGGTAATTCTTCTGTTTTTTCCTGCAATTAGCAAGGAAATTTGTAAAAGAAAGTGGTATTATTATTAATAAGCAATAATCTGTCCCCACCAGGGGGGTGGAAATTGTTTCTTTTGTTTTTCAGACACTCTACAAGCAAGCTGGCGCCAGCGGAAGAATAACTCAGAATACCATGGATCTATGTTTTGTGTTATTTGTCTGCTGGTGTTTGTCTTGTTGCTAGCATTGCTGTGTTTTAATGAACAGAAAATCTCATGATGTGGGTGGGGGATGGCTTCAAAAGACTGACCTTGGGCGTGGGGAGATGTGTATGGGAATGCAAAATGCTCAACTAGGAGGCCAGCACCTGTGTAATAGCTACCGTGGTACCTGGAAATGGAATGGCAACTAAGGTAGTCCCCACAAGCCCTATGGAAATAATGAGAAGGGGAGGAGCTCACTGGGAATCAATGGAGGGGTGTGTAAAATAGTGTAAATCAACAGAAGATGTTTGGATGTGCCCTTCTCCTATGACTATGGAGGAGCAGAATCAATGGCCTATGCAAGGGGTGGACAATTGGGTGTACTGTGTATAAGGTGTTTTGCTGGCAATGTACATATTACTGGGGGCACAATTAGACCAGCCCATAACCAAACTACACACATCTACATGCTGCTATCTGGACTTTGGTGCACAAATGGATCTGTGAATCTTATTGCTATGAATAATCAAACCAGGGCATATTGCCTGATTCCATACCAAGTGGTCAAGCTGGTTTGGACAGTATCCCATTTCTCTGTGAACATTCAGTGGACTTATGATATGGACAAAAGCAAGCAAAACCTGCAGGGGCAGCTTGTTGCAACTGCCAGCAACTGGACACATCAGATTGTGACCCTGTCGAAGGAGGAGAGGCAGTGTTTTGGGGGTGTCTCGGACGTTGGACCATGCTGCAGTGGTCAGGACTCGGTGCTGCTGTGGATTTTGTATTGTTAACTGTACTTGTGTTACGTTGCATATGGAGATAACCTATAAGTAATAAGCCCTCCAAACCCTGCAGTGTACTAGACAACCCAGACCCAAACTTCTCGGGCCCACTCTAATGGGAAGTCTGGAACACTGCTTGGAATAGGTGTGGTATGCCCGTATGAGAGAAGGTGCAGGGCACTAGACTACACAAGGGGCAGTGGGACAAATGGAATATCGACACCTTCCACCTTGATGCCTGGCCCTATCAGCAAATGTGTCGCCATATGTCCTATGCTTTTCCAGGGATACCTGGGCAGGAGGTTCCCAAAAGAAAAGAAAAAAAATGGGTGGAGTGTTAGGATATAGATATTCAGGCCTGTCTGTAAAAGCCTATATTCTAAGAATTTAGGTGTATTCTTATCACTTGGCTAGTTATAGAGGTATAAAAGAAAGAATCAAAATCACTGTCTGCCGGTGTAAGGTCCTTCTCTTACTGTGACAGTCTGAGGCCCTGTTCTTAGGCTAAGGCCTTTGGCTAAGCAACAGAGGCAGCCATAAGCTGGGAAGCGACCGGTCACATCCTCAAATTCCAAACTAGTCACATTGAAAGAAGGTGCTATTGGGCTGTTAGGAATACAATCCTGTCCTGATAGTGCCTGTCACCTCCAGAGAAAGGGAAGTGCCTAAAAAATGTAAAAGGAAACTTAGTTTGATAGCATCCTGTCTGGCAAGAACTCACTTATCAATAGCTGGGATGTGAAATCCTCACTTCCGTATTGTTTTGTCATTATAGTTCCCACTTTGCTATTGTTTGTCTGTATAATCTGTTTCTGGTTCTGTGATTGTTCCTGTCTGCTGCATAATTAATTTTGTTGGGTGTAAACTAATTCAGGTGGTGGGATATAATTGGTTACATAATCATGTTACACTATGTTAGGATTGGTTAGTTAAATTTCAGGAAAATGATTGGTTAAGGTATAGCTAAGCAGAACTCAAGTTTTACAATACAGTCTGCAGTCAATCAGGGAGCGGGTGGATGGGTGGGGGATGGAAACAGGGAATGGGGGTGGGGATATTGGAATCATGTTTGGCTAAGGGCAGGAATGGGAACAGGGACACAGGTGTAAGGCTCTGTGGTGTCAGAGCTGGGAAGAGGGATACTAAGGAAGGAAACTGGAATCAAGCTTGCTGGAAGTTCACCCCAATAAACATCGAATTGCTTGCACCTTTGGACTTCGGATATTGTTGCTCTCTGTTCATGCGAGAAGGACCAGGGAAGTAAGTGAGTGAAGGAATAAGCCCCCTAACAGAAGTGACCTGCCCAGGGCCCCACAGCAGGGCAGTGGGAGGGACAGAAAGAGAAGTCAGTAGCCCTGCAAGCCCTGCTCTGAGTCCTAGCTCAAGCCTTCTCCCTGTTGCCTGCTGCTCAGTGGAGCTTCTTCCCTGCGGGGGATGGAACAAACCGGGGTCCTTCTCTTGGCACCTGCTGACTCCGCCCCTGGGGGCCTGCTTAGCACCTGAGTCACAAGGGCTGCTGTGCCCTGGGGAACGGTGTAGTGCCCGATAACAGACTGGGATTGTCCTCCATGCACAAGGGTACAAATCGATCACAATCCCCCAGTAACAACACAACAGGTGAGGGAGCTAATTGGGGAGAGGGAAGAAAGGCCTGGGGCTAAGGAAAGAACAGGAGCAACTAGACTAATAACCCACCAACAATAACAGCATTTACAAGGGGCCCAACCCCCACACAACCAGCTCCCTCCCAGCTGACAGACGCGGCCCAGTGGCCACCAATAGGGTTCAAAGTCTCCTTTTGTATAAGAGTGGGAAGGTCAATGATACCAGTCAGATCTGTGTTCTTGGGGAGACAGGGTGCAGTGTCGGGTCTGTCTGACTCATGAAACCCCCGCCCAACCAGTCTCTGCTTGAACCAAAACTGATCGGAGAAAAGACTTGCAGAGAGCAGTGAAGGGTGTTGGGAGACACACCTAGACCACTCCTGACAAGGGTGACAAGATTAAGACTTCTCCATTAGCATACAAAATGCAGAAGAGAGGCAACTCCCCTAGCCTCATTTGCATGAAAGATGGGACAGGAAGACTTCTCCATGAGCATACAGAATGGTGAACAGAAAACCGCATTGAACTATGGGACCAGAAAAGCAGGGAAGCACTACATCATGGGGGATCTCTGCTCCAGCTGTTACTGAACCTACTACACCTGTGAGGCTAGAAATCAAGAACTGTGAGATCTGTTAATGGCCAGTGATCAGAAGGCAGGAGCACAGCCCTTACCTGAGGCTACAGAAGCTGCAGAAGCAATTAGAATGCAAAAGGCAGAAAATAAACTGCAACTTGAGCATGAACAGAAATGAGCAGAAATTCGATAGCTGGAAAACAAAAGATAGCCGAGAGAGAGAGAGACAAGCTGATGAAAGGAAGAAAAAAGATCACCTGATGCAAAAGGAGACAGCCAGACTTCAGCTCCAAGTCAGAAAAGCAATGGAAGAAGAGCAGAAAGTGTATCCTCTTGAAAGTCCAGTTTATAACAATGTTGGTATGTTGTATAACTCTGAGCAGCTGTCTGAGTGTAACCAAATGTACCCCAACACCTTTTAAGTAAATGCTGTTACTGTGAGTTCAGTAGAGGGTGACTCCATAAATTGTGCCAGTGCTATCTATGGAAGTGGTAGTGAAAAATTCATCGAGAGTGTAAAAGTCAACGGTAAAAGCTGTTGAGGGCAAATTATGGCTTCTACCATGGCTCGAGTTAAGCAGATCTTGTCAAAGAGGAAGATTACTTCCCACATCAGAGTGTGAATGTTGTAGTCCTCTATGAGTTTACTGTAAGTGTGCCTTTTGCCAGAATCCACCTTGAATGGAAAGCCCGGCTCATGAGCTGACGGCTTTGTCTAGTCAGCAGTTTGGGAAGGCAAGGATAGTGGAAGATGAGTGTCCCTATACGTTACCTGTGTGGAGAATTGTGACAGTGAAGGAAATGTGCCTGTGTCTGTCAGGGGTATTGACTTGCCAATGGAGGGAGCTACCCCGGTTTCCAAGCAGTTGTCTGCGAACAGCCCTGTGTGCTGGGACAAGGGAAATGAGATCCCAAGCTGGGTGTCTGGTGAAGGAGAATGTGTCTCCAGCTCTTTTTTGTCTGTGGAGCAGACAGAAGGTGCCTTTCAGCCTGTGCTGGTTGAGAATAGTGCAGTTGTCTCAGAGTTGGTTCTGGATTCAACTAAGGCCCAGGTAGGCACTGCTCCTAAGTTTGTGTCTGCTAGGGAGAATGGCACTGTAACTAGGTTGCATCCAGTCAGTGTTTTTGCAAAATCCCAGAGACCAAACAATTCTGGTGCTTGTATTTTGCCTCTTGGTAAAGTGTGGTTGGAAAAGAATGTAGCAACCTGGTCTAATCAGGGTGATAGCCTAGCCAGGGCGCAAGGAGAGCCTAAAGGTGATTTAACTGTGTTAGCTACTGACAGGTTGGAAACTCGTAGCCAGAAGGAAAAGATTCCTCAGCATGTGCATGGCAAAGGGAAGGAGAATGCTTCTGACCTTTTGACAATGAAATCTAGCAGTTTGCCTGAAAGGGGATTGTAGAGAAATCCGCCTGATGAGCTCGAGGTGATCCTGGATGTAAGAGAGAGCCAGAAAGAGTCTGTTGTTGCTCAGGAAAGTGTTCCTTTGGCGCAAGCCCTAGGTGAAGAGGGTAAAGGCAGCATTTCTGTGAGGGCTGAACTGCTGCTTCGAAAAGCTCCTGGGGAAAGGAATCTTCATGGTAGTCTCTGCAAGCAGTTGACTGCAACCGAAGCGGGTGAAAGTGATTTAATCAAGGAAGTTTCAGTTCCTAAGAGACAGAGATTTTCTGTTGTAAATGGATCCACTGAATTTCCTTTTCAAAGATCCAGTGTGGATATCTTTGAGAAGGTCTCAGACGGAGTAAAAGCTGCTAAGGAATTTAGACAGCCGTATGTGGCTGTATTTGGCCTGCTTGTTGGGAAGACAATGGTGTTGGAACAGGAATGTCTCCATGCTAATTCTGTAAGTAAACAGTCTGCGCTTCAGGGTCTGAGGACAAATTTGATTCCGGGTGTTGCAGATGAGAACAGTTGTATGGCTGAATGCTTTAGGATGCAGGGGAGAGCAAGCAAACTCTCACCCTCCTACTCTTTGGATTTGAGCGGTACCTCTTTAAGACAGACTCCAGCCTTGGAATTGGTCGCTTCTGTCTGTGTGGATGCAACTTACCTGAATGACTGGGAGAAGAAAGTACTCCTTTTCTTTTTGCGAATACAGACTAACACAGCTGTTACTCTGAAACCTTACTAATAGTTGTTAGGAAAGAGAGCCCACCCAATCAACCAGAGAATTGTGTTAAGCAAGAGAGATCAGTGTTTGATCCTACAGGACAAAAAGAAAAGAGACACCTTCAATTTGCAAAGGGAAGCCACAGGGTGACCCTAAAAGGCCCAAACCCCAGTGGTATTGAGCCAGAGGTGTGGCATAAGAAACATGTAGATGGACACTTGCAAAGGATGTGTTGTTATTGCTCATGGTAATTTTTATAACTAATGCATTGATATTACCAAAAAGAAAAGGAGTACTTGTGGCACCTTAGAGACTAACCAATTTATTTGAGCATGAGCTTTCGTGAGCTACAGCTCACTTCATCGGATGCATACTGTGGAAAATACAGAAGATGTTCTTATACATACAAACCATGAAAAAATGTGTGTTTACCACTACAAAAGGTTTTCTCTCCCCCCACCCCACTCTCCTGTTGGTAATAGCTTATCTAAAGTGATCACTCTCTGTGGCGGTTCAATGACAAAACAGAACACAGCTTTTAGCAAGCAAGCAAGCAGGCTGGTCTCCGCTAACAGGCTTCTCCTGTCAGCTTTCCACCTTCCCCTTTATTCTCTCTCTCTCCCCATGCATTACATTCTCCAACAGATAAAAGGAATACACTGGCTTTGTTTAACATTCTTATTTACCAATTTCTATCTTCCGCATTCCTTGCTCTCGGGCCTTGAGCCCAGTCCTGAGAGGCTTCCCACGATTCATGTCATCTTGGCGAGATTCCAAGGTTGATGCCCTTGGATGGAGCAGTGTGTGCACTACTCCTACACAACACTCCGGGTGTGCCCTGGATGTTGCCAAGCGCATAAACCTTTATGAATCCTACATCCCCTCCTTTTTTGTTTATTTGTGCTCATGGTAGCCATCAATTTGCATTTGCAAGCCAATTAACTCCCGGACAGACAAGGTCATAACTCGTGGAGCCTGCCAGGGCGGATCTCGACAAAGCCTTAACAAAGAGGGAATACATTGTACACAGCAGCAGCAAAAAATAAGCTTAAGAAGGTAAAGTGTGATTGGCCGGGCCCCAATTAGCCATGCTAGAGTACTGGGAAGAGAGGTTCAAGTAAGCAGGGAGCATCATCTCATTCCCAATTTCCTCAGGGTGATGACATACTGGAATAAGGCACGTACCTAACAATTCTTCAGCTGCTACAAAATCAAATAAACAAAAGTGGGTAACATTTGCTATTGAAGCCAATCTTTCCCATAGGTTATATGTCATTCGGGCCCATAACGGAGGAAGCGCTCCCGAGTCAACCCCTCCAGGAAATAGCAGGCACAAAAGGCATACAATCAGTACAGAATTAGCAGTAATTTGGGCAAGAATCGCCACAAACAGAGTCTCAGGAGTCTCTGGCTGTTGGTTTGCTGCCAGTCTTCGTTGAGCCGCAGCGACCAATGCTTTTACTGCTCCGCATGTCACGGGCTGGCTTGGGATGCTACGTCTCTTCCGTCTCCGTCCCGCCGTTGTCGACCCGGGAGGCACCGCGTTCTCCTCCAAGGTCAGCTGAAACTCCGGTATGGGGTTCGACAGCCCCTGGTGCCATGCCATGCTGTTTCAGTGCCGGTCGCACACATCGGGCTGGAGCCCACAACGGTCCTGCAGGGAGAAACACAGCAGCATATCCCCGACCCCAAGTGATTAGAGGTACTGGGCCCAACCATTGCGGATCGGGCAGCTGACGGTAATAGACATGCAGTCTTTCCAGTACCTCGGACTTGTGAAAATGCCGATCCGCGGGGGTCTGCTGATCTGCGTTCAGCGTTAAATTATTTAAAGTAAACAAAAGGATATGCAATTGTTGCTGAATGTCTCCTAAGGTTCGGAGACGCAGCTCCCCTTGTTTTAATTGTTTATCGAGCAAGGTTTTTAGCGTGCGATTTGCACGTTCAACAATAGCTTGGCCTGTGGAATTATAAGGGATCCCGGGTTTGAGACGGATGTCCCATTGGGCACAAAAGGTGAAAAGTGCTGTGGAGCAATAGGCTGGGGCATTATCCATTTTTATCTGGCTCGGGTGACCCATAACAGCAAAACAGGCTAGCAAATGGTGAATAACTTTGGGAGTGGCTTCCCCACGCTGTGGGGTCGCCCAAAGGAATCCCAAATAGGTATCAATGGAAACATGTAAAAACGAATAGGGGCAGAATTGTGGCATGTGTGTGACATCCATTTGCCACAGCTGATTCGCTGCGGTACCTCTGGGGTTAACGGCATAAAAAAAAGGTAGGGGCAGCAGCGGCACAGTGGGGGCAGGAACGAACAATAGAACGGGCATGATCAGCAGGAATGTGAAACTGTCGGGCCAAGACAGAGGCAGACTGATGAAAAAAGGCATGGCTTTCAATGGGGTCAGAAAAAAGGGAATTTACCTGACCACGTAACGCGCGATTGGCGCGCACATTGCCCTCAGTGAGTGGCCCAGGCAGAGGGGTATGACTGCAAATATGAGCAACAAAATAAGGGAAATTACGAGTTGGGATGAGATACTGTAAGGACAGAAACAGGCGAAGGAGGTCCGCATCGACCTGAGGGGTAATGAGGGCAAGGGGTAAATGATCAATTACCTAATAAACATAATGCGTGTCCACAATCAAATTAAAGGAACAATCAGCAAAAAATTAAAATGCCAAAATAACAGCAGCTAGTTCCAAGGACTAGTAAAGCTCTCCAAGCGCTGTGCATGCAAATATTGTTGTACAAGTGAATGAAGCGCTTTCAGCTTTTCTAGAGGGAGCGGCCACTGGTCAATCCATACGGGCTCTAAGGATTGCCATACCAATGGTAATGCGGATGGCAAGGTGGGTGAGGGAAGAAGCGTTAACTGAGGTTTTGAGGGGCGGACCGACATTGTCAGAGCAACAAGTGGAGAGGACGTGTTGTGAGACGGCGACTGAGACAGCGTCGATCCAAAGCTGTTCCCGCCCCGGGCTCGATCCTCTGCGGCTGGCACCTGATAGGGGACTAAAATCAATTGTGCAATTGACCGTCCACGCGGGAGCGACTGTGGAAGATGGGTCCATACCTGAACCTTAATAACGCCGGTGTAATCAGCGTCAATGACTCCTGGGATGACAAAAAAAGCCTGTTTCCCAGCATGCGAGCGAGGGAGAACAAGACCCACAAATCCGGCAGGGAGAGGTCCCGTCACCTGTGTAGGTATGGCGCAAACCTCCCCTGGCAACTGAAAATCAGCGTCCTCCTACATAATCAAATCAAGCCCTGCACTTCCGGCAGTCGCCGCCCTCATGGAGTCTATGGATTGTAAGGCAGAAGAACAGTTGTCTGAGTGGGAAACACCCCCGTTTGGCCCTGGGTTCGGGGGGGACCCGTCGTGCGGTTTCCCGACCCGCTACGACACTGATTAGCCCAGTGATAGCCCTTCCGACACTTGGGGCACTTCTTTGAGGGGCGGGCGGGCGCCGTCGATGAGCGGCACTCCCGCTGAAAGTGACCCTCCTTACCACAGCGGTAACAACGCTTCCCCTCCTTCCCGCTTTTCCGCAGGGCAGCGGCCAGAACCCCAGCTTTATGTGCTTGGGTTCCGATGTTTTGGCACGCCCGCAGCATGTCCGACAGCTCTAGAATTCCAGAGGCTTGTGCAGCCTGGAGAGCACGGCGGCAATCCTCATTCGCATTTTCAACCGCCATTTTTAACAGGATCTCCTGAGCTGCCGCAGGGTTATCCACCTGTCGGAGGATAGACAAAACACAGCTTTTAGCAAGCAAGCAGGCTGGTCTCTGCTAACAGGCTTCTCCTGTCAGCTTTCCACCTTCCCCTTTATTCTCTCTCTCTCCCCGCGCATTACATTCTCCAACAGATAAAAGGAATACACTGGCTTTGTTTAACATTCTTATTTACCAATTTCTATCTACCGCATTCCTTGCTCTCGGGCCTTGAGCCCAGTCCTGAGAGGCTTCCCACGATTCATGTCATCTTGGCGAGATTCCAAGGTTGATGCCCTTGGATGGAGCAGTGTGTGCACTACTCCTACACAACACTCCGGGTGTGCCCTGGATGTTGTACATCTACCAATGTGATATATGCCATCATGTGCCAGCATTGCCCCTCTGCCATGTACGTTGGTCAAACTGGACAGTCTCTACGTAAAAGAATAAATGGACACAAATCAGATGTCAAGAATTATAACATTCATAAACCAGTCAGAGAACATTTCAATCTCTCTGGTCACGCGATTACAGACATGAAAGTTGCGATATTACAACAGAAAAACTTCAAAACCAGACTCCAGCGAGAGACTGTTGAATTGGAATTCATTTGCAAATTGGATACAATTAACTTAGGCTTGAATAGAGACTGGGAGTGGCTAAGTCATTATGCAAGGTAACCTATTTCCCCTTGTTTTTTCCTACCCCCCCCATTCATCAGACGTTCTTGTTAAACCCTGGATTTGTGCTGGAAATGGCCCACCTTGATTATCATACACATTGAAAGGAGAGCGATCACTTTAGATAAGCTATTACCAACAGGAGAGTGGGGCGGGGGGAAAGAAAACCTTTTGTAGTGGTAAACACCCATTTTTTCATGGTTTGTATGTATAAGAACATCTTCTGTATTTTCCACAGTATGCATCCGATGAAGTGAGCTGTAGCTCACGAAAGCTAATGCTCAAATAAATTGGTTAGTCTCTAAGGTGCCACAAGTACTCCTTTTCTTTTTGCGAATACAGACTAACACGGCTGTTGCTCTGAAACCTGTTGATATTACCAAGACCTCTAAAACTGTACAATGTGCCTAAGCTTTTGAAAAAACCATTGAACATGAGTAAGGATGCTGCTTCTGGTGGGACCCAACTGAGAGTGCCAACTAAGGAAAAATTGCTTTAAGCCGGGTAGTTACAGCCTAAGGCTGGGGTTTCTATGCACACCAAGGCAAACCAAACCAGCCAAAGAGAGAAGACTTTGGTTTTACCCCATTGGCTAACCACAAGTCACACAAGCAATTACCTTCGACACTCTAGTTTCTCAGTATCACCACCAGGGCCACTTGTTATGGGGAAAAATGGTTATGAAAACCAATACCCCAGTAAAAGAAAAAAGATTCTCTCGATCCCAAAGGACCAAGCCCCAGACCCAGCTCAATATACAAATCTTAGTCACAAATCACGCTGTTGCCAAACCTTTAGAATCTAAAATCTAAAGGTTTATTCATAAAAGGAAAAAGATATAAATGAGAGCTAGAATTGGTTACACGGAATCAATTACATACAGTAATGGCAAAGGTCTTGGTTCAGGCTTGCAGCAGTGATAGAATAAATTGCAGGTTCAAATCCAGTCTCTGGAGTACCTCCACAGCTGGGAGGGGTCATTCAGTCCTTTGTTCAAAGCTTCAGTGCAGCAAAGTTCCTCCAGAGGTAAGAAGCAGGATTGAAGACAAGATGGAGGAGCTGCAGCAGCTTTTTGTCATCTCTTGCCATGTGGTCTCTGCTTTCTTAGTCCCAAGGACAAGCTGTCCATCACATGGCCTGGAAAAACCTCAGAGTTCTGCCCATAGGCATGTCCCTGCACACCTTGCTGAGTCACAAGGTGTGTCTGCCATCTCTCACTTGGTCAATTGTATGGAGGATGGTCCTTAATGGGCCATCAAGCAGGCTAGGCAGAGCTGACACCAACTTGTCTGGCGGTGTCACCCAGAAGCATAGCATAAGTTTGAAATACAGACAGTATAGAGCCAATATTCATAACTTTAACTACAAAAATGATACACACATATAGACAGCATCATCATAACCAGCAAACCATAACCTTGTCTTACACACCTCATTTGACCCCCTTTATATAAGATTTGGTGCCACTACAGGACTTTGGTTGCAACAATGATCTATACGGTTCAAGTCAATAACGTCACAACATGTTAAAAGGAATACATGAGAACACACTTTGTGTTAAAAGGCCTTGTTATACTAATATTTCACAGTTCATGCCTCTAAGCAGTATTGGAATTTTTCACAGAAGACAAGACATTCCAAGCCTAACGTGCTGTCTGAAAAGGGAAACTGAGGCACGCTACCATATTGCTTTCACGGATCAATGCCAAGATTCCTGTACTTTGAACATTACTATCTACATTGACTTGACGTTAATTGGGTTCCAAACATTTGCCAGAGCTTGTATGATAAACTAGCTATGTTCTTTAGCTCTCAGCAAGATCACATGAGACATGCATCCTCTTCAAAGTCCAGTTTATAATGATGTTGGTATGTTGTATAACTTCTGAGAAGTTGTCTGAGGTAACCAAATGTACCCCAACACTGCCACATTTTATGTAAATGCTGTTACTGTAGAGGGTGACTACATAAATTGTGCCAATGCTATTACGGAAATGGTAGTGAAAAATTCATAGAGAGTGTAAAAGTCAATGGTAACAGCTGTTCAGGGAAAATTATGGCTTCTAACATGGCTCTAGTTAAGCAGATCTTGTGGTTAGCTAGTGGGATAAAACAAAAGTCTTCTCTGTTCGGCCGGTTTGGTTTGCCCTGGTGTACAGTGGAACCCCAGCCTTGAGCTATAACTGCCCTGCTTAAAGCAACTTGTCCTGAGTTGGCAGGTCCCACCAGTTGCGCTCCCCCCAGAACCAGCATCGTTACAGCCTGCACACACCCAGCTCAGCAGTTATCAGACAATTCTAGTCATGAATCCTTGATTGAAATCCAAAATACTGAAGCAGCCTAATTGCATTGCATTCCTGGAGGAAACCACCACCCACAGCCAAGAGTGATCATCTCCTATTGACTAGCCTAAAGAAAACCCTTCAGTCACCTGTTTAGCCATAAACAAATCTTTTACCTAAGCTAAAGATCCCTGTAGTGCCCCAAATCCTGTGGGGTTAGCTCCTCAAGTGGGTTACGACCAGTACAATTGTGTCATTAAAGTGCAGATAGGGACCTGCTAAACCTGTGGCAGATAAGGGTTGCAGTTTGAAAGTGCTGCTTGACCCAGCCTATGTAGCCCAGGAACATGTAAGGGTGACAGCTTAAAAGTGCGTGTTAGAGAGCTTATTCCTTCACTCGCCCACTTCCCTGGTCCTTCTCGCATGAACAGAGAGCAGCAATACCCGAAATCGGAAGGTGCAAACAAGTCTATGTTTATTGGGGTGAACTTCCAGCAAGCTTAAATCCAAGTTCTTTTTCCTTATTTTTGAATCCCAACTTACTTCCTGTTTGCCCCTAATTTATATAGTAATATTCTTAGCTATACCTTAACCAATCATTCTACTAAAAGAAAAGGAGTACTTGTGGCACCTTAGAGGCTAACAAATTTATTTGAGCATAAGCTTTCGTGAGCTAAGCTTATGCTCAGATACATTTGTTAGTCTCTAAGGTGCCACAAGTACTCCTTTTCTTTTTGCGAATACAGACTGACACGGCTGCTGCTCTGAAACCAATCATTCTACTGAAAGTTACCTAACCAATCCTAACATTTTGTAACCTGATTAGCTATCCAATTCTATCCCACCACGTTAATTAGTTTACACCCAGCAAAATTAATTATACAGCAGACAGAAACAATCACAGAACCAGACAGAGACCATGCAAATAAACAATAGCAAAGTGGGAACTATAATGACAAAACAATACAGAAGTGAGGACTTCACAACTACATCTATAAAGACATAAGGGTTTCCCAGCTGTGTTCATTGATAAGTGAGTTCTTATCAGACAGAAAACTATCAACCTAAATTCCCTTTTACATAGTCTAGGCTCTTCCCTTTCTCTGGAGGTGACAGATCTACGAACCTGCCACCCCTCCCCACGCTTGGCCAGCACTGGCAGCAGAAGAGAGGGCACAGCAGCTAAATCATCCTGCCCTCGCATCATGAGATTTTCCCAGGGCCCCCCAAGTTGCCCAAGGCCCCTGGGCATGGGCCCCCTGGGCCCAGAAGTTAATCCGCCACTGCCTGGAGGGGTCTCGCTCCTGGCCTACAGCAGCGAGAATACTGTGGGAGACCGTGTCAAAAGCTTTGCTAAAGTCAAGGAACAACACGTCCACCGCTTTCCCCTCATCCACAGAGCCAGTTATCTCGTCATAGAAGGCAATTAGATTAGTCAGGCATGACTTGCCCTTGGTGAATCCATGCTGACTGTTCCTGATCACTTTCCTCTCCTCTAAGTGCTTCAGAATTGATTCCTTGAGGACCTGCTCCATGATTTTTCCAGGGACTGAGGTGAAGCTGACTGGCCTGTAGTTCCCAGGATCCTCCTCCTTCCCTTTTTTAAAGATGGGCACTACATTAGCCTTTTTCCAGTCGTCCGGGACTTCCCCGGATCGCCATGAGTTTTCAAAGATAATGGCCAATGGCTCTGCAATCACATCTGCCAACTCCTTTAGCACTCTCGGATGCAGCGCATCCGGCCCCATGGACTTGTGCTCGTCCAGCTTTTCTAAATAGTCCCGAACCACTTCTTTCTCCAGAGAAGGCTGGTCACCTCCTCCCCATGCTGTGCTACCCAGTGCAGTAGTCTGGGAGCTGACCTTGTTCGTGAAGACAGAGGCAAAAAAAGCATTGAGTACATTAGCTTTTTCCATATCCTCTGTCACTAGGTTGCCTCCCTCCTTCAGTAAGGGGCCCACACTTTCCTTGACTTTCTTCTTGTTGCTAACATACCTGAAGAAACCCTTCTTATTACTCTTAACATCTCTTGCTAGCTGCTACTCCAGGTGTGATTTGGCCTTCCTGATTTCACTCCTGCATCCCCGAGCAATATTTTTATACTCTTCCCTGGTCATTTGTCCAATCTTCCACTTCTTATAAGCTTCTTTTTTGTGTTCAAGATCAGCAAGGATTTCACTGTTAAGCAAAACTGGTCGCCTGCCATATTTACTATTCTTTCTACACATCGGGATGGTTTGTCCCTGTAACCTCAATAAAGATTCTTTAAAATACAGCCAACTCTCCTGGACTCCTTTCCTCCTCATGTTATTCTCCCAGGGGATCCTGCCTATCAGTTCCTGGAGGGAGTCAAAGTCTGCTTTTCTGAAGTCCAGGGTCCATATTCTGCTGCTCTCCTTTCTTCCTTGTGTCAGGATCCTGAACTCGACCATCTCATGGTCACTGCCTTCCAGGTTCCCATCCACTTTAGCTTCCCCTACTAATTCTTCCTGGTTTGTGAGCAGCAGGTCAAGAAGAGCTCTGCCCCTAGTTGGTTCTTCCAGCACTTGCACTAGGAAATTGTCCCCTACCCTTTCCAAAAA